>NC_058418.1:51930534-52173002 GCF_002201575.2 Neomonachus schauinslandi | reverse complement strand
GGGGGCCGGGCGCGCCTCCCGCCCGCCCGCCCTCCCGCGGCGCCCGCGCCCGCTCCCTCTTTCTCTTTCTCTCGCACACACACTCTCTTACTCCATCTACTTTGCGGCCTTGGAGGGGAAGGAGGAAGCCGGGCGGAGCCGGGGCGGGGGAGGTAGCGGTCCCGGGGAGGTGTTTCTCGCCCGACGAGCCGCCTCGAGTGCAGAAAGTACAGGTAAAAGTCGGCGCCGGACGTGCCGGGGACGCTGGGGGCCGCGCGGCGACCGGCGGGGGTGCGGGGCGGGGGGTGCGCGGCCCGGGGTGGGCCGGGGGCGCCGGAGAGGAGGGGGGCGGGCGTGGGAGCGGAGCCCAGCCCCGGCGAGGCGGGGTCCGGGGGGGGGGAATGGAGGGAGACTGCGAGGGGGGCATCCGGGTTGGGGTTCGGGAGACACCCGCCAAACCAATCCCCGGGGCCACCGGGCCGCCGCCTCCCTCCCCCCACCTGCTGCCCCCGCCACCGGCTCGGAAGCCCTCCAGGCCGGGGCGTGGGGGAGGTCCTTGCGGGTGTCGTGCTCGCTGCGGGCGAGAGGGGGCGCTGCAGAGGGCCCTGTGTGGAAGGGAGGAGAACATGGAAGTCGGAGGTGGGTGGTAACATGTTGCTGGAGGACCGGGGATGTCAGCCCTGCTCCAGACACTCTGCGTCACCCTCAATGGATACCTGTCTCCAGGTCCACCCAGGTCCACCCAGGTAGTGGCCAGCCTCGGAGACTTTGAAAGCGTCTTAAAAGTGGTCAAGGAAGATGTTAGTCCGGCATCTGTGAAACAATGGAGGAATAGCCTTGGCCTCCCGGAGTTGGGTTGTAGCTAGCTCTGGACACAACTGTTCCAGCTTTTGGGTTCCCAACAAGTGGACAAAACGAGAAACAAGCTCCACTCCCTGGGAAGAATGCCTCCAAAACGGTGTTGGCCCCAAGGTGAGGGTCAGAGCACGGAAGAGACCAGCCATCTTCAACCAGAAGGCCCACTGATCCTCCAAGAAACCAGCGTCAGCGCTCGGCCTGGACCTGCTCTCCCTAAATAAATAAGTCCGTGAACACTAGCCCTGCTTCTCAAGGCTCCTGACTAAATTGAGATGAGCACCCTGAAGGGGTGGAATTAACCTCATGGGTTAGAAACTACAGGGGTGATTCACCCACAAGAGACTGTAGGGGTGATTCACCTACCATGAGCTTTTTCCTGTGGGCCCTCTGGGCGGCTGAAGCTTTTCAGATGGTAGATTTGCTGGCTGTTGTGAGAGAAGAATGGAGAACAGGCAAGTTAGTGTCTTGGCGTCCTGTGTGACTGGGGTCTTTCAGATGATGCTGGACTTGGTGAGGCCCAGTCATGGACACTATTAACCAGTGGGCTCAGATGGAACAGGTGGGTGATCTTAGCACTCCTTGAAAGAATGCTGCAAATTGACCTCAACCCTACTGCCTTCCTCATCCTTATGCTAATAAGGAAGGTGAAGTTCGGTAGAAATCTGATGAAGAACTTTGACAGATCATGGCCAATGTGTCATGCAAGCACTTAGGTCTATTTCAAGATGGCGGACAATGTCTGAAACCAAAAGTCGAAGCACAGTAAAATGGGAGGTCTGATTGAGCTTTTCCGAGTATAACCAGCACTGTTAGGACATTGGTCAAGAGTAGACACTCTTCAGGGGCAAAGCTCATCTCCTGAGCAGTGTGGATTTTTCTGCCCATTGATACTGAGTCAACCTAGAGCTGCTCACATTGCCTGGGTGCATTGTGAAGGTATTAAAAGGCTGTATTAGGAGCTGTCAGTATTTCTGCATTTGAAGTTTGGAACTTATGAACCTTCTGGGGATAATTTCTTTTTTAATGTTCACCTGAAACTATCCTCCTTAACATTGGTAATCATAATATGTTAAGGGGAATTTTCACACTGGCCTTGGAACTATCTTAGCACCTCAGGAGTTCTTGCTGGAGTTCGATAAACAGGACAATAATAATAATTACTTATGTGATAGTAGGTAATTGTACTAGATGTGAAGTAGTTTTCCTATAGCTGATTATTTGTATTGTCATTACTAAAAGAGCTAACTTGCATTATGAGACTATAACCAATGTTAACATTTTTATGGGCTGTGTCTACATTATATAACATATACAGAAGAATTTAATTTGTTGTCCAAATTTAGCTTTAAAAACAATTAAGTGTGGAGAAATGTACATTAGCGTATATATTTCTAACTGTAAAATTGTGTGTGTAAAAAATAGGATGTTGATTTAAGGACAGATCTTGGAATACCTAGTATATTGACCTTGAAAGACAAAAAAGAAGAAAACTGGTCTTACTCTTAATTATGGTATTACATTGATTAAATATTATATTCAAGTATATAAAGATGGTTTCTTATAACCTCTAACCAAGAAACCATACCTTGAGTGGGCTAAGAACAATGATATTTGTAATTGATATATTTTACCTGTGTGTCCACTGACACCATCCTTGACCCTTTATAGTGAAGATACGATTTGGATTATAGAGATTCTTCATATTCTCATTGGTGCTTCAGATAACTGTAAAGAGTAAACCTTCCTCAGATAGCATTTTTTTTAAGGAATAGATACTGATTTAAAAACTGTCAGAAAATAAAAACTTTATGTAATGGCACTCTTCAGTCATAATGAGGAAATACAGAATCAAGCTCCCTTTCCAAAATTTTCAATCTTGATAGGTGGTTCTGCTTTGTTTCCCCTATAGAAGAGTTCTTACCCTCTTTTGGTGTATTATAGTCATCACTTATAGAAAGGTGATCTTAAATATTGGCTGATTAACTTAGAGTCAGGCATCTGGATACAAAATGAAATTCTCATCCAGATGCTCTGGTCTACATTCTGCTAGATGTAAGGGTCATAAAGTGGCAGTCTGTGAGCAGGTCTGGGCTATCTATGTATTTTGCTTTGCCTCCATGGTAGATAAGAAAAATGGATTTGAGTATCTTTAGATGGTGCGTGTCATCTCTATTTTGTCCTTGTCCCAGTGCTCCCTATTACCATGTGCCCATTCTTACATTACTTACCTGGCTCCAGCAAGCATTAGAGTTTGCAACCCCAGGAATATAGTCCATCATTCACTAAGATGTTTGGGTACCAGGAAGACATAATCAGGGAATAAGGAGCCCAATTCTCTTGTCTAGTCCCTCTCTGTGTCCCTAGCTCCTTGCACATTCAAATACTCATTGACAGAATCAGTGAACAGAAGACCAAATTAAGGGTTTATAAAGTATGTTGGGTGACCTTTGTTATCCTTGTATTGAGTGTTTACCTTCTGTTCTCTTTTCCTCCCCAGCTTGTGATCACTCAGTGGTGGTAACACCATGTGTATGGGTGGCTCTCAGTTCTCTCTGGAAGGAAGTGTGGCTGAGTCCCTTTCCAGAGACCCAGACTGTTACTCATTAGAAGGATTGAATGCAACTAAGCTTCAACCATGTGGCTTTCCATGTGACTTTTGGGTGGTGTTTAACACTCCCTTGTGATTAGCTGACAATGGTGGAGGAGGTCTCTCTCTCCTTCTTTGGCAAAATTGTTCAAAGAGAATGCTGTATATCTGTAGACAAAGTCAGTAGCTAAGATGGACTTGACAGGGATAGTTCCTTGTGTGTTTGTCAACAGTTTATTTATACACCGCAGAGTTCTTTCTTAAAAGGATGAAATGTGCCATATGTCTTTTTTGGGGGGGAGAAATGATAAGCATGCCTGCATCCATCCATCCATCTCTTATATATGTATGTGTGTGATTATGTGTATGTTTGTGTGTGTACATATGAAAATACTGCCTTCCTTTCATTCCCAATAAGATAAATAGCAATAATAATAGGGTAATTTTAGTTTTTTGAAAGTTTACTTTCTTAAAAATCGACTCTGCTACAATGATGAACGTGCGCATTCTGCCTTTGTATTCTGCAAAATCACACACTACAAAATGGGAAAATATGGGTTTATGGGAAAAATAGGATTGAGGCAGACTGTTGAAAACTTACGGAATTTTGTAAGGGGGAATTTTGGGCTCATGCCTTCTCTCTGTAGATCGCAGGGGGCATTTGTTTCTAATAGACACCATTTTCATCAAAATTACATCTGGCCTAGGGCATAGGCCTCTTCATTCTTCTTTATTGGGAGAAATGTTTTCATAGCTTCTTCATCTGCAGCTTCGCCAGGCAGGTTAACCTAGTAGAAAGCATAGTGGTTCTGAAAGCCATAATCTGCCACCACTCGTGTTAAAGGAAGGCACTGGAGTGCATTTTCAGCTTTGTTCCAAGGTCTTCATGTATCATTAAGTCTTTCTGTTTCTTTGTGAGTGTGCATTGCTAGATTGCTTCAGAATATTAACAAGCTAGGAAACATAAGAATCAATACAACTTGTTATACTGACATCATTTCCCTATTTACCAGTCATACCCGAGGTAATTCCTGTCAAGCGTGTAGTAGCCAAATAGTGATATATCACTATTCAGTGATATATCTTCTCTGTACCACTATTTGAAGAAACAGATATCTTCAAAGAGAATATATTGGTTGAGTTGAATTGATTCCTTGGCACATAGTAGGCACCTGGTGAATATTGAATGGAACTATGATTCTCCTGTCTTTTGAAAGTTATTTTAAATTATCCCCTGTGGGTAGATATCAGCTTATTTTCAGATAGACTTTTATGTCAAGTCATTCTTCATTGCATAAGATCATTTCTTCAGGGCTTAAACTGTCCTTGAAAGGAATTTATACAGCTCCTTGCAATCTGACCAATTGCTAAGGAATGGTTCAGACATGGTAATTATCTAAGATCGAAGTATTAGAGACACACATTTAGATTCCAAAGTTACAGGTCTTTCTGTGTCTCTTGGATGGTGAAGAAAGATATAGATATGGCTGAATTCATAGCACCATCTTTGATTTGTTCATTATATATTACTAGAACCCAAATATATGCCAGTCACTAGGGAAAAGATGAGATTGTGTTTTCCATAAGTCCATAGTCTGGTAGAGCTATAGTTAAGAAAATATGCAGTTTGGGCACCTGGGTGGCTCAGTTGGTTAAGCGTCTGCCTTTGGCTCAGGTCATGATCCCAGGGTTCTGGGATCGAGTCCCACATCGGGACTGTGGGACTGCTTCTCCCTCTCCCTCTGTGATCTCTCTCACTTTCACTGTCTCTCAAATAAATACAATCTAAAAAAAAAAAAAAAGAAAATATGAAGTTTATAGTGCAATGGGAAAAGTGTTAATACAGGGGAAGATGGGGCTCTCTGGGATGTTGGGGGGAATCCAGCCTTGGGGGGAGTGGAAGGCTTCTTAGGAGAGGTGGTGGCCATGGAGGAGTGTAAGAAAATGAGCTCTACCCACCCCTCATCCCTTCAAATTGAGAGAAAGGCAGGAGTTGAGGGATAACTCTTTTGATTTTTGTTTTGGTCCATTAGGTGGATAGTGGAGCCAGTCATGGAGATGGAGAGCCCAGGAAGAAGCATTAATTGAAAGCAGTGGGGTGGTGGAAAGGACAGTGAGTTCAGAGTGTTTGTGGAACATCTGGGTATAGAGGTCCACAGCAGTAGCCATGTGAGCCTGAAGCTCAGAAGGAGCACCTGGCATGGGTGATTGGGAATCATTACTGTATAGATCATAATAAAGCCGAAGGACCAGGTGTAAACATGAGGAGGGTCCAGTGATGGGATACTAGAGAAAACGGACATTTAAAGGATGGAAGAAGAGAAAGAAGTGATACCAGATTTCTAAGGAATAGGAAGACAGAAGGAAAAACAAGAGGCTCTGCTGTTATGGAAGGCAGTGGGAAACAGTATTTCTAGAAAGAAGGTGTAGGCTACAGTGTCCTTTGGATTTAATAACCAGGAAGTCATTGATAACCTTAGGGAGCATCTGTTCCATAGAGTGTGTTGGTGGTGAGGGAGGGCCTGATTGCAGTATGATGATGAGCAAGGGGGTGTGGGGAATGTGGATACAGAGACATCGTCTGTGGGCAGCACTTTTAAGAATCTTGGGCGTGATTGTGTAGAGAGAGTGAATATGATATGCAGGGGTGAAGTGGGAGAATGGATCAGCCATCTCCATTCCCTTGGTTCTGCACATGGCTCTGCTACTTTGGATGACTTGGATAACAACTGTCATGTAGACAGCGGGTTATGGGACTTGCATTTGTGAGGGAGGGATTTTCCATAAATCCTACAAACCCCTCTCCTGCTGACCTATGACAGTGGGGTCTGGCATCTTCAGTAATTTTAGCTGGAGAAAAAAGTAGAACATATATACTGTGGTGATACAGAACGTCTCTACAGATCTTGGTCAAGGAAAAGATCTTGCTAAATTGAGGACAAGGAGATAAATTTCTTCATTAAGGGTTTGTCATACCAGCATTTTTCTGGCAGGAGAGGGATGGTGGACAGATCACCATGGTGCTATAGATAAATGGGCATGAGAGTGTTTTAGGTGTCAACTTAGCTGTTCTGTCAAATGCCAAAGTAGGTCTTGTTGTGAGGCTATTTTGTAGATGTGATTAAAGTCCATAATCAGTTGAATTTAAGGGAGATAGTCTAGATAATCTTGGTGGGCCTGATTCAGTCAGAACTGAGGCTTACCTGAAGAAGAAAAAATTCCACCTGTGGATAGCAGGTGCCGTTGGGAAGAGTTCCAGCTTGCTCTCCCTAATGACCTGCGCTGTGGACTTTGGACTGGCCTAGCCAGCCCCCCCCCCCCCCCCCCAAGCGAAATCCTTGCAGTCTTTCTCTTAATGTATATCCTAGTGGTTCTGCTTCCTTGACTGAATCCTGATCGTTAACAGCCAGGTTTCTGGTCCACCCTCTACCACTTGAAAACAGCGTGCTCCTAGATATGTCCTTTAGGTTTTTTGAACCTGGACGGCCTGTGCTGTACAGGGAGATCTCTTCTGTTTTTGAAATCTCTCCCTCTGGTTGTGCCTGTTACTTCTTCAAATAAACCTCACTTAGTAGGGAGTGTCGTCATCTTGTTTGTCTGCATGTGTGAAGAGCTTCAGGAACCCTGCCAGGCCTTAGTGTTCTGGCCCACGGGGCTTGCTCCTGAGCATGGCACACACTGCCATGCCAGGAATTTCCCGGCCAAGGGGCCACCACGCTATTCTCAGTTTCTTTTTTTTTTTTTTTAAAGATTTTATTTATTTATTTGAGAGAGAGAATGAGAGAGAGAGAGCACATGAGAGCGGGGAGGGTCAGAAGGAGAAGCAGACTCCCCGTCGAGCAGGGAGCCCGATGCGGGACTCGATCCAGGGACTCCAGGATCATGACCTGAGCTGAAGGCAGACGCTTAACCAACTGAGTCACCCAGGCACCCTATTCTCAGTTTCTGGACCAGGGAGTTTTCCTCTCTGATTTTCATTTCCTTGTCTTCTAGTCCAGTGTTTTAAAAATTACGTTTCAGCGGGCCTTACTAACAAGCCATGGAGCTTATACAAAGTCTGGATTTGAATTTTCTTTAAAGAAATACGCATTTGTTTAATAATCCATCAATCAAGGATTTATTATTTGTCAACGGTGTGCCTAGAACCATGCCAGATGCTGAGGCTGCAGCCACAAATGTCTTCTAAGCTGTTGTTCAGAATGTGACAAAGGCCTAACACCCACATATGGTTATATACCACACTTTTAACACATTGGAGTGTTCAGTACATTAAAAGGAACAGCCAGGTCAACTATTTTTTGTGAGTAGACCTCAGAATAGAGCTTTTCTTGCCATCTCTGGACATATATTTGAACTTCTGGTAAATGCACTGTTTTAGCAACATTGTAGGTCTGCAATGTTCTTAAAAAAAATTCGGACCTGTTTATAGCTCCTCACATACAATTATACAGGCAAATATGCTTTACAGCACAGTGCACCCCACTCAATTAAAAACCACTCAAAGTTCAAATGATGGTGGTTAGTGAATGTTCTAGACATGGTGTAATAATCATTGTGTGATAACTGACCATCTAATGCTTTGCCTCCTTATATTATGTAAAAGAGAGTGTTGGTGGTTTATTGAGAGTTCTAGGTCATTCTGCCCTTTTTTAATTTGAGAGAAGGAATATCAGTAGTTGTTATGTGTTAGAGGGTCAGTCACAAAACAAACATTTCCTTTGTTTCTTCTTTCAGACTTCAGGATCTGTTAGAATGCAGAATACCCTGAGATTACAGTACAAGATCATAAAAACAAAGCAAGCCAAACCTGATACCAATTACAACCACTTTTCTTAGCAAATTAAAGATTGTTTTCTTATTTACAAGCAAACCAAATGCAGAAATAAATTGTTGAAGCTGTAACAGGAAGACAGCTAACAGTCTTGGACCTCACTGAAAAATTTCATTATTAATCAAAATAGGCATTATTGCTCTCATGAATTAGCTTAGTGCTAAAAAAGTGGCAGAAGTTAAACTTACAAAAGACATCACACTAAGAAATTATTGCACGTATTTGGTTTTATGTGTTAGGTTTCCCCGAACCATTTTTGATTGGGAAAAGGGTTCCATAGCTAAGTTCCAGCATTTTCTGCAAGGCTCTAAACTCTATGAGGGCAGGACCATGTCTGTGTTAGTTGTGATGGCATTCCTAACTCATGGCCCTTTACTGGGTACATGATAGCTTTTCATTAAATATTTGTCGAATGAGTGATTGAAAATATTTGAAACCTATGTATGCCCTTAGGCCACCTTGCCGTTCTCTTGAGTGAGCTTCCTTTACTACTTCCTGTAGGGTTTTACTCTAAGATGATTCCTTCAGGTTGTCCTTGACATTCAAGATTCCATTTTTGCCTTCCACCAGATCTTGTATAGATTTATTATTAGGTAACAAAAGTTCCTTAAAGCAAATTGAAGCATTTAAGGCATTGTCCTCATGATGAGTGATAACTGGATTGAGAGTGGCCATTCTCTGAATCTGGCATGTGACAGAGCCCCTTTCACACCAACACACACAAAACTGTGCTTTACAGCTGCCTCTGTCCCTTGCAGTTCTGCCTCATAGCTCTGCTCTAGCCTCAGTGACTTGGCCTAGTTTGATATACACCATCCATTTTAGGTTGAGCTGCCTGGACCCAAACTCGGAGAATTCTATCTAGAGGGTATACTGAAGGCTCTCAGGAGAAACACGTGTAAGAAGTGAGGAAGGCGGGCGCCTGGGTGGCTCAGTTGGTTAAGCGACTGCCTTCGGCTCAGGTCATGATCCTGGAGTTCCGGGATCGAGTCCCACATCGGGCTCCCTGCTCGGCGGGGGGTCTGCTTCTCCCTCTGACCCTCACCCTCTTCCCTCTCGTGCTCTCTTTCCCTCATTCTCTCTCTCTCAAATAAATAAATAAAATCTTTAAAAAAAAAAAAAAAAGAAGTGAGGAAGGCAAGGTGGGACAGATGGAGAAGCTGACCTGCAGTGACGTCACAACTGAGGTCTCACCTGATGCTATGGAAGCCTCTGGATCTGGGATAGCCCTTCAGAAATGTCCTACATTGAGGGCAGGGAACTGGGTCCTCATCTGCCTGTATCATCCAGTCACTGCTGGCAGGCTGTCCCACGGTGGGGTGGGGAGAGGTGGGGAGTGTATTCTTGGGCAGGGCAGTTCCCTTCGAGGGACACATCTGTGAACCTTCTGCGGCAGAGATATTCCTAGAAGCTGAGGGGATGGGCACATGGACCCTGACAGGGGGACCTGGGTGTAGTACATATGATCCACTGCACCATCAATTCTTGCCATTTTGATTGGTGAGCTGATTGGTGAGCTGATTTCACTGATTGGTGAGTCCCGCTCTCAGTCCTCCAGCATACACATCTGTCACCTTGCTTGTATTTTAGGTTTTTGGTGCCTCGCTTGAAGACATCATTTGTCACTTGCCAGCTTCTTGGGGCAGCCCAGGTCTTGAGTACTGACAGACTGGCCATGTGTTAGGATCGTGCTTGTGACTCCTTTGTTTTTCCATTTGGCATGTAGCACAGCATTGCGTGCAGGGAAGTAGTTCACATGCTGTCATTTCTGCTGGGTCTCCATCCCTTACTCTTGAAACATTTTCCTTGACTGATTCTCCCACTCCTCAGTTGCCTCTCTGTCCTCACTTTCTGCTGCCTGTTTCTTAAACTTCGGAGATTCTTAGAGTTTTGACCCAAGGTTCTTCTCTCTCATTGTGATGAGTGACTGTATGGATGATTTCCAAGTCTCTGACACTTGCCTGGGTTTTCCCTCTCAACTCCAGAGCGACCCCTCTTACTCCACTGGGACTCTTTACACTCAAAATATCCAAAGTTGAGCTCCTATGTAAATCTCACCTCTTCTCCTTCGTTCCTAGCCTCATTAGTACCTCTGTCCACCAGTCCCACAGCTAGAAATATGGCCTCCTTTGTGCTGCCCAGACACCATGTATGTTCTGTTGGATCAGTATCCTGCGTATTTCCCAAATCTGACCTTTTCCCTTCATATTATCTCTCCCCACTTGAATTCAGGAGGCAACTCCCACAAGTTGGGTCACTCCAGAACCTCTCAGCTGATATCTGTGCATCTAGTCCAGTTTTTCTCCATACTGTACTCATGAGGAACTTTCTAAAATACCAGTGTTGCCATATCTCACCTCCTGCTGGTTCTCTGCTTACAGCTGTATTCTGTCCAGAGATTGGCTCTTGGTTACCGGAATGTTCCACATGCTCTCTTTTATTTGTGCCTTTCCAAATGACTAGGGTGCTCTCTGTTACCAACCCTGCCACCTTTTTGCTTCCTTAAATCCTGCTCATCCTTTATGTCTCAGTTTAGATGTTACTCTTGGCAAACCTTCCCTGGCTCATCAGGGGTTTTCTTTGGGCTCCTGTAGGACCCCATTCTTCCCTCATTATAGTACTCACTTCCGTATGTTGTAATTTATCATCTTATTTTCTAAGTCTCCTACCAGGTTGTAAGTTTTTTTTTTGCGGGGGGTGGGGGGCAGGTATTCTCTCTGTCTTGTTCCAGCTTTAGCACCCAGCCCAGTGCAGGACACAAAAAGCAATCTGTGTAATGAAGGAATGAATATATTCAGAACTTCCATTTACATAAAAATTGACACTGATCTTGACAGTCTGTTTTGCATGAAGTTTGGACTGTCAGTCTTTCAGTTTTCCTAAGGGCATATAACTCTCAAGTCTGTTTTCTGTGTCTTTCATTGATCAGTTGATCAGTGGACTTTGGTTTCTTATAAGCAAAACTCATGGACAGCGTTTGGCTTTGTATTATCAGTAAAGCTAATGCAGTCTTGTAGTCAAAGGATTGCTGAGTCTTGGGGTTGGGTGGAAGTTTTTAAGTCATCTGCTTAGTCTTTCACCAACATCTCCGAGAAGGGATCAAAAGTGAGGGCCTCTTTTACTCTCTTGAAGGAGACAAATGCTTGAAAGGCTGAAACTGGCTATTTGCCTTCACTAAAATCTGAGTGTATCACACATGAGACAGACAGTATCTTGCTGGACTCTTCCGGAAAGTTGCCTTGAAAATCTTGACGTCATTACTGCTTTATGCAAGGCTTAGTAAAGGAGGCCAGCAAGGCTCAACACAGCCTTGAGTCTCGTTTAATTCTCTTGTTGATGAAGAGTGGGGTCAGGACCCACTTCACCAGCTGATACCACAGGCCTTGACATTATGGGAAACACTTGATGTCTAAACTTTTCCTGGAAACCCAAACTTATTTGTGAACTTCTACTGGTTAAAAGGTGAATGGGTAAGATTTTAGTGTCTTGATGTTTACGTTGCTGTGTTTGTTGTCTGTGTTGCCACCTAAAACCACTTTCACTCTGAAGACTATGGTACACATGGAGATCTGTGAAATGGACTTTGGTAGGGGTCTTGTAGTTAATAGGAAGAGGAAGAGAACCACACAGTGGCTGCCTTGGGGATGCAAACACATATGGACCTTCTTCAAATGATAGAGCTAATTTTCTCTCTGAATTGATGCGTATTTTGGTACTATGTAGGAAGTCATAGATTGTTTTCTTGCCTCGATTATCACACATGGAAGAGATGGCAATGTCTTTGATATCATGAGGCATTTCTGTTTTATTACCCCTGACCCTCCCACTCTTGTATGACCATGTCTATGGTATTATGGTATTTCGGGGAAGCTCGTGTAATCCCGTTTGCTTTTGACGTCATGAATCGGTATGTCTTTTGAAGAAATCTAATCTCTGATCCTTGCTGATGCATAAAGAGGTTATTGAAGTGCACCTTCCTATGATGCTTGCAAAAAATAATCTTAAGAGTAAAAACAGTAATAATAGCATTTAATGAGTGTTTACTATATGCCAGACACTGTCTAAATTATTGGCATAATCTCCTTTAGTACTTCTTATGGGATGGGTACTAGTTTTATTTATCCCCATTAATGATTCAGAAACTGAGACTCACAGCTACCAGATGGTAGAACCAAGATTTAAACTAGGTCTTCTGGGAGGACCACTACTTCTCTCTTGTTAAATTATAAAATGCCCATGGTTTCCCTTCCAACTTCTCTCCTTTTGTTCCTTGGGGGTACTGCTGCCCTAACTTGTCAAGTACTGTGCTTGGCACAGAATCCCAGGCATGGGTAGGTTCTTAATGCATCGAGAACAAAAGGAACCAGAAAATATTCCTGCTTGTGGTTCCGTGTTGGTGTTGCTAGATCATTGCTGTACTTAAATGTAGACCTATCAACTGACCTCAAAAAAACCAATTTTAGGATTTTTACCAAGAATTCACAGAAAGCTCTTAGGTTAGAAGTTTGTAGAACAGGAAAATCAGGGTATGTGTTTCTTTTGTGCATGCAATTCTTATTTTTCAGTATTAAAAAATTGCCAGTCATACTTCTACAACTTTCTTTAGAAGATTTTCAGGTCCTCAGATTATAAGTTTGGGTCTGGAGGTTTGAAATCAGCTACAGTAATAGGAGCTCATATGTCTTTTTCTCAAGTATCTTAACTCCGTTCCTTCTCCCTGTTACATGTTTTCTTAATACATTAAAAAATAAGATTATAAAGCAAATACATACTCACTGTCAAAAAGTTTTAAAAAATAGAAAAAGCAGGGCACCTGGGTGGCTCAGTTGGTTAAGTGACTGCCTTTGGCTCAGGTCATGATCCCAGAGTTCCGGGATCGAGTCCCGCATCAGGCTCCCTGCTCAGCGGGGAGTCTGCTTCTCCCTCGGACCCTATCCCCTCTGTGCTCTCTCTCTCTCTCAAATAAATAAAATAAAATCTTAAAAAAAAAAAAATAGAAAAAACAAAAAAGAAAAAATAGCTCACAATTCTCTTATTTAGCAGTCCACTGTTAACATAGATATATATCCTTCTGATCTTTTTCTACTTACATAAGGAATATCAAAGTTCCTTATCATATATCCAATATATGATAACTACAAAATATAAAATTATGGCCATACTATTCAGTATTTTAAGTCAAAATCTTTGTATTTGTTGCTGATACTTCCTTATGATAAATTTCTAGATGGGGAAGTTCAATTAGTATGCCTTTTATAAAGACTTTTGCTAATACTGCCAATTGCTCTCCAGAAAGGACGTGCTTGCAATCCAGAAAAGATATTTCCAGCAGTAACTGGCATGTTTATTTTGCTGGGCTCTTAGCATTACTGGTATTATTGTTAAAAAATGCAATTTGAGAGGTGTTTTTCATTTCTTCTTGATTTATAAAGATTTAAAAACAATTTAATCATTGTCTATAACATACATTAACCAAAAATATTTTGTTTTCTTTCTGGTTAGTTGTTATTTTTGCCTGTTGTGATTTTTTTTATAAGGAGAGTAACTTAAATGTTCATACTAGATTAAATACATATGTATTTAAGATTCCTTCTTGTCTCTATCCTTCCAACTTCCGTCCTTCCTTCTTTACTTCCTCCTTTCCTTCCTTGAAGTAGGGAAAAGGTCTTCCTTGCGCTGAAGCATGTAGCTGTTGATCTATAGTCCCTTCTGTTTCTTTTATGGGATAGTTTTTGTACACTTAATATAACTGTAATTTATTTTGCTGTGTGGCGTGAAGTAGGGATACGGTCAATGCCATGGCTAATCTGTTGTTTCAACACTATTTATGGAACAATTCATTGTTCTCTGTCTGATTTGAAATGCCAGGTTTATCTTTTATGAAATTATTGCAGATAGTAAGTAAATAGGAATTTATTTACAGGCATTCTCTTGCATACAGTTTTAGTTATTGTGCGTTTAGAGAACATTTTATTGTTTGGTAATGTGAGTCCACTTTCATAATTCTTTTCTCAAACTGTTTTTGATAATTTCAATTGATAAAGTTCCCAAATAAAATCCAGATGAGCGCCTTCCTTTAATTGCACTAGATTTACGGATCACTTTGGGGAGAGTTGACATCTTTGTGAGTTTGAGTCTTCTCATTCAAGAACCTATTTCTCTCCATTTACTAAACCTCTTTTTTTAGCAAAGCTTTCTAGTTTTCTTGATACAGATCTTAAATTTATTATTAGGTAGTTGAAATTGTTGTTGCTTTTGTGAATAGGGTTTTATATATAATTTATTATTGTTTATATATTAGAAGCATAATTTTTTAGGATATTTGTTTTTAATTATTCACCTTCTGAATTCTTATCGATCTAATATATTTCACTCAGTTCTTCCTGGAATTCTGGTCACATCATCCTCAAATTATCTTACCTGTTCTTTTTTTTTTTTTTTTAAGATTTTATTCATTTATTTGAGAGAGAGAGAGCAAGCATGAGCGAGGGTGGGGGGGAGGAGCAGAGGGAGAGGGAGAAGCAGACTCCCCGTTGAGCAGGGAGCCTGACGGGGGGCTCCATCCCATGATCCCCAGATCACAACCTGAGCCGAAGGGAAGCAGATGCTTAACCAACTGAGCCACCCAGGTGCCCCTCTTACCTGTTCTTTCTTTCTTTCTTTTTTTTTTTTTTTAAAGATTTTATTTATTTATCTGAGAGAGAGAGAATGAGAGAGAGAGCACATGAGAGGGGGGAGGGTCAGAGGGAGAAGCAGACCCCCTGCCGAGCAGGGAGCCCGATGCGGGACTCGATCCAGGGACTCCGGGATCATGACCTGAGCCGAAGGCAGTTGCTCAACCAACTGAGCCACGCAGGCGCCCTTACCTGTTCTTTCTATTAGTCAGACCCTTTATGTACTTTTCTACTCTTACTTTGTTAGCCAGAATTTTCAGAAAGCACTATATAATGGTTCAATAGTTAGGATTTGTGTCTTGTTTCTTGCTTCTGATTTAATAAAACTGCCCTTTGTTTCACCATTAATTAAGGCAGTGCCTGTTGATAAAAGGTAGATAGTATGTTTGCAGTTAATTAAAGTTCCTATACCTTGTTAACTGTTTTCTTTTTAACAATGAAGGGGTGTTATACTTTATTAGATGATTTTTTCATGCTTACTGAGGTGATCATATAATCTTTCTCTTTATCATAAACTTGCTGTAATTTAGTAATTGTAATTTCCTGAGGCTAACTTTCCATATTTTGAAAGAAACACACTCGGTGCCAGTGCATTTTTAAATTTTAATATTTTGCGAAGTTTGGCCAGTTGCTATGTGTGTTTAGAATTTTAGCATTGATATTCAGAAATGTGGTTGGTCTTTGGTTTCTTTTTGTGTGTGTACCAATTTAGTCAAATTTTAATGTCAGGATAATGCTGGTTTCATGCAAGTAATTGATTAACCTTTTATTTTCCTCTGTTTTCAAGAATAGTTTATACAACATGCCAATTAAGCTTTCTCTTGAGTGTTTTTTGAAAGAAATAACTTGGTTACAGTATTTTCTGAGTCTGGAATATTTTTGGAGACAATTTTTGATAGTATTTTCCATTGTTGATATTTTTTCATATGTCCTCTTCTTGATAATTTTTGGTAATTTATATTTAGTAAGAATACCATTCATTATTGTCCCTATTTTAACATTTATTTGAAGAGGTGTAAATAGCTTTATCTTTTCGAAATATCTGTTTCATATACTTGGTGATGCTCTTCTCTTCCTGAGGTTGTAGCTTTGTGCTTTCCTGCTTTTTCCTGTTTTTGAGGTTGCCAGCAGTTTGTCTCTTACATTGAATTTTTTCCATAAAATCAACCCTTAATTAAGCTTTATTTTTCCCATTTTACTATTTTCTGCTTTACATTAGTCAGTTTCTTATTTATCATTATTTATTCCTTCATCTATTTACCTTTTCTACTTTTATGAACTATAATATGCCAACAAAAATGTACATAGTGTATATGTATAATTTAATAATATTAATAATCATGAGTGTACTAACCACATACTTTTAAAAATAGAATATATTTTCAGCCCTCTTGGTGCTCCTTTCTCAGTGTATGCCCATCCCTCTCTCCAAGAGGCAACTATTCTGAATTTGTGATTATTTCCTTTATTTTCTCTACAGTTTTACAATTTTGCATCCCTAAAATTTACGTTGCTTGAATTTCCCTGGTTTTGAATCTTATAGAATTGGAATCAAATTGTGTGAATTCTTGTGCATCTTGCTTTTTGCTCAGTATTATGCTTTTGAGATTTATCCATGTTAATGTATTTCATTTTTTACTGGAGTATATTTCTCTGTAAGAATTTATGAATATATATATTTACAGATATAAATGCAGAAATCTATTAAAATACAATACTTAGTATGTAATATACAAATATAAGATAAGCAAATGTATGGAATTCATTTATCTATGCCATTATGGATGGACATTTGGACTTACTTCAGTTTCCTGTTTTATTTTCATGCTTTGCTATTACAGACAGTGTTGCTGTGAATATTTTTGGTAGCTGTCTCCTGGTACATCCACACCAGAGATTATCTGTGGTAAATACTTTGATGCAGAATTCCTGAGTCCTAGTGTACTCAAATATTCACCTTTACTAGATCATACGAAAATATTTATGTTTTCTTTAGGCTTCATTTGTTTCTAATTTTCTAGCTACTTGAGTTGAATATTTAACTTACTTATTTTCACATTTGGTAATCGAAAATAAGAAACGAAAACATTTATAGCTGTGAATTTTTTCCAGAGTCTGGTCTTAACTACAGAAGTCTTATGGTGTCTTCTAATTGATTTTTTTTCCCCTAAGTACAGTGTATTTTCAGTTGCTATTTGCTCTTTTACCCAAGAGTTATTTAGGAGAGTGTTGTACAACTTCCATATGGTCAAATTAATATTATCCTTTTGATTCTCTTTTTGTTGTTTTTAACTTCAAGTTTTTATGCATTATGGTTGGAGGCTAAGATGTATATTTAACTTCTTTTTGCAGTGTTACTGAATTTTTTGTGACTTAATATGTGATCAGTATTTTATTGATATTGGAAAAATGTGTAGTTTTTGGAGAGTACAAAATTTGGTATCTATATTATATAAATAAATATGTATTGATAATTAAGATATATACATAGTAAATAAAGCTGATTAATTATAGCAGGTAAGTTGCTTAGAACCTTATTGATTTTGTCATGAGATGCAGCTTGGAACTCTCAAGGTCTCCTTGGACAGGTTTCCATGTCAATGCATATGGGTAATATTTATTGTGAATACTGATACGTTTGAAAAAATTTGACATCATACTTCTGTTTATCATGCTTTTTTTGTTTTCTTTTTCTTGGGATTGATTATTTTGTGACATTTCTTTTTTTTAAAAGGTTTATTTTTTATTTATTTTAGAGAGAGAAAGAGCAAGTGCAAGTGGGGGGAGGTGCAGAGGGAGAGGACCTCAGGGAAACTCCCATGCTGAGGGCAGAGCCTGTCCCAGGGCTTGATCTCAGGACCTTGAGGTATGATTTGAGCTGAAATCAAGAGTTGGTTGCTTAACTGACTGAATCACCCAGGTGTCCCATCTTTTTTTTTTTTTTTAGTGTTCTGGTAGTTATATATATGCCTCTTACCTTTGTAATGATTGTCTTTAAATTCTTAACAAACATATTTGAAACTACTTTTTCTAGTAGTGTCTAGGAGTAAACAATTGTTATAATCTCCCTCTTGAGCAAGGTAAGCAACTTAGCTGCTCTTTGTTATCTTTCTCCTCAACCCCTCTACTGTCTTTTAATTATTTTAATTTTATATACAGACTGTTGTTAGTATTGTTATTATACTGTACCAACTTTCTTAGTATTACATTTTTAACATTTCCTTAAGTATAATAGTTAAATTATCAGCAACTATTTAGATTTAAATATAAATTTACTTATCTTCTCACTTATTTCTCTTTTATATATAATTTCAAATTTTCTTTTTTCTTGGACTTGTGTTTCATGATGTTGGACTATTTTCTCAAGTGGCTCTTTCAGATGGGAAGAATGCATGGGAAAGGCTTTTTTAAAATTTATTTGACAGAGAGAGAGAGAGAGAGTGCACAAGCAGGGGGAGAGGGAGAGGGAGAAGCAGGCTCCCCGCTGAGCAAGGAGCCCGATGTGGGGCTCCATCCCAGGACCGTGGGATCATGACCTGAGCCAAAGGCAGATGCCCAACCAACTGAGCCACCCAGGCACCCCTGGAAAAGTCTTCTGAATCCTTGAACATATTATAATTTTCTAATATAGAAAAGTTTTCTTTCTATTTAACTAAATCTTCCTCTTTTGAGTACTTGATGTAATTTACAACAAATTCCTTTTTTTTAAAAATAGATTTTATTTATTTATTTGAGAGAGAGAGAGAGCGGGAGAGAGAAAGAGAGAGAGTATGAACACAAGCAGGGGGAAGGGCAGAGGGAGAAGCTGACCCCCGACTGAGCAGGGAGCCCGACATGGGACTGGATCCCAGAATCCTGGGATCATGACCTGAGCAGAGTCTTAACCGACTGAGCCACCCAGGTGCCCCAATTTACAACAAATTTCTTAATGCTAACCCTTTTTATCTTAGAATAAGTTCTACTTGGTGGTGATGTTTTTTTGCTTGTTTGTTTAATGTTCTGATAAATCCGGCTGTTGGGCTTCCTATCCTTCCTATTGTGGCCTCTGCCTGTATCTTATTAATCTTACCTTTGGCTTTTGTGCTTTGTCCTTTCTGACCTTCCTACTGACCTTGATTGTATCATGTTTCATCTTATGAACTGTTCAAAATACTCTTGAATCTTTGTCTGGAATGTTCTCATTGTGTTAATTTATATTCATTTTTTGACTTTTATTTCAGATGTCTCTTTCTATAGGAAATCTTCCGTTTATCTAAGGCCAGATTAGATTTTCTTGTTTATGTTCTAGTATCTTCTCTTTATTTTTTTCATAGGACTTATTATGTTTGGAATTTATATGCGTGACTATTGGTTTGTTTCTGTCTCCTCTAAAGTTCATGAGGGAAAGAAGTTTGTCTCACTATTGTATGATCCTGTCCCCTAGTCTAGTGAGTGATACATAGGAACATGCATTAAGTACTTATTGAATTAGTTCTGCTTTGTCTTGGTCTCTTTTGATTTCTTTCTGTTTTCATTTTTTTGGTCTGTTTTATCCACTTATTTAAATATTTATTTATTAATTGCCAAAATTATAAATATGCACCTTAGTGTATTATAAGGTGAATACCTGTCTCATTATCATCAGGTCTTCATCTTATAGAATGCTGTCAGCCCCTGGAAGTCCCATGTGCATAAAATTCATTCTTACTATTCTTTTACTTTTTTAAGCTGTGTAGTGATTTTCCCTTTTTCATTCCTGAGACTGCTTATATTTATCCCTTTTCTCCTTTTTTTCCTGATTATTCTTGTCAATGGTTTAATTTTTTTTTTTTTTAACATTTTGGCTGTTAGCTTTGTAGATTTTTCTATTGTATGTTTTCTCTTTTATTTATTTTTGCTTTTATCTTTATTATTTTCTCCCTTCTACTTTTTGTTTGTTTTTCTTTTTTGTTAAAAAAAATTTTTTTTGTTAAAAAAATTCTTAACATGGTTGTTAGTTCATTAAATTTCAGCCTACCTTTCCCCCTAAGTATATCAGTTAAAATTATACATTTTTATTTAAGGATTACTGTAGCCATATCCCATATGTTTTAGTATGTAATATTTTCATATTCATGTTCAAAACATGAAATGTTTTGTTTGAACATAAAATGTTCAAAACATTTTATAATTTACCTTTGATTTAGAAGTATATTTCTTAATTTCCAAACATGATTTTTTAGTTCTCTTTATTGAGCTTTGGATTAATTGTATTGTTAGAGAACATATTCTGATATTCACACTTTATTTTTTTTCTTTTTCTTATTAAGTTTTTAATTTTAATTTCAGTATAGTTAGCATACAATATTACATAAGTTTCAGGTGTACAATATAGTGATTCAACACTAACATACATACCAGGTGCTCATCACAACCAGTGTACTCCTTGATCTCCATCAGCCATCCCCCCACTAACCTCCCCTCTGGTAACCATCAATTCTCTATAGTTAAGAGTCTGTTTCAGACACCTGGGTGGCTCAGTTGGTTAAGTGACTGCCTTCTGCTCAGGTCATGATCCTGGAGTCCCAGGATCGAGTCCTGCATCAGGCTCCCTGCTCAGTAGGGAGTTGGCTTCTCCCTCTGACCCTCCCCCTTCTCATGCTCTCTCTCTCATTCTCTCTCTCTCAAATAAATAAATTAAAAAAAAAAAAGAGTCTGTTTCTTGGTTTGCCTCTCTCTTTTGCCTTTGTTCATTTGTTTTGTTTCTTAAATTCCACATATAAGTGAAATCATACGATATTTGTCTTTCTTGGACTTATTTCACTTAGCATCATACTCTCCAGATCCATCCATGTTGTTGCAAATGGCAAGATTTCATTCTTTTTTATGGCTGAGCAATATTCTATTTTATATATATACCACATCTTTTTTATCCATCCATCAGTTGATGGACACTCAAGTGGTTTCCATAATTTGGCTATTGTAGGTAATGCTGCTATAAACATTGGAATGCATGTATCCCTTTGAATTAGTATTTTTGTATCCTTTGGGTAAATACCCAGTAGTGTGATTACTGGATCATAAGGTGGTTCTATTTTTAACTTTTTGAGGAACCACTGTGCTGTTTTCCAGAGTGGCTGCATCAGTTTGCATTCCCACCAACAGTATACAAGGGTTCTTTTTTTCTCCACATCCCCATCAACACTTGTTTGTTTCTTGTGTTTTTGATTTTAGCCATTTTAACAGGTATAAGGTGATATCTTATTGTAGTTTTGATTTGCATTTCTCTGATGAGTGTTGTTGAGCATCTTTTCATGTATCTGTTGGCCATTTGTATGTCTTCCTGGGAGAAATGTCTGTTCTTCTGCCCATTTGTAATAGGATTGTTTGTGTTTTGGGGTGTTGAGTTGTATAAGTTCTTTATGTTTTGGATACTAACCCTTTATCAGATATGTCATTTGCAAATATCTTCTCCCATTCAGTAGGTTATCTTTTAGTTTTGTTGATTGTTTCCCATCAAATGATATTGTCATGTTTTAATGTTGACCCTTGCCTTATTCACCTAGTATGTGGCTACTCTTTCTGTTTCGTATGTGTTAAAGCAGTCATATTCTGCAATTTTTGGGGTACAGCATTCTATGTATGTCCTTTGTGTCAAGATTATTAATTGTATTTTCAAATATTTAACCTTGTTGAATTTTTGGTTGCTTCTCCTATCAGTTATTGAGAGGAGTGTATGAAAATTTCTATTCTGATTGTGGATATGTCTATTTCTCCTATAATTTTGTCACATTTGTATTTTGATATAGATTTGTCCATTTTTACAGTATATATTTTGAGTTTATAAAACCAGGTGCATACAGATTTATAATTTTTATATAGTACTAGGAAATTGATCTTTTTACCATTATAAAAGAATCCCCCTTAAGTCTAGCAAAGCTTTCTCTTTTAAAGAATACCTTGTCTGATATTAGTAGAAACAGCATATTCTTTCAATAGTGTTGGCATGGCATTTCTTTATCCATCATTTTACTTGTAGCTTTTCTGTATTCAAATGTTTTAGATGTGTCTTTGTATATGGCATGTAGTTAGTATGAAAAAAAACCCCAATTAGATAAACTTTATGGGAATATTTAAACCATTTATATTTAATATAATTATGCATATATTTAGGTTTAAAACTACCATTTACTGGGCTTGTTCTTTGTCCTATTTACATTACTTTTTATTTTCCTTCTTGTCTTTTTATTGATTAAGAAAATTTTATTATTCCATTTTCCCTCCATTATTTTTCCTTTAAGTAGTTACTTTAGAGGGTGCCTGGGTGGTTCAGTTGGTTAAGCGACTGCCTTCGGCTCAGGTCATGATCCTGGAGTCCCGGGATCGAGTCCCGCATCGGACTTCCTGCTCGGCAGGGAGTCTGCTTCTCCCTCTGACCCTCCCCCCTCTCATGCTCTCTCTCTCTCAGTCTCTCTCTCAAATAAATAAATAAAAATCTTTAAAAAAAAAAAGTAGTTACTTTAGAGATTACAACATACACATTTGACTTAAATTCTAATGTTAATTGGCAGTTACACTCTCCTCAGATAATGCAGAGGTCTTAGAAATCTTTGTGTTCCAATATGTGCTCTTATGTCTTACATGCTGTTGTGTTCCCAGCCTGACTTGTTTAGGGAGGGCTATGACCAATCCAAAGAAAGCATGTGGGCCTTAAGAGAGATTAGTTTAGTTTCTTTGAGAACAAATGGAAGAAAAGGAAGTCCTTATACCACTCTCCGGCAGTTCAAAGTCATCTTCATCATAGCTGATGTCTGTCTTCCATCTCCAGTCTAGAGAAAGTAAAATCATTCCAGGCCTCAGTTTAGTTCTGCAAACATTTTTTTTCCATATACAATTCCAAGAACACAATCAAAGATAAATAGACACAAGAGGAGAGAAGACAACATTTGTGAGAACTGGAAGAAATACCAGACAGTACAAGCAGAATTACAGGGGCTCAAGATGTTGAAATGTCAGACAAAGATTTTAAAATAACTATGCTTAGTATGTTCAAGGAGCTAAAAGAGAACACTGAAAATTTCAACAAAGAAATGGAAACTGAAAAACAGCTTTCTAGAACTAAAAAATACAGTACCCAAAATTAAGTCCTCAGTGGAAGAATTTTAAGACAAATTAGACACAGATGATTAAATAATTAGTGGATTGGAAGGTGATTTTGGAATATAACAAAAATGAAATGGAAAACAATGATTAAAAGACAAAGAAGATGCAGTGAAAAGGTTTAATTTGAATTCAAATGGAATGCTAGAAGGAAGATGAAGAGCAGGGAGGGAGAGAGAAGGGTTGGGCATTCCCCTAAATTGATGAAAAATATCAACTCCATAAATTCAAGTATCCCAATAAGCACCATGCCATCCAGAAGACAATGGAATGGCATCTTTAATCTTCTAAAAGAAATCACTGCAGGGCGCCTGGGTGGCTCAGTTGTTAAGCGTCTGCCTTCGGCTCAGGTCATGATCCCAGGGTCCTGGGATCGAGTCCCACATCGGGCTTCCCGCTCTGCGGGAAGCCTGCTTCTCCCTCTCCCACTCCCCCTGCTTGTGTTCCTGCTCTCGCTATGTCTCTCTCTGTTAAATAAATAAATAAAATCTTTAAAAAAAAAAAAAAAAAAAAAAAAAAAAAAAAAAAAAAAAAAAAAAAGAAATCACTGCAACCTGAGAATTCTCCACTCAATAGAAAAATCCTGCAAGAATCAATGTGAAATAAAGATTTTTCAGATGAGCAAAAATAAGGATAATTTGTTATCAGCTTCTTCCTAAAGGAAATAATAAAGAGTGTTCTTCAAGAAATAATTTCAGATGAAATGTTGGAGATGCCCAGATTCTTAGACTTCTTTCTAAGTATTTTTTATACATTCATTTATTTAGTTATTTGAAAATTTTATTCATTTTTGTTAAGGTAAAACACACTCATGGCAGAAAATTCAAAAGGAGCAAAATTACAAATGGGAAAGTAGTTTTAAAAAATTGTTTTGTTCTTCTGTTTTGTCAAGAATGAAACAATTTAAAAAATTTTTTTAAAGATTTTATTTATTTATTTATTTATTTAGAGAGCATGCGAGCAAGGGAAGGGACAGAGGGAGAGGGAGAGAGAGAATCTTAAGCAGGTTCCATGCTAAGCAGGCTCCAAGCATGGAGCCTGATGCAGGACTTGATCCCATGACTCTGAGATCATGACCTGAGCTGAAATCAAGAGTCAGATGCTTAGCTGACTGAGCCACCCACGTGCCCCATGAAATAGAATTTTTAGTGATTGTCTTGTATGTAAACTTTTAACCAGTTTTTCTTGGAATAATCAAGGGTTTTATATTTGTTTTTATAGATTTTCAAATATTGTATCTTATTTAAGGAACTCTTATTAGCTTTTATTGATAATTGATAAGAATTAGACATTATTAGATATTTTATCTTTGTGCCTATCATGAATTATTTCATGGCATCTCAGTCTCATTTTTTAATTTGTTTTGATTCATTTTTTGGTCAACATATATACATACATATATTTTCTTCAGGAAGAACATGTGTATGGGTAGCGTAATTTCTGCGTGCTTGCAGATCTGAAAATAGAAAATGTGTTTGTCCTTCCATGTGAACAATATTTAGTTTGGCTGGTTATGAAGATTTTGTTGCATGTTTGTTTCTTTGAAAACCATGGGGTGGAGGAGAAGTCTGATGCTAACATGATTAAACAATTAATAACTTTTCATTCTGATTCTTAAAAGACTTGTTCTTTCATCTTTCAAATTAATAAATTTCAGAGGTATATATCTAATATGTGGTTTTCATTAATATAGGTTATTACCTAGTCTTTTGATCTGTAGTGAAGTCCTTCAGAATTATGTCATTGGTATTACTTTCTTCCCTAAATTGTACTACATTGATTAATATACAGTAGTTTTCCTGGATATAGTCTCAATATCTTTTTTTTTTTTTTTTAACATTTTGCTCATCATTTTTTTTCCTCTTTAATTCTCAGAGAATTTTTTAGCTGGTCTTTTAATTCAGTCATTTGATTTTTTGCACTGACCATTGCTAACTGGCTTCATTTGTTTTGTAAAATAGTTTGTTTTCATAAAACCTGGTACTCTATACTATAAGCAATGTGGAAACATCAACTTTATTTAATACTTCTTTAGTTAATTTATTCTCAAACCCTTCTTTCCTTGTCATGGGTATTGTATTTTCAAAATCATTGAAAATACACAATGTATAATGAATTTTCTTAAGAATTTTGTAGAGTCTTAAGAATTTTCTCATTACTACTGGACTGGGAAATGAACAACCTGATTCTTCTGTTGTCTTCCTAATTTCATCTATGCAAATATGTCTGATTTTTTTTCTGTGTCTTTATCTCTGTTTATTTGTCCAGTGTTAGGAGTTTAGCTGAGATCCTACCAGTAAAAGTAGTGGTCTCTGTTCAGAATTTTCAGGCTGAGATGCAGGGAGCCAGGAGAAGTTTATACTTCCTGCAAGAAGGAACTGTAGCCAGAGTGTTTATGTGACCAGAAGCTTCCAGTCTCTGCTGAAGGATTCCTTCTTATGTTCATGGTGACAGCTTCGTATCAGCAGGCACCGCATCCCTTCTCTAACCAGTGAGGCTGTCCTCATTAGCTGCAGCCACAGAGTGACTGTTCTTTTACTTAGCATGCCAAGACCAAGGGATAAGAATGGCATCTACCTTTTAGAGTAAAAGAATTAGTTGAGACAGTGCTTGTTAAGCTTCTGTACTACTACTTGCACCTAGTAAATGCTGGCCTCCACCATCACCTCCCTCAGCTCATGCTTGGGCTACTGTTCTTCTAGTCCTATAGCTTTTTGGCCCATCATCTCAATCACATGATGACTTAATATATTACAACTGATTATGCCCAAATACACATGACCTTTGGCACCTGAAACACTTCCATTTTTTCCATTTACTCATGAAGTATGGAGCCATTGGCTCTGGGCATGGCTGAAGTACCTGGGTTGGAGTTGTGGGAGATGATATGGGTGTTGGTTCCTGCTTCATGTTGGCTTTCAAATATCATGCTGAGAAGTTTGGACTTTATTCATAGGTATTAGGGAGTCCTTGAAGGTTTTTAAGTAGGGGGCTGGTGATTAGAACTACGCTTTTGGTAGTACAGGCTTTCTGAGTAATAGAATCACATTAGTAATAACAGCTAGCGTGTATGAATACTTTTATGGCATTTGCTCATCTAAAGTGCTTTATCTGCATCATGTTGTTTAATCTTCAAGCACCTTTTTTTTTTTTTTTTTTATAGACATGAAACCTGAGGCACCCAGAGGCCATAAAACTAAGTTACAAAGCTGGTAGATGGAGGAGGCAGGGTTTTGCCCTGAGCTCTTGTGCTGCCTGTCAAGCAGGATCCCTGGAGGTGTGGACAGCAGTTTGTGCAGGCGAGAGATGCTTGCAGCATTGACATCGGGGTTGGTAACAAGAGCAGGGAGCAGAGGGCCGACCAGTGACACTCCACAGGCAACATGGTACCATTTGGTGACAACTTTAACTGTAGCTCCTTTCCTGCATTTTAAGAAAGCTCGAGATCCACCAGTGCCTGACATAGAGTAGGCATTCAGTAAATAATCAGTAGAATGAATTCTTTGGCACCAGTCAGCATCTCCTCCTGGTGTCCTGTGACTGCATAGATGTGAGCTTTTACAGAATGAATGAGAGTAGCTTTGGCCACTTCCGCTCATGCCTCATCTGCCATGTTCATTATTTGAAAAGTCTTTGGGGATGTCTTGGGCAAGAAAGAAGTGATTAGAAACCAAATTATTTTCCATGAGGTGTTCAGATCTTATGACCTTCTGATGGTTTTTCATTTAGATGTTTCATTTTCTGTAAATGGAATAGTGGGATCTGAGCACAGTGGAACCCCCATGCCAACCCCATGCCAGAATAAAGGGCCAGAGGTTTTCCCTGTTGTGTTAAACACCTGTTAAAAGTAACAAATGAAGCTCCCCTTCCCTGAGAAATGCAGCGTGGAATATTTAGTCTCTCCAAAGTAGAATATGCTCAGAGAGTTCTTTGAAAAGTGCTATGCAAAAAAGTACTTGGGGGTATTTCTTGATGTAGTTTGGCAATTGGGCAGCATCGTTGTTTTAAAGTCGAGTAAAAGTTCTTTCATTTTGAAGGCTAATTGTCTTCTATTTCTCTGCCTTTTGGGAGAGTATAAGAGGTAGTGTGGTAGAGGGGGCTGTACGGGTTCTGGGGCCACATGCGTAGATTCAGAACTCAGCCCTGCCACTAAGTAGCAGTGTAACCATTGGAAAATTTTCTAAACCACTTTGTGCCGTAGTTTACTCATCTGCAAAATAGGAGTAATAATAGGCTTCATAGGGTGGTCGTAAGGTGTTGAGTGAGCTCATATATATATTAAAAAAAAAAAAAAAACAGTGCCCAGTGTATAATAAGCACTTAGTACGTTTCACTGTGATTTATACCTGCAAAGATTGCATGACTGTTACTTCTTCCTTTTTTCCCCACTGAGGTTTTAAACATGCATCTCTGTTTTGTGGTGTTGCTTTTTATACTTCTGTTTGGAGAGGCAGTTTTGCCTTGCGTTCTAGAGCTCAGAATCTGTGGTCAGATATGTGATACACACGGAGTCAGCTCCATGAATTACTGGTTGTGTCATCTTGGGTAATTTCTGCACCTCTTCAAACCCCAAATTTCCCATATGTATAAGAGCTTAAATAAGAGGAGTACCTACCTCGGTGGGTTGTGTTAAGATTGGATTGTTTATTAAAGCTTTGATACTTATTACTATCCTTTTTTTTTCCTATAAAGCTTATACCGTTTTAACTTTCATTACCAATTAGAGAATGCCGTTTTCATTAAACACTGGCCAACACTATTACTATTAAAAAGCCATCAGTAAATTTATAGTTGAAAAATGGATTTTCACTTCATATTCATTCTTCTTTGATAGTAGAGGTTATACTTTCCCCTCTGTGTTTTGTTGGCCATTTGCATGTCCTCCTTTGCGAATTTCCTCTCCTTGTCTTTTGCCAGTAACAGTTGTATTAGGAGATGATTCACATAATGTACAATTCACTCCTTTAAAGTATGCCATTCAATGGTTTTTAGCATATTTACAGAGTTGTGCAACCATCACCCGTCCAAAAAACCCTGCATCTGTTAGTTGTCACTGTCTATATGACCCCCCTCCCCCAACCTTCAGCAGTGGTTTTACCAACTACTATGGATCTGCCTATTCTGGACATTTCCTATTAATGGAATCATGCACTCTGTGGTCCTTATGCCTGGCTTTTTTTTATTTAGCAGTGTTTTCAAGGTTTATGTTGCAGAATTACCAGTCCTTCATTCCTTTTGGTTGCTGATTAATGTTCCAGTGCATGTGGACATATCCTTTGGCTTATCCATTCACCTGGTGGTAGACATCTGGATGGTTTCCACTTTTTGCCTATCATCCATGTACACGTCTTTATGTGGAGGTAGATTTTCATTTCCCTTGGATATTAGTGAGTCATATGGTAAGTCTATGTTTAACTTTTTCAGGAACTGCCAGACTTTTTTCCCCAGCATCCCTATTATTTTTTCTTTAAGTTATTACTTAAATTCCATTTAGTTAACATATAACGTAATATTAGTTTCAGGTGTGCAATATAGTGATTCAGCCAAGTGTACTCCTTAGTCCCTGTACCCTATTTCCCCATCCCATCCTACCCCTCCCTCCCCTGGGAACCATCAGTTTGTTGTCTAGAGTTAAGAGTCTGTTTCTTGGTTTGCCTCTCTCTCTTTTCTTCACATTGCTCATTTGTTTCGTTTCTTAAATTCCACGTATGAGTGAAATCATATGGTATTTGTCTTTCTCTGATTAATTTTGCTTAGCATAATTTTCTCTAGCTCTATCCATGTCATTGCAAATGGTAAGATTTCATTCTTTTTGAGGGTTGAGTAATATTCTATTGTGTGTGTATGTATGTAGATATATATCTATATATAGATATCCATTGTCATTTATCAGTTGATGGACACTCATGCTGTTTCCATAATTTGGCTATTGTAGATAAAGCTGCCCTAAACATCCGGGTGCAGGTATCCCTTTAAATTAGTATTTTTGTGTTTTTTGGGTAAATACTTAGTAGTGTGATTGCTGGATTGTTGGGTAGTTCTATTTTTAACTTTCTGAAGAACCTCCGTACTGTTTTCCAGAATGGCTGCACCAGTTTGCATTCCCACCAACAGTGCATGAGGGCTCCCCTTTCTCCACATCCTTGACAATGCCTGTTGTTTCTTATGTTGTTGATTTTAGCCATTCTGACTAAATGTGTGTGAGGTCATATGTTTTTGTAGTTTTGATTTGCATTTCCCCGACCTATTATTTTTTTATTTGGGTAGAAGTGCTTTTCTTATAGGGCATTTGTTTTGTTTTGTTTGTTTGTTTTTATTGGTTTATTTGTTTTTTTTTTGGTTTTTATGTTTAGGATTTCAGATCTTTGTCAGATTTGTTGAAAACATTTAATCTGTTTTTTAATATATATATATATTTACAATTTTTGTGTAGTTAAATCTGTTACTTGGGTCTTTTGTCATTTCTTCCATTGCTTTTAAACTTAGAAACCTTTGCCACCAGGGATTAGATGGATGTTAGATGAATGAGTAGCAGGATGGATATGGGCCAGTCTGTCCAGACTTCACCTGCCCCACCTTACAGAGAGCTTTTGCACTGAGGACCCTTGACACCAGACCTGTAAAAAGGCAGAAAGGCCTATGTATTGGGCTCTGTATAAAGATGTACAAGGCAGAGGTGGCACCCCCTGTCCACTCCCCACTCCATTCCCCTCCCTCAGTACCAAGCAAGTGTCTCCCAGGCCAGGTGCTCTCAGGATGGAAGTGGCTGGGGGAGGGCATTTCCCTTGGGTCCTCTTTCCAGTTGCTTTTTTGTTTTCATGAGAGAAGTCATCAGAGTTAAGTCGGTTCCCAGAGCATTCTTGAAATAACAAGGTGGGTACTAAGACCACCTCAGTTCTTGGCAGGACCTCTATTTTCTTTTTTAAAGATTTTTATTTATTTGTTTATTTGACAAAGAGAGAGAGAGCGAGAGAGAACACAAGCAGGGGGAATGGGAGAGGGAGAAGCAGACTCTCCTGCTGAGCAGGGAGCCTGATGTGGGACTTGATCCCAGGACCCTGGGATCATGACCTGAACCGAAGGCAGACGCTTAACTGACTGAGCCAGCCAGGCGCCCTAGGGCCTCTATTTTCTTAAGAGTCCCCCCCCCCATGCTGTCCCCACCCGCATGTGTCTTTCCACCAAAAATCAGCTGGCACCTGCCCAGCCTTTTCTCTCTGAATCAGCCTGGCTCCTCATCGCCTCATTTCTCAAAACCCCCTTTAGACAGTCCAGGTCTGTGTATGATGTTGGTCCCGCTACTTTATTTTACTCAGGGGGAATCAGAATAGTCTGACCATGATACAATGAACTCTGCTTTATTGCACATTTAAGCAAAAATGTCCCATCAGACCTTAAAAGTAGACAGCATGCTTCGTTTTTTTTGGTCTTTAATTCTTGTATTTCCAAAGGGAAACCATGATAACAGTAGTTTGTGCACCGTTCTCTGTTGCCAGACTGACTGCCTTTTTTGCTCATCCACTACATTGAGATAAAAAACAGGGGAACTTTAAGAACTCATTTATGCAATATTAATTTAGCTTTCCTTGGCCTATAATCAGTATGGAATGAATTCAGGCATATTCTGTGAGGAGCGAAATTCATCCCATTCTGTGTTCCTAACCAGTGGACACAGCTCCGTTTATTTGCCACGTGTCTTTCTCCACTGACCAAGATGACTCCCTCAGTAGGTATCAAAGGCCGCGTGAACTGGTATCTTACTACAGCACATAAATGTACACCACCGAGTTTTTTTTTTTTTTTTTTAAGATTTTATTTATTTGACAGAGAGAGACACAGCCAGAGAGGGAACACAAGCAAGGGGGAGTGGCAGAGGGAGAGGGAGAAGCAGGCCTCCCGCTGAGCAGGGAGCCCGATGCGGGGCTCGATCCCAGGAGCCTGGGATCATGACCTGAGCCGAAGGCAGATGCTTAACAACTGAGCCACCCAGGCGCCCCCACCACCGAGTTTTTAATCTCTCCGTTCTCTTCTGTGGATCTGTTTTTGTCTCAGCAACATACCTTTTTACTCATTATAAATATTTTAGTATTGATACTGCTTGTCTCTTTTAATTACTCACAGTAAAAGATTTTATTTCCTGTTCTCCCATTGGGATAGGGATTGGAATTGATCCAGTCTTAAAATTTAATTTGGGGAGATTTCGATACATTACTCTCTTCGGTCTTCCTCTCTGGAATAAGACACCTAGCTCCATTGTTCCAAATCTCTTTTTATATCCTGTAGAACAGTTTTGCAGTTGTCTTTATATAGGTCATGTGTATTTCTTAAGGCCGTTCTTAAGTATTATATAGCTTTTGAGGCTGCCCCGTAAAGAATGTTTAAAATCATGTTTTATAATAGCCGTTGCTGGAATGTAGGACAGCAAGTGATTTTTATTCATTCATCTTACACCTACCCGCTTTATTAAATGCTTATTTTTATCAAATGCCTATATTTCACGTTATTCTTTCTTTTTTTTTTTTTTAAAGATTTTATCTATTTAGAGATCAGGAGCCCATGAGTGGGGGGAGGGGCAGAGGGGGAGAGAGAATCTCAAGCTGCTGAGCACAGAGCCTGATGCGGGGCTCGATCTCATGACCCTGAGATCATGACCTGAGCCACCAAAATTGGACGCTCAACTGACTGAGCCACCCAGGCTCCGCCACATTATTGTTTTTCAAAACATATTAGATCATACCATATTTAAACACTTTTTTTTTTTTGGTCTCGTCCTTTTCAATATTTGTAAGTCTAATTTCTCCACTGCTTTTCTTGGCTACCCACCCTATTCTCTTTTCAATACCCCTCTCTCTCACCTTATAGCCCCTTCCCTATTTTGTCTTTTCCCCAGTTCTGAACACTCCTTGGTGGAAATGTATATTTCCATTTAAAAAAAAAAAAAACAACTTATTTATGGTCTCCCAGTGGAGTGTAAGCTCCTTCAGGGTAGGGTTTTTTGTTCATCTTCACCATCGTATCTCTTAAGACATGGTACCCAGTAAATACCTGTTGAATGAATGCATCTGCATTATTTTGGAACTCCAGATTATATGAAATCTGAGCTCAGGGGTCTGAACCTTTAAGGTGGCTTGGTGTTCCCTTGTCTCTTACCCTTTGTTTTGCCCTTTCTGACCGGAAGGTCCTGTTCTCTGTTGGATGCGGTAGAAGCAAACAAGGTTTTGAGTAGTTACAGTTGGTTCTCACTGCTTCTTTCAGTGCTTGCTTATTCTAGCAGTTATGTTCTTGATGAAGTCGCCCTGAATGTGGAATCCACCAGTGCTGAACCGTTCCCTTAGAGGAAGCAGAGGGTTTTGTTCTTTGCAGCCTCTGTTCACATTTCTGTCAACCTATCGATATATATCCTTGTTTTATGTGTGTTTCTGTTCAAAGACCCCTTATTTAACACTGTTGATTCATTACAAACACTGAACTCACCGTGGCCAGCAGCACCATAACTCATGCCTGAAGGAAGCTCATCTAACACACGTGTCTTCTCCATAGGGACCATCCCAGCCTTGTCGCACTTACAGACACCAGACAGCACTTCAGCACTGTTCTTGGGGCTATTTTAAATAGCAAAATCAGCCAAAAGCACAAAAATGCAAAATGCGACACAAATAGACCCCCATAAAGGACACCTGTCTACAGTATGAGCCAAAACAAAAAGGCAGAGCATCACCTTGTCCCATCTCAGCTGGGAACGAGCTAGTAGGACGAGTCCCATTTTGCGAATTTGCAAGTGGGGAATCTGTGAATAATGAGGATGGAACGTAGTTTCATCTGGTATGATTGGAGCATCTTTTCCCCAGTGGTGGAGCGGCCTTCCTTGCATGGCCTTTCTATCTGAAATGACTTGATCTGAGAGCTCGGCAGCCATGGGTTCCCTCGGGTCTCAGCGTTGTGCACCGTTCTGTTCTGCTCCTCTCACCCCCCTCCTCCCCCCGTTGGTTCATGTCCCTTTGCAGCCAAACTCACCTCGCATTCTCTCTCAGATACTTGCTTTTTTTCTCTTTCCTGGGATTGTCCCGCACCTCCATGGTCAGAATTTCCTCGGGGCGGGGGGGCTCTTTTGGAGTTCATTTGAACCATCTTTTTTCTTAGCATCCCTGGAGAGTAGACATAGCCTTTGAATCTCAACATGTTTTGAGTTGGCTTTTCTGAGTTTGGGTTCTCACATGTAGAAGGTGCACAGCTAAACCCCCTGCAGGGTTTTATGAACTTCCGTTGTCCTGGCCTCGCCCCAAACCTCCTGAGTCAACAGTGGCACAGGGCGTGGCCCGTGTATAGACTTGCTGAGAAAGTTCCATGGGTGACTCTGGAGCAAAGCTTGAGAGGCAATTCTCTTGAGAGCTAGGAGGAAGATGACAATAATTAGAAACCATACAGAACCACGACCACCAGCATTTATAATGATACCTTCAGTAGATGTCAAGCAATGTGTGTCTCAGTCTTATAACTGTTTGCCACAGATACCTGAACCCAGATTTACAGATGAGGATACAGACGTTCACAGTGCCTTAGTACCTTTTCCAAAGTCACTTAGCTTCTAGGCAAAGGATTGGAACCCAGATGGCTACTCAACTGCCAGTGGTTCAACCTGAGCTTCCACTGGCCAGAATCCCTGGAGGGCTTGTTAAAGCAGATTACTGGCCCTACCACCTGAGCGTCAGATTCAGTAGGTCTGGAGTGGGGCCTGAGAGTTTGCATTTCTAATAGGCTCCTTGGCTAAAGTCTCTTACCGTCTTTCCTTTTGCTGGAGTGAGTTTGTAGCTTTTCATTAATGGGCAACTCCATTCTAAAGTTGACATGGTGTGGTCCACAGGGTCTGAAGTTGACACAGAGTGTGGTTCCTGTCACTTTCAATGGCCCAGTTAATTCACGTTGTCACCTTTGTGCATTAAATCCACAGAAGCACTTGTCCTCAGTGATTCTTTTAACTTTTGAGAGAGAACTTGTTATCAGGGTGAGTCCAACCCTAAGTTTCTATGATTTTGGGAATACAGCCCTGGATAACTGGTCACCTCTGAATCTTCTTGCTCTCATTTCATTCCTCCTGCATTCTAGATGAACTGCCCAGTGTTGTACTTAGTGATCTACTCAGCTTATAAGATTTCTGTCCTCCTGCCAATAATAGAAGTCTAGGGGAGATGATGCAAGGAATACAACCATTATGGAACTTTTTTACATTTTTAAAAAAGATTTTATTTATTTGAAAGAGAGAGACACAGCAAGCAGGGGGAGTGGGAGAGGGAGAAGCAGGCTTCCCGTGGAGCAGGGAGCCTGATGTAGGGCTCGATCCCAGGACTCTGGGATCATGACCTGAGCCGAAGGCAGACGCTTAATGACTGAGACACCCAGGCGCCCCTACATTTTTTTTTTTTTTTTTTTTAGCATACCAGAGGCAGTGCATGTTCTCGGGAATATAGCAGGATGCCTCCTTAGGGGTAATTCTATTGACATTAAGTTCTTGCCTAGCTTAGGTGTGCCTTGCCTGTACAGTAGGTGGATGCTTTCCCAAGTTGGATGATATTGTAATTGCATGAGGGCAACCTGCTTTTTTTTTTTTTTTTGACAACCTGCTATTTTTAAAGGAGTCCTATAGCAAACCATCTTTGTAAAGTGCATGGTGACACCCAATTTAAAAATCTAGGTTTTCACCTTTTCCTTAAAATGAAATATGCCTTGCAGGTTGGAGCACTGACCTGCGAACAGAGTCTTTGTGTTTCTGCAGTTAATTTACCCGAAGACAGTAATTTCTAGGAATTCCAGTAACTCTAGTAATTTCAAAATCGTCTGAGTCAATTCTCATAGAATTTAGGACAGGACCTCAAAGAAAAAAAAATACACTTCAAGATTTTTCCACATATTTCAGGGAATCGTAGAATTCCCCTGATAGTTTCCTGGTCTTAGGGAAACTTTTGCAAGTGTGGTTACACTTGAAGTGGTTTGTGCAATCCCTGGATTGGTTAGTATTATAGATTTGTGTGTTTATTTTTCTCAGCGCAGTTCCTTCAATACAACTGCATCTTTGTAGTTATGTGTTTGCTTCTAGGTACTGTCTCGTGCTCCTGAGTGTGGTCTGCTTTGTTACCTTCAAGCAGCAAACGCTGTCCGCAACCAAAAAGAATAATTTGATTGCTGGGCTCATAGCCATCAGCACAAAAGTACTCCAATATTTATAGTGATTATGATTTATTATTTTTTCCTGGCCATTCTTTCAGCACGTTGCTTTAAAGTGAGATAGTATTCAATTGGCATATGGGTCACAATGCTTATCAGTAGTTAAAATAATTCAGTTACCCCAGGGTACACATGTGAGGCTGGTTCATGTTGAAGGGCTTGCTAAAAAACCACACTGCTTAGGACTAAACTTTGTTGTGTATTTAACAATTGTCAATACCTATTACATAATTATGTCTTACTATATTACATAATACCTTTATTTTTATGTTTGAAACTTTTTTTGATGACACTAGCCCAGTTATCTTCCATATCAATTTATGGAATCAATTTTCAAGTAAAAAAAAATAAAATCTTGGAAGCTGGGGATCAGAATGGTACTTAATTTATTAAACTTGGGATGAATTGGCTTATTTATAATAGATCAGTTGGCTTATCCCAGGGCTCATTTATACCCCTTAGTAATTTTTGTTTGTTTGCTTTCTTCATGTGAATTTTACATATTTCTTATACTTTTTCGTATGTATTCTGATTTGTTTTTGTTGTTATTGAGAAATGCATCTTTCTTTTTTTTTTTTTTAAATTTTATTTATTTATTTGCGAGAGAGAATGAGAGACAGAGAGCACGAGAGGGAGGAGGGTCAGAGGGAGAAGCAGACTTCCCGCTGAGCAGGGAGCCCGATGCGGGACTCGATCCCGGGACTCCAGGATCATGACCTGAGCCGAAGGCAGTCGCTTAACCGACTGAGCCACCCAGGCGCCCGAGAAATGCATCTTTCTGTATTATATTTCTTATTTACTAATTTTATAGGGTAAATTATTGTTTCTTGAATACTTATTTTATAACATGCCGTTTTCCACTTTTTTTTTAAGATTTATATATTTATTTTAGGGGGAGAGAGAGAGTGTATAAGCAGGAGGGGCAGAGAGAGAGACAGAGAGGGAGAGAGAATCTCAAGCAGACTCCATGCTGAGTGCAGAGCCTGATGTGGGGTTCGATCTCATGACCCTGAGATCATGACCTGAGCTGAAACCAAGAGTCGGACACTTAACCAACTGCGCCATCCAGGTGCCCGTTTTCGCCTTTCTTATTAGTTATTATGGTTTTCTTTTTTTTGTACATTTTTTAAGTTCAGTTTTATCTTAAGCAAATCACGGTCAATTTCTCCGTCCTTTCCATTAATGGAAGCTCTAATTTCTTTTACTTGCTTTGTTTACCAATGTTGAGTACTTCTAGGTTTCTTTACCAGGATGAATTACTAGTTGTGATAGGCAACTTACCCGGGATTTTAATGGGGATGCCTGTATCGTAGCACCTGAAGTTCGATGTTGGCTGGTGGTTTAAGACTAAGAATGTTCTTCTGGTTCTACTTTCCTATTTTTTAAAAATAGGTAACAACTTATCAGATGCCTTTTAAAAATTGTTGAGATCATGCGATTTTTTTTCACTAATTATTAATGTGATGATTCTATTAGTTTATTAATTTTTTTTTTTCTGGAACAAATCCTTGCTGATAGGGTTGTATTTTCTTTTACTGGTCTGGTGGATTTTGAAAATATTTTATTTAGAATTGTTTTTTATATATCTCTAAATAACACCAGGCTGTAGTGTGTGTGTTGGGGGAGGGGGGAGAGAGCTTTTTCTGTCAAGGTCACTAAAGGTCATGAAATGAGAGGGGAACCATTCCTTTTTTTACTGAATCTGGAATATTTTATAAAGCTTCAGAGATATTTTTTAGCAACCATTTCATATTCGTCTATAGCTTTTGGTTATTTTGATGTTCTTAAATTCTTATTAAGTCAATTGTGTTCATTTGTATTTATTAAGAAAATTCTCTATTTCATTGAGAATTTTCAAATTTACTAAGTTTTAAATAATTTCCCCTCATTTTTGAATCCCTGCCACATTTTTGTCTAAATATCCTTTCTCATTCTTTATTGTGTCTGTGTTTTCTCATTTTCTTTAATTATACTAGATAGAGGTTTGTCTGTTGGTTGTAGTTTTTATTTCTAGTAGTACTTTTCAGAGAACCAGTTCTTGAATTCTACTGCTGGTTTTTAATGAAGTCATTTCTGCTTTTAACCTTATTAATGCCTTGATTCTGGTTTTCTTAGGTTTTCTTTTGTTCTCCATCTTCTTGCATTGGATTATTGGCACATTACACTTTCATATTCAATAATAAAACCATTTAATAATTCCTTATGATTACAGCTTTGGCCATATCTCTATTCTGGAGTATTCTATATGGTCTGATCATTATGGCTATTTTCTGACTAATTTGTGATTTCATTTCTTTCCCTGTTGACCCAATAATCATTTAAGAGAGTCTTTCCTAAATGGCCGATGGTTTTGTTTATATGTTTGTAATTTTTTTACAACCTCCTAATGAATATTTTGCATTTTTTTATATCTAAAATTATTCTTTTAGGATAGGTTTCCAGAAGCAGGATTATTATTATTTTTAAAATTTTTCTTATATTATGTTAGTCACCATACAATACATCATTAGTTTTTGATGTGGTGATCCACGATCCATTGTTTCCATATAACACCCAGTGCTCCATGCAGTACGTGCCCTCCTTAATACCCATCACCGGGCTAACCAATCCCCCCTCCCCCCTCCCCTCTAGAACCCTGTTTGTTTCTCAGGTCCATAGTCTCTCATGGTTCATCTCTCCCTCCGATTCCCCCCCCCCCATTTTTCCCTTCCTTCTCCTAATGTCCTCCATGTTAGTCCTTATGTTCCATAAATAAGTGAAACCATATGATAATTGACTTTCTCTGCTTGACTTATTTCACTTAGCATAATCTCCTCCAGTCCCATCCATGTGGCTGTAAAAGTTGGGTATTCATCCTTTCTGATGGCTGAGTAATATTCCATTGTATATATGGACCACATCTTTATCCATTCATCTGTTGAAGGGCATCTCGGCTCTTTCCACAGTTTGGCTATTGCGGACATTGCTGCTATGAACATTGGGGTGCATCTGTCCCTTCTTTTCACTACATCTGTGTCTTTGGGGTAAATACCCAGGAGTGCAATTGCTGGGTCATAGGGTGGCTCTATTTTTAAATTTTTGAGGAACCTCCACACTGTTTTCCAAAGTGGCTGTACCAACTTGCATTCCCACCAACAGTGTAAGAGGGCTCCCCTTTCTCCACAACCTCTCCAATATTTGTTGTTTCTTTCCCTGTCCATTTTTGCCATTCTAACTGGTGTAAGGTGGTATCTCAGTGTGGTTTTGATTTGGATTTCCCTGATGGCTAATGATGATGAACATTTTTTCATGTGTCTGTTAGCCATTTGTATGTCTTCTTCAGAGAAGTGTCTTTTCATATCTTCTGCCCGTTTTTTGGGTGTTGAGTTTGAGAAGTTCTTTATAGATCTTGGATACCAGCCCTTTATCTGTAGTGTCATTTGCAAATATCTTCTCCCATTCTGTGGGTTGCCTCTTTGTTTTGCTGACTGTTTCCTTTGCTGTGCAGAAGCTTTTTATCTTGATGAAGTCCCAAAAGTTCATTTTTGCTTTTGTGTCACTAGATTTTGGAGATGTATCTTGAAAGAAGTTGCTGTGGCCGATGTCAAAAGGTTACTGCCTATGTTCTCCTCTAGGATTTTGATGGATTCCTGTCTCACACTGAGGTCTTTCATCCACTTTGAGTTTATCTTTGTGAATGGTGTTAGAGAATGGTCGAGTTTCATTCTTCTGCATGTGACTGTCCAATTTTCCCAGCACCATTTATTGAACAGACTGTCCTTTTTCCATTGCATGTTTTTTCCTGCTTTGTCAAAGATTATTTGACCATAGAGTTGAGGGTCCATATCTGGGTTCTCTCTTCTGTTCCATTGGTCTATATGTCTGTTTTTGTGCCAGTACCATGCTGTCTTGGTGATCACAGCTTTGTAATATAACTTGAAATTGGGCAACGTCATGCCCCCAGCTTTGTTTTTCTTTTTCAACATTTCCTTGGCGATTCGGGGTCTTTTCTGATTCCATACAAGTCTTAGGATTGTTTCTTCCAGCACTTTGAAAAATGTCATTGGAATTTTGATCGGGATGGCACTGAAGGTATAGATTGCTCTGGGTAGCATAGACATTTTAACAATGTTTATTCTTCCGATCCATGAGCATGGAATATTTTTCCATCTTTTTGTGTCTTCTTCAATTTCTTTCATGAGTGTTTTGTAGTTCCTAGAGTATAGATCCTTTACCTCTTTGGTTAGGTTTATTCCAAGGTATCTTACGGTTTTTGGTGCTATTGTAAATGGAATCGTATCTCTAATTTCTCTTTCTACAGTTGCGTTGTTAGTGTATAAGAAAGCAACTGATTTCTGTGCGTTGATTTTGTATCCTGCCACATTATTGAATTGCTGTATGAGTTCTAGCAATTTGGGGGTGGAGTCTTAGCAGGTCAGAGGGAAGAGTATTTCTAGGTCTTTGATGGATATGGCCAGATTCTTTATAGGCCGTGTTAGCCATCAAGGACATCTGTGCTTCTTCTTGGTTGTAGGTATTAAGAGTCATTCCCCACAGCTGCCAGGTCTCTGTAGACAGTGACGTGCTGAGTGTGTGCTCTGCTTCCCCACTGTTTTCTTTTCTTTCCAGCAAGGACTCTGGGGTGAGGGTCAGGAAGTCCTTCCTATTCATCCTGGCTTACACCAAGATGCCCAGACTCCTTGGTAGAGTAAGGGGTAAGAATTCACAGTTTTCTCCACTCTGCAAATGCGAGCAGCTTCCCAGCCTCCCTGCCTCCCTGCTGACACATGGAAGTGTGCCGACACTTGCTGAGCAATGAGGAAATGTTCAGCCTTTTACATGCTTTGCCATCTTAAAATACCTCTATGCATGGAATAGCATGTGGGTGAGGAACCCAAGACTCCGAGGAGGGGAAGTGAGAGCTGATGCCTGAAGTTGGTTGGAGCCCATTACCAGCCTCAGCTCCTTCCACTCACTGAAAGGGTGGGTTGTGTAGGTGGGCCATTGCCCAAGTTCAGGAGTGCAGTTCTGATGATACTTCTGGGAAGTCAGGTGAGCATCTCACCCACCTAGCAGTGTCTCCCTTCCCATCTGAGACCCTGCTTTTCCCTGCTGCACAAGGATCCCCTGGTAGCCCATTGCTTCCCTAGTTCTTTAATATTTGGGAAGAAAGAGAGCCAAACCCCGTCATGCTCCCAAATGAACTTTAAAACCGTAACACAGTAATATATTGAGCTCATACTCTATGCTCGGTTTCTCCGTGAATTCCCCTGCCAAGTCCTCCTGGATAGAGGGCTGTTGCCACCTCCATTGTGCAGATAAGGGAAGTAAGGCTTAGAATGGCCAAGTGACTTGCTAGAGTCACACCACTGACAAGCCGCGGAGCCTCGTGGCCTGACTCTGGACTGTCCTTCTCCATGGTATTACCCCTGGCCACATGAAGCCACACTTTATGGATCATGATAGATGTGACAGCTCTCAGATTCTGGCGTATTTTCCAAACTATATAAAGTTTCTCTGCAAAAAACCTCCTCTCTAATGGCAGTGCCCCCTAACTTCTGATATTGGGGAGGACTCAGCTCTTGGCTTAATCTCCATTTGTCCTGAATCCCAAACTCTTGTCCAGGTAGCCCTCAGAAAGCCATATAGTCTAAATATTTCACCTTGTGCTTTGACCCTGTGTTGGTTGATCCCAGGTAGACCTGTGATATATTCACCTCCTTGCTAATGCATCACAGATGGGCAATGATTGATTACAGCTTATGTCTAACCAAATAGTAGCTCAGTTCCCTTTTCCATGCATGGTGGTGGCACTTGAGTGTGTTACTAGGATTGTGCCAAACCTGTAAAATGGGGCTAAAAATTGAAGGTTGCCTCAAAGGATTATTGTGGAGATTAAATAAGATCGTGCCTAAGGCATGCTTACATCATCACTATCCCAGAGTAACCCACACTCCTGGGGTCTCCTTCATCTGTTCTTCCTAGAAACCTAGGTATTTACCCTGGCTTTTGACAAAATGGATTCTATATTTTGGAAACAAATCCTTTGTCAGGAATGTGTATTTTTCATATCTTCTCACCATCTATGGATTACCTTGTTATTCTCTTGTGTCTTTTGATAAGCAGAAGTTATTAATTTTAAATAAAGTCCAGTTTATCAGTCTCCTTTTTGTTGCTCTTTCATGCTTTTTGGGTCCTAGTTCAAGAAAACGATCATGAAGATAGTCTCCTCTGTTAGCTTCTAGAAGAGTCACATTGTTTTACCTATTGTGTTTAGATAGGTGGGGGATCTGGAATTGATTTTTTGTATATGATGTGAGGTAGGGGTCAATATTCTCTTTTTTTAATGTTGGGAATCCACTATTTATTGAAAAGGCCATTCTTTCCCTATTGCAGTGTTCCCTTTATAATAAATTGGTTGGCCATATATGTGTGGTTCTGTCTCTTTGACTTATTAAAGACTAATGTAAATGAGGCCTTAGAAAACATTGACTTGGGGCGCCTGGGTGGTTCAGTCCGTTAAACGTCTGCCTTTGGCTCAGGTCATGATCCCAGGGTTCTAGGATCGAGTCCCACCTCCGGCTCCCTGCTCATTGGGAGCCTGCTTCTCCCTCTCCTCCCTCCTTGTGCTCACTCTTGCTATCTCTGTCACTATCTGTCTTTCTCAAATAAATAAATAGAATCTTAAAAAAAAAAAAACATTGACTTGATTCATACCATGTCTTGTTTGTTAATCTTCTCTCATTTTAATTCTGTTTTTGATACCACGTGCCATGTTTTCTACCATGAATATTCACTTATATTTACTCACATATTTATTCTTTCTGTTGATTTCCACTCTTTCTTGCATTTCCAAATTTCAGTATGAGAAAATTTTTCTTCTTCCTAAAGAGTTCTTTTTTCTCGTTCTGTTGGTGACAGTAGTGTGCTCCTGAGAAACTGATTGGGTACATCTCTTTCTAACTCTCCATTCAGTGATACCACATTGGTAGCTTAAACTCAGCCGTGGTGGCAATACTTAGATCCAAGAAATCGGCAACTACAAATCAGAGCTTTTTTTTTTTTTTTAAGCCAGTTTTTAAATATTTACTAGCCCATCACTGATTGGTGGCAAATTCTCTCAGTTGTGCATCTCAAAGTATCTTTATTTTACTTCACTTTAGAAGGATATTTCCATAGAATAAAACATTCTAAGTGGCATTTATTTTCTCTCAGCTCTTCTGTTGTTTTTATTGAGACCTCAGCTGTTGGTTTTATTGTTGCTTTTTTTTTTTTTTTTGCAGATAATATGGCTTTTTTTCCTCATCTGGCTGCTTTTGAGAATTTCTCTTTGTCTTTGGTTTCTGAAGTTTTTTTGTAAGATTTTTATTTTATTAATTTATTTTTATTTTTATTTATTTATTATTATTATTTTTAAAGATTTTATTTATTTGAGAGAGAGTGAGAGAGAGAGAGCATGAGCAGGGGGAGGGGCAAAGGGAGAGGGAGAAGCAGACTCCCCACTGAGCAGGGAGCCTCATGGGCTTGATCCCAGGACAGTGGGATCGTGACCTGAGCTGAAGGCAGACACTTAACCGACTGAGCCACCCAGGCACCCTAAATTCATTTTTAAAGATTTTATTTGCTTATTTATTTAGAAAGAGGGCATGCACCAGTGGGGGGAGGGGCAGAGGAAGAGGGAGAGAGAGAATCCCAAGCAGATTCCATGTGGAATGCAGGCTCAATCCCACCACCCTGCTGAGCCGAAATCAAGAGTTGGATGCTCAACCAAATGAGCCAGCCAGGTGTCCCTAAGATTTTATTTTTTTAAGTAATCTCTACACCCAGTGAAGGGCTGGAATTTACAACCCTGAGATCAAGAGTTGCATGCTCTACCTACTGAGCCAGCCAGGTGCTCCTGATTTTCTGAAGTTTAACTATGGTGTTTCTAGGTATATTTTTCTTTTTAGACATTCTGCTTGGGATCTTTGTGACTTGATGTTCTCTTTATTTTTAGAAGATTCTTGGTAATTATCTTTTCACATAATGCTTCTACACTATTCTTTCTCTTTTCCTCTTCTTGGATTCTTGTCACACCTATTTAGACTTTGCCTACTTTTTAAAAAAATTTCTTTCTGTTTTTGCTCTCCATTTCTACCTGAGTATCATCATCTAATCTGTCACTTTACTGATTCTATCTGTGTTTTATATGCTATTAAACTCATGTATTGAATTCTTGATTTCGGCTATCTGTTTTTCCGTTTTAGATGATTTTAGTTAAATTCTCTGTATGGTTATCTTTGTCTCAGTTATTTTGAAGGCTGTGTTTGATAACTCCACTATTTCTATTGCCCATGTGTCTAATGTTTAATTTGACTCTTGGTCCTGCTTCTTGTGTGCCTGTTAATTTTTGATTGAATGCTGGACATTCATGTGATGGATGATGTGCCCTTCTTGCAAAGAAGATCCACCCAGCCTGTCTCCTTAGAGGGTTTATCTTGTGTTCCACTGGGCAGAGGTAGATCATCTTATTGTGATCAGACACTGAGGCTGGTTTGCAGACTTTGTGAGGCTTAGTTACTTCTGAGAGCCTTGTGTGTTTATTTTTGCCTTGGTCAATCCTGACCTCAAAAAATCATTTCCCAGAACCACAAATGTCCTCAAAACTAAGCTTAGATAGTCTCTGAGTCACTTTAGTCTTTCACCCTTTTGTGATAAGAATCGTCATATTCTTTGAAGAGAAAGCATGTGCAGAGTGCAAGCATACCTTTCTCTGCCTGCCTTCTCTCCCAGGTTTTGGACCTCAAGTCTTGGTTGGACCCGTAAGCCCTTGCTAGATGCTAGCCCCAATATTCGTCTTCCCAGCCCTGAAAGACTGTATAAAGCTCTCCTTAGCTTCCTTGTGCTTCTTTGCTTTCTGTCTGTATTTCTGCCAACCCTTTCAGCATCTAACCCCACACCATTTAAGTACTGGTAAATAACCCGAGGGGAAGACCAGGATGCAGAAGATCAGGCACACCTCCATGAATTCCTTTCTCTGGGATTTTGGTGCTTTAGATCCTGGCTGCCTAGGCAGTTCTTGAGTGTCTCAGAACAGGTAATATATCTTAGCAGCTTTCCTAGTTGTTCTTGGCAGGAATATTGGTTTCCTAAAAGTTGCTCAGTCTTGGCTGGAATAGAAGTCTAAAGTTTCTTGTTTTTGTTTTTACTGATTATTGGTGTTCATTTTGGAATTAGAGTTATGCCAGCTACAAAATAGACTGGGAGATTCCCATATTTTTCTATAATCTAAATTCTGTTGATTAGTTTTTACATTATCCTTTGAAAGTTTGAAGAACTTATTAATGAAACCGTTTGGGCGTGGCACATCCTCCCCCCACCCCCTGCTTGTTCGCTGGCAGCTTTTCCTAATTTCTTTCTTGGTTATTAGTTTTGTCAGGTCTTCTGATAACTGATTTTTTGGGTATTGTTTTAATACAATCATTAATTTCTTCTGTATTTTCCAGTTTATTGGCTGCAGAGGATATACAATAGTTTAAGATCTCTCTGTGTTTATAGCCTTTTTCTCATATGTTTCAGGTTTTGTGCACTGTCTCTCTCTCTTTCTCACTCTGGTTTGATTTGCTGGAGGTTTGTCTTTTTTTTTTTTTTTTTAAACTGGTCCTTTTTTAAAGAACCAATTATTAGTTTTTTTCTGACCCAATCTGCCCTTTCTACTTTTTATTTTTCTTAATTATTTTGTGCTTAAAAATTAATCCCTTTCTCTTGCTTTGATTAGGATCATTTTGTTGGGTTTTTTCTTCAGCTTTTTATACTAAGTACTTAACATATTTTAATTCTTTCGTTTTGAAAGTTTCATATAAGGTTAATTTTTTTTTTTTGCTCTGAGCTCAGGTTTGTCTGAATACTATACATTTTGATATGTGTTGGAGCTGTTATCATTATTTTACAGTATCCCATGATTTATTTGACTTACCTTCCTTAGCCAAGACTTAACTCTTGATTGGAGCCTTTTTAGGTTTTGTTTATTTTTTGGCGATTGATTTTGCTTTCTGTTGTTTTGGAGACAGAAAAATAGCTGGTCAGTTTCTGGGTTTTGATTTTTATTGAGCGTTTCTGGTGGATGAGTACTTGCTCAATTTTTTTGCATTTATTATTGTGAAAAACCTAAGACTACTATAGGCAAATCACCAATTGCTTTATATATTTTCAGTAATTTATTTAGATTTTAAGCAATCATTTAATTGATTACTTACACTAAATATGACACTGCTAGGCACTCAGTAGAGTTTTAATTTTTTAAATCATAAAATAAAATGTGATTACTGGAGAAAATTTGGAAAATGAAAGTATAAGTAATAAACATGGGTGACCCCTAATCATTATCTTAACATTTTGGTCATTTCTTTGAAACTAGTTTGTTATATATATTTTATTTAGACACAAAATAGAACCATATTGTACATACAGTTGTTTTTAAAGATTTTATTTATTAATTCAACAGAGAGAAATAGAGAGAGCAGGAACATAAGCCGGGGGAGAGGGAGAGGGGAGAAACAGGCTTCCTGCCAAGCAGGGAGCCTGATCCAAGGACCCTGGGATCATGACCTGAGCTGAAGGCAGACACTTAACGCCACCCAGGCACCCCTATACATACAGTTTTATATCCACTTTATATTTCAAGCCTTACTCTTATATCTTGATTATATTTTTCTATTTTAAATGTTCTTTATGGCAGTATTTAAACATGTACGGAAAGACATACAATTAGCTTCATTTTTTTTAATATAGCATATTAGTTTCAGGTGTACATCATATTTCAACATTCTATACATTACACAGTGGTCATCATGATAAATGTATTCTTTTTTTTAACATCAACAGATTTTTAATAATTCCATATATATAATGATTACGTATATATAAATATAGTAGTTTAGGCCCAAATATCCCTTACTAGAAATGGGTGTTTTTTGTTTTGTTTTTAAGTTTTTATTTTAATATCAGTTAGTTAATACACAGAGTTATGTTAGTTTTAGGCATATAATACAGTGATTCAAGAATGAAAAGTATACTCTTAATCCCTTTTATGTCCTCCATTCCTCACCCATTACCCTCTGGCAACCACCAGCTTGTTCTCTGTATTTAAGAGTCTGGTTTTTGTCTCTTTTTTGTTTATTTGTTTTTTATTTTATTCTATTTTATTTTATTTATTTTTGAGGGAGAGAGAGAGAAAGAGTGAGAGAGACAGTGTGAGAGGGCAGGGCAGGATGGGGCAGAGGGAGAGAGAGAGAATCCCAAGTAGGCCCCAAACCCAATGCAGAGCCTGTTGCAGGGCTCGATCTCACAACCCTGAGATCACTACCTGAGCCAAAATCAAGGGAGGGATGATCAACCAACTGAGCCACTCAGGCGCCCCTGTTTTTTTTAAGATTCCACGTATGAGTGAGATCATATGGTATTTGTTTTTCTCTGTCTGACTTATTTCACTTAGCATTATAATCTCTAGGTTGCATATTGTTGCAAATGGCGAGATTTCATTCTTTTTTATGGCTGAGTAATATTCTGTGTGTGTGTGTGTGTGTGTGTGTGTGTGTACCACATCTTCTTTATCCGTTCATCTACTGATGAATGGCTATTATAATAATGCTGCAATGAACATAGGGATGCATATATCTTTTGGAATTATTGTTTTCATTTTCTTTGGGTAAATACCCAGTAGTGGAATTACTGGATCATATGGTAATTCTATTTTTACATTTTTAAGGAATCTCCATACTGTTTTCCATAGTGGCTTTGCCAGTTTGCATATCCCACCAACAGTGCACAGAGGAATCCTTTTTCTCCACATCCTTGCCAACAGTTGTTACTTCCTGTCTTTTATTCTCCTGTACCTCCTCTCTTGTCTCTTTTTATTTTTTAAGTAGACTCAACGCCCAGCATGGAGCCCAACACAGGGCTTGAACTCACGACCCTGAGATCAAGACCTGAGCTGAGGTCCAACCTCTGACTAGATGTTTAACTCACTGAGCCACCCAGGTATCCTTGTCTTTTGATTTTTGCCATTCTGACAGGGTTAAGGTGACATCTCACTGTGGTTTTGATTTGCATTTCCCAGATGGTCAGTGATGTTGAGCAACTTTTCATGTGTCTGTTGGCCATCTGTATGTCTTCTTTGGAAAAATGTATTTTCCACTTAGTTTCCTTCTTTGACATTCCCCTCTGATGGATTTCTTTGTGCAGGGTGAGCTGACTTGGAGCCTGTGGCCATACTGGATCCCTTAGAGCTCTCAGCGTAGAGCTGGAAGTCAGGAGAGTGAGAGACAGGGCACAGTTCAAGTTTAGGGCTCCCAAATTAACTTGGGGATAGGAAAGGAGGAGTTGTTTTTGGTGGTAGTGTGGTGTTGGGTCTGATGATGGTTAGGGAGTGCCAATAATAATTCACTGTGCTGTTTTGCTGATATTTATTTTTCACAACGTTCCTCCGTGGTGTGTTTTGTTAACTCAGTCTTCCATTTGCACAAACCCAGGCTCTGAGGATTAAGCAGACTAGCTCAGGATTTCCCAGCTGAATTTTAAATGGCAGAGCAGGATACAAACCTGTGATCTTTCCTTTATCTACCCTGCTGTTTTCTGAGACTCACCTACCGGCATGACTCGGCTCCATGGTTGGTCTTGTGTGCTCTGCTTTTGAAGGGCTCTTACTCTAGTGGGGAAGACGAACAAGCATAGAACAGAATTCAGGGTCCAGGAATCTCCCCCAAGAATTCAGGAAAGGCTTCTTGGTGCCCCTGTCTGATCAGAATCTTCAAATGCCAGTAAGGACCTGCTAGGGAGACAGAGGTGGGGAAGGGTGCTCCGTTCAGAGGGAAAGGCAGAAGCCAGATAAACAGGCATGCATGCAGGATGCAGAAAGGAGACGTGGCAGCGGTGTATGAGGCCATGAGGCAAAGAAACTAGGGTGCGTGTTCGGTGGTTCTGGAGGAATCTGTATGGACAGCTTTTGGCCATGGCCACGCCCCTTTCGAGCGTCCTGTGCTTCTCTGGCCTCAGAAGTTGGGAGGGAAACAAAGCTCATTCTTGATTCCAGAAGGGGCTCTGGATGGCAAACTCCCATCTTGTTCCCACCAGCTATCTCTGCCATGGCCACTCCTGACAGCACGGGTAACAGTGGCTGCTAACCTTTACTGAACACTTACTGGGTCCCAGGCTCTGTGCCTAGTGCTTTGGATACGGTATCTTTTTAAGTCTGTTCCCGAGCCCCGTGATGCCTATTCCTTTAATGATGAGGATGCTAAGGCTCGGAGAGGGTAGGAACGTACCTGTGGCCCCAGAAGCTAAGATGTTGCCAAGCTGGGACTGGAGCGCAGACGCCTCTGACACCAGATGCTATGCTCTTGGCCTGGCGTCCAGGCTGGTAACGCAGATGAGGAAACTGGTATGCTGGACCTTTTCCCATTTTTCTGGAAACACGTGGTCTTTCTGGCTACCTTTTGTTTTACTTGTATTTTTTTGATGCTTTTGAATACAAGAGATATTTCCATGCCCTAAGAAAATCGACGGCACACGTATGGTGGTGAATGGCGACTGGCCCTGAGCTTTGGGGATACGGTGGGGATAGTGGGGATTGTGGGAAGCAAATCCAGGAGGGGTAATCAGTTTTTAAAATCCAGCCAGTGGTTGGAATGTAGACCCAAGGCTGCCAATTCTTCCCTTGTCTTAATCTTTTTTTTTTTTTAAAGAAGCTGGGAATCTGGATTTTAAGTAAAGTCTACCAGTTTTTAAGTCAGCTCAGTTTTTAAATGACCCTGAGCCAATAATAATAGGGGTGGGAGGAGAGCACAGTCTCCTAGTGAGTGGCCTTTATGCTGGGCTGTCCTGCCCGAGGCCCTCCTGCAACCTCATGGGCTCCTTCCCACCCCGGGAAGGGGCCTTGCTGACCTACATCGTATAGTTCTTCCCTGGCATGGCTGGTGGCCAAGTGAAGATCCTGCCGGGCTGTCGGAGCCAGGAATCGTTCTCAGTGTGTCCTGGGCACTTGACTTCCTGTGCCTTACATTCTTGGGGTTACTTTCCTTGTCCTCAACACCCGATTCAGAACAGGCAGAAGATTCCAGAACACTTGAGAGGATGCAAGGAAAATTGCTCAGAATCTGCACTTTGAAAATGCGGCTGCAAGAAGAAAATAAGAGGTGACTACTGGGGTCAGGGACAAATGGAACATTTCGAGCACATTTAAGAAGCCCTTTTCTTCCCCGTGGCACAATTCACTCCTGGATTCATAGCGCTGGGGATTAGCAAGTCACATTTTCACCGGTCAGCGGGGTAGGATAATTTTGTGTCAGTTTATTATGCACTCAGCCCATGCTTCTGCTCAGCTTCCCACCATGTGCAGATCTTAATGGGGATGGGTGGATGATCGCCCTTACTTTCACCCTGGCATGGGACCTGGTAAAGAGGCACCTCGTCCCAGAGCCAAGGGACAAAGGAAGGTCTTGAGAACAGGAGTAGTCTTGTTCCCTTCCCTTTCCATGCCACTCTTCAAATTCCAAGGAATCGGGTGTGGGTCATGCTGAGTCGGCTCAGCGGTGGGCTTGGTGACGGATGGTAGGAAGTGGCAGCCTACCAGCCACCAGGCTGTTTCCGCAGGGGGTGGCAACCTGCTACCTGCTCTGAGTGAACCAGCGGTGTCACCGGTCCTCTGGGGCAAGGGGGGCAGCATGAAGGGAAGGTGAGCATAGAAGCCTTTTCAAGTGAAGAAGGACACCTCGGTGTTTGGTGTGAAAGCCGTAGTCATGGGTAGAGTCGATCCCACATTCCCCACAGGTGTCAGGGAGTGATGTTACAGTTGTGACGTTCTGCTGCTGATGCCCAATCTAGGGGCCACATCACCTCCTGTTACACACTGCTAACTTGTGCACTGTCATTCTTTGTAGCTACAGTCATACTAGTAATGCTCGTGCACATGATGGGTACTTACAGTAACAGATGTCGTCTGAAGTGTTTTACAGATATTAGCTCACCTTATCTTCATACCAGCCCTGATTGGTGAGTACTCTTATCATCTTTCTTGGCTGAGAAGTTTAAAGCGCAGAGAGGTGAGGTGGCTTTCCCAAGGTCACACAGCTAGTAAGTGTTTGAGCTGGGATTATGCACCCCAGGTGCTCTTGATTCCACTCCGCTGACTACCTTTTGCCTTGGAGGTTTTGAGTATTTGTCGACAAGGTTTCATTTGTCTCTCCTGGTTTCAGGGTCACAAATGTCATAGGAAGTGGACATCTGACTTTCCAGATGCTCAGTTCATGGAAAAGAGGTTGTTTGGTGTCATGCACAGACCCTGGGATTTGGAATCAGAGGGTTTTTAGTTAAAAATCCCACACCCCTGGGGCGCCTGGGTGACTTAGTTGGTTAAACGTCAGACTCTTGATTTCAGCTCAGGTCATGATCTCAAGGTCATGAGATCAGGTCCAGTGTTGGGCTCCATGCTCAGTGCAGAGTCTGCTTGAGATTCTCTGCTTCTCCCTCTGCCGCTCCCCCTGCTCACACACACACAGTCTCTCTGTAAATAAAAAAATTAAAAAAAAACAATCCCACACCCCTACATTATACCTGCAGGACCCCCAGGCAGGTTGCTGGAACGTCTTACACTGATTGTCTTGTTTAATGGGCAGGATGCTAACAATGCCTGGCTCTTGAGGGTGCTTGTGCAGGTGAGGGAGACCAGTGTTGTAGAAGCACCTCATCAGCTGGGGGACCTCTAGCAATGGTGCATGTCTGTCACTCACCTCTAGGTCATGGATTTTGCATGTTTGTGGCACCAGAAGGGCCCCGGGGTGCCTGTCTGTAGAGCTTTCCCGAGGGGAGAGAAGACAGGTGGCTCAGGGCTGCAGGTCTCTTGCTGGGCTTGTACAACTGATAATGGGGGGGGGGGGATGGTCCAAGATTGTCACCTTCCTGATCATGAATAAGTGTGCTGCCTCTTGTCACAGAGACAAAGTTACTGCCTTGCTACCCTGTCAGCTGGGAAGAGAGCCTGTCAGAGCTCACTTACCTAGAAAGTTCTTTTGCCATGTAGACACATGTGGTCAAAATCTTCGTCTGGGCGAGGCCCCCATGTGGCCTTTTCTCTATGGGTCTTGGTGAGCTGGTGTGACAACTATTGCTTAAGCAGGTCACTTAACCTCCCAGAGACTCAGTTTCTTCACCTGTAAATTGGGGACAGTGACATTTTCTTGGAAGGTTGTTGAAAGGATGAGATAAAATGATGGATGGGAATTACCTAGTATGGGGTGCTCCCGCATGTCGATTTCATTTTCCTTTCTAGAGGTCAGGACTTCTGAGTCAAGACTTGTTGCCTTCTGAGGTCAGGACTCCAGAGTCAGGCTTCTTGCAGGAAGGAGATCTTCATGGTGTCTGGTGTGAAGCGGGTGTTAAAGGATTCAGCGTGTGAAAGGGAAGAATCCCCAGCAGCTTTCTGGAGCTCTTCTGTGGCTTCTAGAGTTGCCTTGGGAATGTGGGGGAAATCAAGGCAGGAAAGGAGAAGCATGGGGACCTGGGTAGCTTCTTCCACATGTGCTTGTCCCTTCCCAGAGTTCCTAGGGACACGTGCCTTTTCTGCATCTCTAGACCTAGAATGGCACTGATTTGATTTGATTTGGCTTGCATCTCTTGCTGCTTTCAGCATGTGGCTTTGATGAGTTGCTTTAACTCCTCTGTGCCTCGGTTTCTTTATTTTTTAAATGGGAATGATGATACCTAACTCCCAGGGGTTTGCGAGTATTAAATGAGTGAATAAATGTGTCAGTGGGTGTCAAGTTTCCCTATGACACACTCAAAGAGTAGAACGTTCCCTTTCCACTTAGGGGTATCAGCAGAGCAAGCAGGAGCAGTATAATCCCACCACCACCCAACCACTATGATTTCTTGAGCACTTAGAAGGTGCCACTTCTGTGTTAGGGCACTTTATTTTTCTTTTGGTTTCCTGGTCACCAGGATGTTGCCTTTAGTTGTTAAATGTCTTTATCCCTAATCGTATTTGAAGGGGTTACATGTTTTAAAAAATGAATATAAAAAATTAAAGTAATATAATGTTTATCATAGAAAGCAATCTTACTTGGATGAAGATAACAAATAACGAACAGAGAGCTCACAATGCCCTGTGGTTTTGGGGGTTAATGCCAGTCCCTCCTCACCTAGGAAGTAGTTGAGATCCATTTCCTACACCAGGATGTAGGGAGCATCTCTCCTGACTTGTTCTGAATTCTCTTATCTTGTCCTTATTTTTACCTTCTCCTTGGCAGATCTTATGTATCCCACAACTCCAGTCCACAGTGGCACAGTGACTCCTTCTCTCGGAGCTACTGTATCAGTGCAGGAAGTTATCAGGCTTGTTGTCTGTTGGTCTTTGAGACCTAGACTTTAAAGGTTTCACACTTTGTGACTTCTTTTGAACTCTCTTTTATGAAACAAAGAGGTTTTAAGAACTTTGGAAAGAGAACAACTTCTGGTTTGAGGGCTACCCCATGATGTCTGTGCTCGCCATTTCTTCCTGGGAGCAGAAGCCTTGGGTTTTGCTGTTTAATTTTTTCCCACCTGTTTTGGTAAGGGCTAAATGGTACCTGAAAATTTGCTGGCCATGAAGTTCATGTTTAATGCATGTGAGTGGAAAGAAATATGAGGACAGATTCCCAAATGAGTATTTTGTGAATTGAGCCATAATCCTCCCACCCATTCCCCCATCCATCTTCCCATCCATCCATCATCTATTCACCCATCCATCCATCTGTCCGTCCATCCTCCAACCCATCCATCCTCCAACCCATCCATTCATCCATCCATCCATCCACCCATCTATCCATTGTGTGTCCATCCAGCCAGCCAGCCATTAATTCTGTTACGTGTATATGCCAGGGTGTATTTAATCAATCCCTTGTTGTTGGACATTAGGTAGGGTTAAAATTTTGCTGTTGGTATTGAAGCTTCTCCATTGGCATCTTCTTATTAAGAGTCTGGGCCTAGACAGTTCCCCCCTACCTTCCCCCCCCCCCCAGCTATGAATTCTGGCTCCACCACATATTAGTTGTGGGACCTTGGATGATTTTCTTGATTTCTCTGGGCATTAGTTTCCTCATCTGTAGAAATGGGGATCATATCAGGATCTAGATATTATTTTTTAAAGGATTAAATTACAGAATCAATTGAAAGCATAGAATTGTGCCTAATAAGTAAGTGCACATGGTGCCCATAACATGTGATGATGATGTTGAAACTTTGCACATAATTCTGGTTATTTCCTTAGGCTATTTTCTAAAAGTGGAACTCCTGATCAAAAGAAGTGACTATTTCAAAAGGTTTTTCATGGGCATTGCCAAATTGCCCTTCAGGAATGTTGTAAATTAGTCCAACATTTACAACTCCCCAGCAGTATATTTACCTGGACATCTGCCAACACTGGTCAGTTATTTTAACTTTTGCCAATTTTGTGAAAAATGCCCATTAATTGTTTTATTTTTCGAACTTCTGTTACTGGTGAGTTTAAGTATCTTTTATTTGTTTCCCTGTCATTTCATGAGGTAAAAAACTCCTACACTTCTTTTCCTTATCTTTTTCATTGATGTGTTCATCTATTTCTTACTGAATCATAAGATTCATTTCAATATTGAAAATGTTTATCTACCATTTATGAGTCTTTCCCTCATAATGTTTTTTTCAAATTTAGATTATGATATTCTTTGATATACAGAAATTTAAAATATTTATGTAAAAAAGCTTTAAAATTTTCCTGTAAGCTTAGAAAGAACTCTAACCCTAAATCACATGTTAATTTATTTATTTTACATTGAATTCTTGAATTAAGCTGTATTCTTGTTGATTTTTGATATGATGTAGGCACCTCACAATTTTCTTTTATATAGTTAACCAGTTATTCAAACCCACTTTCTTTACTGAATCCAGAATCTAACATGCCATTTTTATTATATACAAAATTATACATACACACACACACACACTATGTATGTGTGTGTGTGTGTGTGTGTGTATATATATATATATATATATATATATATATATATATATGTAATGTATATATAGATCTGTTTCTGGGCTTTTTATACAATTTCATCTTTGCGCTTATACCAGTTATTACTTTATTGTAGTTTTATGTTTGAATAAATGGTAGTACAAGTCCTGAGTTTATTTTTCTCTTTGTTTTTTTTTTAAGATTTTATTTATTTGAGAGAGAGGGAAAGAGCACAAGTGGGAGGAGGGGCAGAGGGAGAGAGAGAAGCAGACTTCCCACTGAGTGGGGAGCCTGATGTGGGGCTCAATCCCAGGACCCTGGGATCATGACCTGAGCCCAAGGCAGGCACTTAACTGACTGAGCCACCCAGGCACCCCATATTTTTCTCTATGTTTAAAAAACTTCTGGGATATGCCTGCTTTTTATTTACTTAAAATTGTTTACTTAAAAATCCAGATGAGATTTTGATTGAAATTGCTTTAAATTTAAAGTTAATTTTGAGAAAATTAACATGTTTATAGTAATAGAAGTGTTTCCATTTGGTAAAATTATTTCTTTAATGTATCACAGTTGTTTTGTGGATTTCTTCATTTAATCCTGCACATTTTTTTTGTTAAATTTATTTCTAGGCGTTTTATATTTTTGTTGCTTCTGTAAATAGGACTATTTTCCTATTGTATTTTTTAACCAGTTGTTGTTGAATGTTGATTAGATCTTTATTTTGAAACCAGACATCTTTCTGAATTTTCTTAGTCATTTTAAATTCTTTCAATTACTTCTCTTGAGCTATTTATTTATTTATTTAGATGAATGATCATTTATTCAAATAATATTTTTTTAGACTCTTTCCTATAGATTACATCCATATTTTTGTTTCCTGCCTTCTTGTATTGGCTAGAAGTTCTAAAACAATATTTAAAATAATGGTTTTGGACATCAGAGCTGCATTTTTAATGGTGGAATTCTATGCATTATAGAACTTGAAAATGGTGGGTATCATACTTGTACCTCTGGATGAGGCCTTCCAAGTACTTCCCAGATTTGTATGTCTATGCTTATGTCTGGCTGTTTCTGTATTTCCTCCACCCCTCCCCCAACCTCTGTTGCTTTGGAAGTAAATAAAGAATGAGAATATATCTTGGGCCTTTAAATGATGGGGGCTGTAGTAGGGGACAAGCCACAGATTTCAGGCATCTTGGTTTTTGCTGCATCTTCTGGGATATGCTACTTCCATGTGCTGCATCAGGTTTAACAAGGGACACTAAGAGGACAAACATCCTGTGGGTGTTAACCCTACATAATTTAGTCTTTTATTTTTTCTGAGTTAGAGACCTATAAGCAGCTCTCCTATCTTCTGTAATTTCTCCTTAGCTCCCTGTCCTACCTCCTGCACTAACCCCCGGACAGCCACACTGGGGAAAACCCAACAAACAAAGGGGAACTGTGAGATTAACCCAAAGTCTGATGTTCCCACACATCAGTGTGATTCATCTTCACTCTTGGCCCACTTGGGCTGTTCCATTGGGCATTTCTGGGGAATTGGGCTGTAAGGCCTGTGTGTGGATGGGAGGTCCCAGGTGTGAAGCTTCTGTTCTGGGGAGTTCCCTCGGCTGGCAGGGAGTGAGTCTGTCTGAAAGCAGAGCTCCTATGACTCACGCTTGATCCCACGCCCCCAAGCTCTGAGCTGGCACATCGTGCTCTGTGGGCTGGTGCTGGGTGGTGGAGCGGATGGTGGAGCAGGAGGAAGCCAGAGCACTTCTGGAAGGCAGTGCCCAGGTCTGTCCTGGGACTGTTGGCACGCAGATGCTCCATCTGTCTGCACTGCTGAGGCTTTAGCTCTGGGCCTTTTGTCCTGTGAGGCCTTCCCCAAATTTCTCCCTCCTTCTCACAGCATTCCTTTCTCCAGCTCTTCTATCTTAAATATTTCTATCTTCTATTTTAATTTTTTATTGTATTAAAATACACATAACATAAAATTTGGTGTCTTAACCATTTGTAAGCATGCAGTTCTGTGGAAGGAGGTACATTCGTGTGGTTGTGCGACCATTCCCACTGTCCATCTCCAGAGCTCTTCGTCTTGCAAAACTGAGTTGGGTTCTCCTTAAACACTGACTTCCCCTCCCCCAACCCCTGGCAACCACGTTCTACTTTCTTTCTCTATGGATTTGACTGCTTGAAGCACCTCTTAGGAGCGGACTCATACAGAATTTGTCTTTTTGTGACTGGCCTACTTCGCTCAGCATAATGTCCTCCAGGTTCATCCACGTTGCAGCATATGACAGGATTGCCTTCCTTGTTAGGCCTGAATAACATTCCATTGTGTGTGTGTACACCTCATTTTGTTTTCCACTCTTCCCTCGATGGGCACTTGAGTTGTCGCCACCTCTTGCCTATTGTGAACGACCCCCCTCTGTTGCAGTGGATAACAATAGTGGGCAGAGCATTCAGTGCTTTTTACAGAGTTATCCCTCTGATTTTCCACAGTCATTTTATTTCATTTATTCCTTGTTTTTAGAGAAAGAGAGAAAGAGTGTGTGTGTGCACGAGAGTGGGTGGGAGGGGCAGAGGGAGAGGGAGAGAGAGAAAATCCCAAGCAGGGTTCGATCCCATGACCCTGAGATCATGACCTGAGCCAGAATCAGGAGTCAATTGATCAACTGAGTGAGCCACCCAGGTGTCCCTTCCACCATCATTTTAAATTTGCTACTGTCATCATCTTCATTTTATAGATGAAGAAACTGAGGCTCGGAGCTAGTTACTTTATTTTAAAAGCAGCATTCCTGAGCTAAAATTCACCCACTTAAAGGGTAACGGGTCAGTAGTTTTTAGTGTGTTCACACATGTGTGCAACCATGACCACGTCAACTTTGGAACATTTTTATCATCTCAAAAAGCAACCCATAACCATTGGCAGTCCTTCTCCCCCTTCCCCTCTCCTCTCCAGCCCTTGGCAACCACAAACCTACTTTTGGTCTCTGTAGATTTGCCTATTCTGGACCTTTCTTATAGATGAAATCATACACTGTGTGGCCTTTTGTGACTGGCTTCTATTACCTGGCATCGTGTTTTCAGGGTTCATTCAGTTGTAGCATGTATTTATTCCTTTTGGGGGCCCAGAGGTACTTTCTGAACCCGGAGTCCCACACTTCAATCACACTGCTGTCCTGCCTTCCCTTCACTCATAGACAAAGTCATGTTTAGTGGCTGTATCTTCCCAGCTCCTCCTCAGATCACGGGGCAGGGATTCAGCTTTGTACTTCTGTTGCTCACTGCTTTTGTGGCACCTAGTAAGCGCTTAGTAAATTAAAAATTAGTGAATGAAAAATAAGTGTTTCACTTGTCGAATGCTGTGTTGAACCATTTTTTTTTTTTAAGTGTTGAACCATTTTGTAAACTAAATACATGTAAGGGGCCATTCGCATTAGTATTCTGTGCATGGCAGTTATGTGCCATGCTTTGCCATTCGAAATGAGAACAGACAGATGAGAAAATGTTCATTAAAAGCTCTGAAACAATGTGAATCATAAATGTATTGATGGCAAGGATGTGTGACTGTTTGCGATTAGATTCAGGAGCAGACAAATGCCTGCAAGAAGTTTTGTGCACGTTGCGCCTGGGCCTGTGGCCAGTGTGACAGCTGGGTGTCCCACGGTCTCAAGGTCACTGGCCTACACCGTAAAGGGCTGGTTAGTGAGGGCAAGCTGGGCAGGTGACCCTTAGTCCAGAGGCCTGAGCTGACCAAGGTTGGGAGTGGTTGTTGAGCTGCTCAAGGCCTCTGAGCTAGTAAGTGCAGCCCTGGGGCCTATGTGCTTCCAGAGTCCCTTCTCTTTTACAGCTCTCTGTAGCCTTTGTCGTGGACCTGCCCTGTGGAGACTGGTGAGGGACAGTTATCTTGTCCAAAAGTAGGAGCTATTTGAAGCTCCCTGACTAACTTAGGTTTCTTTTGGAGACACTGTGCTAATGGAAGGTGTGGGCTGAAAGCAGTACTGTGGCTTGCAGAGCACTCTCTAGGGAGTCCAGCTATTATTTCTATAAGGTCCCTTGAGAAAAAAGTGTCTATGAGCAAAACTTCCAGGGTGCTCTTCTCAACCAAACCCTAAGAGCTCTAGTTGGAATCTGGAGCAGTCCTCTGGGGGGTACATGCTGTCTCTGAGAATTCCCTTCCCATGCCCAGCCAGGCCACTGGAGCCTCATAACACCAGGCATGGTGATGACGGGGATCACCCCCATTCAATGAGTGCCAATGTTGTACCAACCATGGAGCAAAGTGCTTCTAGGAATTATGTCATTTATTTCTGACAATGAGATGGTCATTACTAATCCTATTTTACAGATGAGGAAACTGCGGCACAAAGTGTGGGGGGAAGCTTGCTAAAGTTTGTATGGATGTGTTGGGACTGCATTTCATTTTGTACTGCTCTATGCAGCACTGTTAGTGTCAGACATATTTATAATCTATGTACAGACCCATTATAATACGGATGAGTACAACTAATGTAAATTTTCTTCATGGCTTACTGGCAAGTTCAGTAGCTTGGGCACCATTTGTCTTCTTGGCTGTTGGGTTCTAGCATGTCCCTTGCTTTTGAGTTATATCACAGTCCATTTACTTCATTGGGGCCTGTCTTTCTGCTGTCATTTCATGCTCTTTTGAAGAGTTCCTAAGACTTGATGGTGGAGAGAAGATGAGCAAGTGGCATGGCTAGAAGAACCAACCAAGTACCAGGAAAGAGGATTGAGCTGGGCGAGCAGTGCAGTTTGTGCTGACTTGAGGCAGGTGCACCTTTGTAGGATGGGTGAGGGAGACAGTATGAAGCTCAGTGCTCAGTGATATCTGGGAAGTCTTCGACTGGAGAGGCCTCAGCAATATCACTGTAGGCTGGGGTGTCCAATGATTGTTGAAAGTTGGAACATACTGTCATGGGAGATCCATCATGACCTCCTGTGCTTTAAGTTAAAGAAATGGTAGTGACAGTTTACAAAATTGGGGACCAGCTCTTGGGGGAATGTACACATGCAGGGTGTCATCCAGTGCTTCCATTTCCTGGGATACATCCTTAAACTTAAGGGAGTATGTCTGTATCCCCAAGACTCAACAAAGTGTCGTTCACATAGTAGGTGCAAATGCAGTAAGCCTTGTTGAATGAATGAGTCCAAATCCCTTGCCGCTAATTGCCAGATAGATTGACTTCCTATTAGAAGAGCTTCCTCTTATCTCCTTTCTCAAACCTACTTCCCTTTGCTGAGTTTTTGTCCAGTTGCTTTTTACCTGGACGTCTTTTCTGCCCAGCTATTTCAGGAGCACAGTGTGTCTGGTTTCCAGCTCTGCCTTCACCCTTATGCACCTTGAGCACTCCCTTGTCCCCATGGCCCAGGTAAAATGCCCCTCAAAAACTCCATAATACTGACACATAGATGGTCATGAGCCCAACGTTCTACTCCATGTAGCCTGGCTACCATGGTTGTAACTTGAAAGCTTTATTTTTCCCCAGGAGATTCAACAAGACTTATACATTGGCCAAATAAAGTCTCCACATAACACTACCAAAATACCGAACTTTGGGTGATGGCAATTTTAATATAGTCTATGAGAAGATAACCACTGTGAAATGTCCATCCAGGTGATAAAATGAAGTATGGCAGTTTGGTATCATTAGGTCCATTGAATATAGCTTTTTTTTTTTTTTTTTTTTTTTTGGTATATACTAATTTATCTGTTACCTCTTCCTGGCAATAAATAGTTAGCAAAGCCAGTTTCTCATTCGGAATAATTCTGGGAGACGTAGTATGTCTTGCTACCAGGAAGGGACTTAATCCCACTGGTGAGCTATTGCAGAGTTTTAAGAGGGGGATAAGACCCTAAGTTTGTATTTTAGAAAGCTCAGCCTGCTTCTAAGCAGAGACAAGATTGGAGGAAGAAGACGGAGGGTAGAAGATCAGTTAGGAGCCGCCACATTAGTTCTGCATGATGATGACAATAATCATTGTGTACGTGACCCACTAGGAGAGCATCTCAAACCTTTGACAATCTCAGTGCTGCATTACTTATCTTCAGAGTGCCCAGGATAGTTTCCTTTTTGGCCAAAATTGCTTTGCTTGAGTTTATTGACACAGTACTGGAGAAGAGGCACATCCAAGATGCTCCACTTCCTCATGCTCAGACGGGCATTTCTCCATCTTGGCATACCAATGATACTCCCCAGGGGGACAGGGGTTTAGAAACTGCCATGCCATACTGGATATTAAGAGAAGCCATAATTGCCTTCCAGGAAGCTTCCACAAACCTGTCCAGGGAGCCTTGGAAAATGTCCAGAATTTTCAAAGTTTCTGAAACGTTGTAATAGGCTAGGACATCATGTAGCTGAGGTGGCTTTGTGAAACTATTCCAGGTGCTTTCAACAGATACAGAAATGGGTTTCATCCCTGCCCACTCTGCAGCCAAGCCTGCAGTATGGCCTCCTCAAGGGCTTCAGGGTGTCTTAAAATATGTATAGCCGAGATTCTGGAATAATGTTGGAACTTTTTTTTTTTTTTGACAGCTGATTTTATGAATCCATTTCCTTAGTTTCCTCCTGACTTCATACTCCTTCTGGTAAACTGTCTTGGTCCTGTCCACCAGGGTCACCAGGGTATGAGGGTTGGTGGAATTAGTCGTGGGAAGAACATCACCTAAAGATACGTCAGCTTTCTGCTACAACCTTTAGCCTTTTCTGTTGGTGTCTTTGGGTCTGTTTTGGTCAATGGACTTTTCATGTCTTTTGATAGACTGAGTAGATGATGACAACTTGAGGCAGGCAACAAAATTAAAAAGTGTGTGTGTATGTGTGTGTTTTCTCCTTTCCTTGGTATTCCCGACTTGACTCTTGTTTAAGGAGGATTGTTACCAATCCAAAGAATCTTAAGAGAGGTTAGTTTACTTTTTTGAGAACAAATGGAACAAAAGGAAGTCCTTATACCACCATCTGGCAATTCAAAGTCATCTTCATCACAGCTGATTGCCCGGGTTCTTAGACTTCTTCTATATACTTTGTCTGTATGCATTTACTTAGGTATTTAAAAATCTTATTCATTTTTATGATAAGTAAAAAGCATGCTCATGATACCAAATTCAAAAGGAGCAAAATGGTGAATAGGGAATGCAGTTTTCCTCAAACATCTCCCAGGTAAGACTAGGATGAGTTACGAGCTTCCTATAAGGAATTCTGTGCACGTTTAAGTATGTTTAGAGAGGAGACTTGATTGGGCAGATTGGTGTTTTGCTCTGTATTGCAGCCGATGGAGAGCAGAAGGCTCTTGCCAAGACCATGATTAGAAGGACCTCCAGAGTTGAGTGTACCTACTCATGTAGGGAACATACCGTATTTCACTGAATCTAAAATGCTGTCAATGATAAGATGTGCCATGAAGACAGACCCAATAAGCAGCCAAATATGATACTCCCTCAGTTGTAATATATATCCTGATTTTGGAGATGTTGAAATGTGAAAAAAGTGGCCTCAGCATCAGTGGATATAGTGCTCTATCTCCTTGTCATCTAGTCCCATCCATACCCTGTCATCATTATGGAGGTCATCAACAGAAGTGATGATTCCAGTGACTTCCATTATGTCCCCTTATTTTGGAGAGAATGTGGCTCTGAGCACAGAGCCTCGCACTATCGTAGGCAAAAAAAAAGGTCTCACCTGCTGTCTGGACTGCATTCCCTTAAGGTCTAGTGCACAGCTGTCCCCTGGAGTCCCTTCACTATCAGCATGGCAAGTCCCTGCCTTTTCAACTGTGCTGCATCTTTAATGTAGTCTCTTTCTTCATTTACATACATTCTGATGGTGGAGCACAATCTCAAGTAGATTCTTTTTTTTAATTATTATGTTAATCACCATACATTACATCATTAGTTTTTAAAATTTTTTTATTGTTATGTTAATCACCATACATTACATCATTAGTTTTTGATGTAGTGTTCCACGATTCATTGTTGGCATATAACACCCAGTGCTCCATGCAGAACATGCCCTCTTTAATACCCATCACCAGACTATCCCATCCTCCCACCCCCCCCTCCCCTCTAGAACTCTCAGTTTGTTTTTCAGAGTCCATAGTCTCTCATGGTTTGTCTCCCCAATTCTTAAGAAAGGTTGATGGGAAGTTAAGTTTTTTGAGATTGTACATTTCTAAAAATGACTTTATTCTGCTCCTCCACTTGGTTGCTGATTTGGCTAAGTATAGAATTCTAGAATCCTAAATTCTTTAGGATTTTGAAGGTACTGCTCTCCTGCTTGTAGTGTTCAGTATTGCTCTTTGAGAATGCAGCAGCCATTCTGATTCCTGGTTCTTTGGATGTAAGACTTTCTTTTTCCTTTCTGACAGATTTTAGAATCTTAAGTTTGAAATCCAGGTCTAAATTTCAATAGGGATGTGTTTTTGGTTAGTCCATTTTTGGTTATTGTATGAGATACCTGGTGGGGCTCTGTGAATCTAGAAGCTCATATTATTTGTTGTGGGAATTTTCCAGAATTTTTTTAAAATCAGTTTCTTCCCTTTTAAATTTCTCTTGTTTTCACCTCCTAGAACTGTTATTCAGATGTTGGATTTAGGTTTTTTTTGTGTGTCAACTCTCCTGTGTTCCTTCTGATTGTCTTATTGTCTTATATTCTGTGTCTCCTCATCTTCATCTTCCAACCCTTTTGTTTCTGTCCGCATGTTTTTATTTTTCAAGAACTTTATTTTTTGAGTCTTTGAACATTCCATTTTAATAGAATCCTGTTCTTATTTTGCATATGAGTGATCTTATCTTTTCTTATTTCTTGGAGGGTATTTAACAGCTTTACAGAGATACTACTGACACAATCAATCATACATATTTAAAGTATAAAATTTAATGTTTTGACATATGTAGACCTATGAAACCATCACTTCAGTCAATCTAATGAACATATCCATTACTTCCAGATGTTTCTGCTTGCCTCGCTGTAATCCCTCCTGCCCCTCCCACTGCTTCCCCCCCCCACCTCAGTCAACTACTGATCTATTTTCTGTTAGTTTGCATTTCCATAGTTTTATATAAATAGAATCATACAGTGTGTGCTCTCTTTCATCTGGATTCTCTCACTCAGTTTAATTGTTTTGAGATTTGTCCATGTTCTCGTGTGTATCAATAGTTAGTTCATTTTTTATTTCTAAGTGCTATCCCATTGCATAGATACACTGTAGTTTATCCACTCATGTAGTATTGGGCATGGGGGCTGATTCCAGTTTTTGGTTATTACAAATAAAACCACTGTGAACATTCATGTACAGATATTTATAAGAATGTATGCTTTTGCCATATACAAAAGACTCACAGTTAGTATAATCCTCAAAGGGCAAAAGCTGAGAGCTTTTCCTCTACGGTCAGGAATAAGACAGAGATGTCCACTCTCACCATTACTTAACATAGTACTGGAAGTCCTAACCTCAGCAATCAGACAACAAAAAGAAATAAAAGGCATCCAAATAGGCAAGGAAGAAGTCAAACTTCAGCTATTTGCAGACAACATGATGCTATATATAGAAAATGGAAAGACTCCACCACAAACTAGAACTGACACATGAATTAAGTTGCAGGATACAAAATCAACATACAGAAATCTGTTGCATTTCTGTACATCAGTAATGAAGCAGCAGAAAGAGAAATCAAGGAATCAATCTCGTTTACAATTGCATCAGAAACTGTAAGATACTTTAGGAATAAACCTAACCAAAGAGGTAAAAAGATCTGTACTCTGAAAATTACAGAAGCCTTATGAAAGAAATTGAAGATGACATAAAAAAATGGAAAAACATTCCATGCTCATGCATTGGAAGAACAAATATTGTTAAAATGTCTATACAACCAAAGCAGTCTACACATTTAATGCAATCCCTATCAAAATACCACCTGCATTTTTGACAGAGCTAGAACAAACAGTCCTAAAATTTGTGTGGAGCCAGAAAAAAACCCCGAATAGCCAAAGCCATCTTGAGAAAGAAGAGCAGAGCTGGAGACATCACAATTCTGGACTTCAAGCTATATTACCAAGCTGTAGTCATCAAGACAGTATGGTACTGGCACATAAATTGATAGTAGATCAATGGGACAGAATAGAAGACGCAGAAATGGGTCTTTGTTTTGTCATTTAAGTGGCAGCTTTACAAAACATAATTTGTTTTTGTTTATCTTGGGATATCTTTACCCTCCTTTCATTATTGAAAGTTATCTTTGCTAGATATGGGATGCTTAGTTGACAGTTTTTCTTTCAACACTTTGAATATGTTGCTCCACTGCCCTCTGGTTTCATTGTTTCTGATCAGAAGTCAGTTATTAATCTTCTTGTAGTTCCTTTGTATGTGATGAGTCACTTTTCTCTTACTCCTTTAAAGTCACTTTTCTCTTACTCCTAAATTCTCCTTATTTTTGGCTTTCATCATTTAACTGTGATATGTCTCCATGTGATATCATTGTGTTTATTCTACTTAGGGTTTGTTGAGCTTCTTGGGCTGGTAGATTATTGTTTCTCATCAAATTTGAGATAGATTCAGACATTATTTCTTTTTAATATTTTCTCTTCCTCTTTCTCTTCTTTTCTTCTGGTATTTCCATTATGTATATATTGGTGTGCTTAATGGTGTTCCACATTTCTCTAAGGTTCAGTTCATTTTTCTTCATTCTTTTTTTTCAGACTGAGTAATGTCTATTGATTTATCTTTAAGTTTGCTGATTCTTTCTTCTACTAACTCAAATCTGCTATTGAGCCTTGCTAATAATATGTTCATTTTGGTTATTGTACTTTTCAACTCCAAGATTTCTATTTGGTTCTTTCTTTAAAAACGTAATTTCTCTTGGGCGCCTGGGTGGCTCAGTTGGTTAAGTGACTGCCTTCGGCTCAGGTCATGATCCCGGAGTCCTGGGATCGAGTCCTGCATCGGGCTCCCGGCTTGGCGGGGAGCCTGCTTCTCCCTCTGACCCTATCCCCTCTCATGCTGTTTCTCGCTCTCTCTCTCAAATAAATAAATAAATAAAATCTTTAAAAAAAAAAAAAACGTAATTTCTCTTTCTTTATTGATATTTTCTATATGGTATGTCATAGTCATCATACTTTCCTTTAATTCTTTAAACATGGTTTCCTTTAGTTCTCTGAACATATTTATAACAGCTGTTTTGAAGTCTTTGTCTTGTATATCCAACATCTGGGACCCCTCAAAGACAGTTTCTGTTGCCTGCTTCCCCCCCCCCCCGCCTTGTATTCATTACACCTTCATGGTTTTTTGCATGTCTCATAATTTTTAGTTGAAAACTGGACATTTTAGATAATATATTGTGACACACCTGGATACTGATTCTCCTTATTCAGCCCCCACTAGGGCTTGTTGTTGTTTATGTTTGGCCATTTATTTATGTGTTTATTAGCTAGGCTGAACTAATTCTGTAAAGTCTATTTTCCTTGCAATGTGCAGCTTCTGATGTCTCTGCTCAGCTTTTCCCTCTTATTTTTTAGCCTGGTTCCTTGAGGATTCCTCCTGGGTCAGTATAAGATACTTAATGGCCAAAAGTGGTGCTTATGTGCTTTCAACCACTCTTTACCATTGGATTTTTGTGTGGCTTAGAGACTACTTACACTATTTAGAGGGTTTATGATTTTGCTCTATGCTGGGGACTGGTATCTGGGGTGTTCCCTCTCTGGTCACTTCTGAAAGGGTACAGCTTAGGCATATGCATGGTCTTCCAGACCACCAGGGATGAGTATGGTTTTAAACCTAGCTTCCTAGGGGTATTGTAGTTTATTGTTCAATCAATGTTTGATCAGAGGTTATACTTAAAACACCTTGAATCAGTAAGGCTCCTGCCCCTTGCTAATGGGTCCATGTGGGAAATGCTTTCAAGTTCAATCTACATCCAGCTCTGAATGCTGCTGAATGGGTATAGCCTCACACATGTGCCCAGGCTTCTGGATTTCTAGTGATGAGTATAACCCCAAAAGGTCCCTCCTTGATTTTCCCTTTCTCTGCTTCTTTCTTTTAAACTTATGACTTGTCTGCCATTTTGTTTGTTGTTACTAGTTTCATGGAGCTACTTGTTCCCTCTTAATTGCTTGTCATGGAAGTTTCCATTGTTTTCCACAATGTCCCTAGGCATTATCTTCTCCATGCTCTGTTTCAAATAATGTCAGTTTCCCCAGGCCAGTCCTGATGGCCTCTCTCCACTTGGGTAGAACCTCTATACCACTGCACCAAGGCTGGGGCTAGGGACCGAAGCTCATGTCTCCTGGAATGACACTTACTCTCTATGCATGAACACTGGAGAAAGAATGATAGCCCCTGTTCATTTGTCACAACTGAGGATCTGGAATTGGTAGATAACTATTATTAAACTTTACCTTCCATTTGGACTTCATTGGATTTTCTCTAACATCCTTTTTGTTTGTTTGTTTGTTCTCAAATCAAGGGATTGGGGGGCTGGTCAAGGAAAAAGATATGACAGTGAAGGTGGCAGCAGCATACACAAGCATTATTTGGGTGATGCTTTGACAGTTTTGCATGTGACTGGACAGCATGAGACTGTCCAGAGGCTATGTTACACAGGGGTCACTACTCAGAAGGGGGAGGACAGAGGACTCCCAGGGGAGAAAGGGCAGGTGAGGTGGCTCTGCGTTGAGGTGGTATTGCTCCCAGCCCAATGGAGAGTCTCTGGGTCAGAGAACTCCAAAGGGCAACAGGAGCCTGCAGTCTTTATAGTTACAGTTTATCTTACCTATCACTAGCAAATAATGGGCTGAGTTTTACAGAGTATGCAAAACAAGCAGACTGTACATGGCTAAAAACTGCTCATTTGGGCTGTACTTAAAACCATTAGATTTTGAGTCTTGCACCAGCAAGCTTCACAACCTGCTTTGAAGACGTAAACAACCTAGAGGTCAGTTGACAGAGGCCATCTCTGACTCATTTATGGAACCGAGGATCCCATCCAGGATAGCACATTACATTTAGTTGGCATGTCTTCTTGGCCTCTTCTAATCTATGAGTTTCTCAGATTCTCCTCATTTCTGGTGTCCTTGACAGTTTTGCGGAATACCAGGCAGGTATTTTGCAGAATGTCCTTCAATTTGGGTTTGTCTGATGTTTTCCTCATGATGATATTGGGTTATGAGTTTTTACAAGGAAGACCCCAGAGGGAAAGTGCCCTTCTCATCACATCATATCAAGGGTGCATATTGTCAACATGACTCATCATTATTAGTGTTGACCTTGATCACTTGACTGAGGTTGTGTCTGTCTGGTCTCTCCACTGTGATGGTTCTCTTTTCATATGAAGCTCAGCCCACACTCAAGGACAGGGAGCTAAGCATCCCCTTCTTGAGGGGTGAAAAGCTACATAAATTATTTGGAATTCTTCTCTATGGGAGATTTGTCTGTTCTCCCTAATTTATCTAATTTTTTAATCACTAATTTATATGATTAGACACATGGATATTTTATAATTTGGGTTATAAGCTACCAATACATTATTTGTTTTGTTTGCTCAAGTTGTTCCAGTTTTGGCTACTGGATGCTCTTTCAGGTTGGCTCCTGTGTCTTTTTGATATGCTTCCACCCCACCTGCCCGGCCTCCCTGCCCCGTGCCTAATTTTGTGGTCACTTTTTTAACTTTTTGGCACTGTAAGATGCTCCAGGTTCATTTTGTATATACCCTGCCTCAACCCTAGAATCAGCCATTTCTCCAAGGAGTCCTTGTTCCTTTTATTGGAGAATGATATCTGAACTAGGATCTAAACCCTAGGCACTATTAATCTGCTTTTTCATTTTGCTTAAGTTAAAAATAATTTCATTTTTTTAAGATGCCTCAGCTGGTCTTCATTCAGTAAATATGTATTAAATGCCAAGCTCTGTACTTGGGGTTGTGTTTTTAGTTATTTAAAACTTGCTCTAAATAGAGTTTTACTCTTTTACATATAGTAATTAGAAATTCATTCATAGTTTAATGTAAAAGATTAAATTAAATTAGAGATAGAGTTGTACAGTTATTGTTTGTTGTACTAAAATCAATCTCTTTATTTTACATACTCCTTCATTTCATTGTGAATTTTAAAAGCAAATTATTATTGGGAGCAAACATATGAATGAATATTGATTAGAGCCACTAAATGCTCATCAAATAATTTTTCAGTGTTCACATGGAAAATATCAAATATACACAAAAATAGAATATTATACTGAACTTCTAAGGACTATTAGCCAGCCTCCACAATTTGAGCTCATGGCCAGTCTTAATTCATCTGAACTTGACATTTTTTTGTGAATTAGCACATCATTTTCGAACTTGAAGTAGATGTCACTGCTTTTTTTTGTGACTCAGACACACATAATGGAAGAAGCTTAAATATGTGCTAAAGGACCTTTCACAGTTGCCCTTTTTAAGAGCCAATCAGTGACTAATTGTCATCTGAAGGATTGATGTCCCAGCACATTGGAAGCTTGTGGATGGAATGACACCAAGAATGTTTGGGGCAAGTGAGAACTTGAAAAAAATGGGGGTTCATTCACCTGGACCATAAAACTCTGATCCTCATGCCTCTTGAATAGCAGGGCATGTGCTTGTCACAGAAGCATCCTGCTCACATGGGGCTGGTAGGCTTTTAGGAGAAGAATATGCCAAGTATTTTCCAATTCTGCCTAGGTTCAGGTTTCTCAGTTTGGTCAAACACACCCATTCCTACAATTTCTTGTGCACTGCTGGAACTTCAGATATAGTTTAGGCACAGTGACTGAGTAGAGTACCTAAATGCAAAAATGAGAATTTGACATTTGTGACCCGAGATTTGTAGAAAGTAGGATGAGATTTGTTGACTCAGTCATTCAATAAGTGTTTCGTAGGCATCTGTTGTGGGCCAGGGGTTATGCTGGGGACACGGTGGTGAATAGGACACACTTAGACCTTGCTACAAGGGGCATGCTATCCAGGACTGAAAGGGGACAGTCACCAGAAATCATCCATCGCCAGTTACAATCGTGGTAAGTATTGTAAGGGATAGAAAAGAGAGCTAAAGGGCGCCTGGGTGGCTCAGTCGGTTGGGCGACTGCCTTCGGCTCAGGTCGTGATCCTGGAGTCCCGGGATCGAGTCCCGCATTGGGCTCCCTGCTCGGCAGGGAGTCTGCTTCTCCCTCTGACCCTCCTCCCTCTCATGCTCTCTGTCTCTCAAATAAATAAAAATAAAAAGCTTTAAAAAAAAAAAAAAAGAAAAGAGAGCTAAAAATACAGGGTCCCTGATACAAGGTGTCGGGGAAGGTATTATGAGAAAGTGACATTAAAGGAGGAACAAAAGGGGGAATAGGAGTTGGTGAGACATGTGCGAATGTGTGTGTATGGGAATTGAGAATATTCAAACCCCCTATATCCCCAGCATAGTAAGTTAATGTATTTACCTAACTTATTTAAGCCCAATTCAACCTATATCCAAAGGGAGAATGCCCACCCACAGAGCCTCTACAGTGGCCAAGAGCTGAACTTGTCCAAAGAACTGCTAGAAAACAGCACAGCTGGGGTTGTGGGGCAGAGTGGGGCAGGCAGGCGGGATCCAGACCATGGCTAATGCTATGAGCTGTGATAAGAAACCTGGGTTTAATTCCTAAGGCAGTGGGAAACCACCCAGGTGTTTTAGGACAGGGCCTGTCAGAGTTGGCCATTGTGTGCCAAAGGCAGTGGGAGGGGGTCAAGGCTGGAAGCAGGAAGCCCATGCGGGAGGCTGCAGCAAAGGTCTAGGTGAGAGGTTTTGTGACTCGGTGATGCAGAGAAGTGGGCATATTTGATATCTAGTTCACAGAGGGTTTTTTTAGTGTAGTAGCTTTCAGAATTTTTGGCTGTGACTTACCCAAAGAAATTTGTATCATGAGCTCAGTGCACAGATGTGTATGTGTGCATATGTGTGTGAAACAAAAGCGTCATAAAACAAGGCCCTTTACTCTAGGCAGGGCACACATATGTCTCATTCCCTGTGTGTGTCATGTGTTTGAGGTGGACAGAAGGTCTTACGGGATTTTATGAACCTTACTAATGATCAGGATCTTTGTCTTAAATGAAGAGGGACGTCTCCAGAGGTTTAATACAGATATGTTCTCTGAGAGAAGGAAGAGAGAAGGAACCCTAACAGTGGATAAAAGAGCCCTGTGACAGAAACACCAAGACATAGGAATTTCTCTGAGTCCCTTCATCCTCCTTTTCTTTGTTTCTGGCAGGGGTCAGCATACTTGTTATGTAAAAGGCCAGAGAGTAAATATTTTTAACTTTACAGGCCATTCATTCTTTGTCTACTTCTTAGATCTGCCCTTGTGATGGCAAAGTAGCTACATATAGACAATATATATATATATAAAAAATTGGCATAACTGTGTTATGAATAAAACTTTTTTTTTTTTTTTTTTTTTCCTTAAAATTTTTTTTTTATTTATTTGAGAGAGAGAGAATGAGAGACAGAGAGCATGAGAGGGAGGAGGGTCAGAGGGAGAAGCAGACTCCCTGCCGAGCAGGGAGCCCGATGTGGGACTCGATCCCGGGACTCCAGGATCATGACCTGAGCTGAAGGCAGTCGCTTAACCAACTGAGCCACCCAGGCGCCCATGAATAAAACTTTATTTACAAAAACAGGCAGTGGGCCAGATTTGTAGGCTGTAGTTTGCCGACGCCTGCACTGAGGAACAGAGAGGAATAACTTGTAGGATCAACAAGAAAAGAGGAGGACTTGTGTAGATAAAATCAGGGTGCCCGTGGAGGAGGGCTGTTTGTCCCACCTGGTCCTCCGAGGAGATCACAGCATCTGGAGGGCGGTGGTTCCTCCCAAGAGAGGCCCAGTGGGGCCAGGGTGCATTCTGACATTTGAGGTTAGCATTTGGTGAGTCTGGGGTTCAGGAGCAGTTGGACTTAAGGTCCTTTCTTAGAGACATCCCATCTCCCACCCTCAGATTCAGCCACAAACAGGATACAAACTGTAAATTGGATGTTTGACTCAGTTTGTGAGGGCCGTGAGGCCAAAGCTGGGCTTGATACCAGGCCAGGGATTAATTAATACAACCCTTCTGGGCAAAGCTCCCTGCTGTTGGGACCGCGCACCAGGAATGTAGCCTTTGTGCAGGGAGAAGCAGCTCCTAAGAGGAGATGGCTTGAGATGGCTCTTGGGGCTGCTCTTCTCCTGTCCAGGAATTCCCAGACCTATGCTGTGCACCTAAATGCACACAGAGGCAAACAATAAGCCTGAGCAGGTGCTGGAAACAAGTTCCATGACACATGGGGCTGTAGAGGGTAGGTATACAGCCCTCCTACTGACCTTGGCAGGGGAGAGGCCTTTGCCCTGCAGCAGGAGGGGGTCATGGCACCTGAGCCCCTCAGTGCCTTTACCCTCTCCCTCTGCTGTGCTTGTAGAAACCCTCCTGACCTTCCAAGGGCAAAGTCCAGAGTGCTCCTCTCTATGGAAACTGACTCTTCTAGTCACAAATAAATTTTCCTCTGTGGACTTCCTCAGCCCTTAGTATGCTGGAAAGCTCTGGGTGGCTTCTGCTTGTTGGAGTGGATTATAAATTCTTGGAGTGCCTGGTCTGTGGCCCATCTATCCTTGTATTCTGTTTCCTAGCCCTGTATGTAGAAGGAACATGATATATTAGAGAGCCAGTATCGTGTTTTGGAAAGGGCATACGTTTTGGTGAGGGGGGCGTGTGTGTGGGGGGGGGTCTGCCAGTGACTTCCTCTATATCCTTGAGCAGGTAATTGGACTTCTTTGAATTTCAGTTTCCTAATATGCAAAATGAGCCTAATAAAACCAGTATTAGGTATGTTCTGAGGATGACAGACAAATTGATGTATGAAGCCTGCATACACGTTCTGTTGTTGACAGCTATGCTGTTGTTGACCTGATACAGTTTCTCAGCAAAAGGAGCTGGAGTGTTTGGGGGATCTGGCTGAGTTCCTTGGGTAAACCCTGAGCGTCCAGCACTACTTTTGCTTTCACTGACTCTGAGACACCATCGATCAGAAGGTGCTCCGTTATTTTACGTACCTCTAAATGTTAGAATCACTTGGGGAGCTTTCACATCTCGATGCCCAGGCCATACCCCAAACCAGTTATCTCAGTGCTTTGGGGTTTGGGCATTGGTTTTCACTCATTCCTCCATTTAGTCCTTCATGTCTTTCCTTATTTGTTTATATTTTATTGGTATTTTTAAAAACTCCCCAGGTGATGCCAACGTGCAGCCAAGAACCTCTGCACTAAAAAAGAATACTGCTGTCCACCGTATGAGGACTCAGTGCTTCCTTATCACCGGGCGCTTTGGTTTTGATTTGTTTAGAGAGCTGTTTTAGAAGTTCCCTCAGCTCCTGAGGCATTCCCTATCCCCCTGTTCATCAAGGAAGGTCTCTACGGGGACGTTGGCACAGCTGGTAGATGCCAGAACTGGGCAATGACCGGAATCTCTCCCTAGCCTTTCCTGGTGCCTAGTCCCCAAGGGTCCAGTGGGCTGGGGGCGGGGGTTGCCCCTGGACTCAGGTTCTGGGGGAGGTGGAAAGGTGGACAGGGCCAGTTCTCTGTCCCAATGGGGGGACTTCCCTGCGGGAGCAACCTTTCTCTGCTCAGGCCTGCTCATGACTTGGGAAAGAGCTCAGGCTTCAGAGTCAGTTATGGGTTTGAATCCAGGCTCCAGGACGTGATTTTAGGCAAACCTCTTAATCTTCCTGAGCCTCAGTTTGCTCACCTGTCCTAGGGGAGCAAAAGTAGTGGTTGAGCCTGAGGACAGCTGCCGGGAGTCCGTGAGTTCCTGCCTGTGAAGCCTTTCCCAGGACCCCGCCCCCAGGGATGGCTGGCCAACAGGAGTGATTGCTTTCCTTGGGGCTCTTGTCCTGTGGGCGCTGTTCTCATCGTGATCGATTGTACTCCTTGCTTTGGCCCAGCACCGGGGACACTGAAGGGGATGCCTCTAAGTGCCTGGAAGCAGGTGGCATTTTTCTGGGGTCTCAGCGGAAATGTGTGTACTATGTTTAGAGTCTCTTCAGTATGAGCACATCATTTTCTCTCTGTAGCCACTTCCTTATGACGATACGACGTGGGTTCTCTCTGGTTATTTTCAGTCTATTCTCTTATTTAAGATATGTTACCCCAGCGGTGACTCTAAAGAAAGCCTTTAAGCAACCACACATGCTCAATTTCTGAAGTGGTTGGGTTCTCAGGGTCTAATTTTAAACCAGAAACAGTATTGCAGGTACTGCAAGCCCCACCTACATGGTCACTCACTGATGCGTGCGTAGCTGCAGCCGACACTCATTTGTACGTCGGATCAGGAGGAAAATGCATCTTGGGTCCCCGGTTGAAATGCTAGGGACAGGTATTCCAGGCAACAGCTAGTTTTTCAGAAGCCACACTGAGGGCACAAGCGGATAGTTCCTGGCACAGTGCCCTCAATGTTGAAAGACTGTCAGCAGAGCCCCGAGTTCCTTGTTCTTTAGAAGAGCACACACTCATCACCAGAGTATTTCCTGTTGGGATCAAATGAAAATGACAACAAGTTTCGTTGGAGGCGTTTCTGTGTGGAGGATGTTTTTGCTTCGCCTGGTCATTGGGCCCTGAGTGGTGACTGTTCACCAACATGGCAGGAATTAGCATCAAATCCTCACAGGCAAGCCTGGTCCCTGTTTTTTGCCTCCTTGCTTCATGGGTTTCCTGGCATTTAGGGTCCTGGTGACGTCCGTGGTTTCCAGGATCTAGCATGGATCAGGGGTCCACGGGGAGGGAAGCGGTAAGGGGAAGTGGAGGTGTGCTCCCTGAACCAGCTGAGTGGGCTCATCTCCTTAGTCTGTGGGCATATCTGGTCTAGTCCCAGGGCCCCAAGAAGCCCGAATTTCCTCTCTTCCCACTCTCCTTCCTGACCTACCTGTTTCTGCGTAAATTTGTTTTGCTCTGTAATTAAAGACTGGTAGCTTTAGAATATTGAGGCATGGGAGAAGGGGACACTGTTGGGAAACGATCCAGCACAGGGAATGTTGATGATGCTTTTGAAGCCCCTCTGAATTAATGGGACTTGAGATGCAGAAATGCCAGAGGAGGGCCGGGGTGGGAAAGAAGGCGAGCAAGGCAGACCTCGGTTTCCCCTTGGGCTGATTCTGTTGTCATAATCTCTGCCCAGACAGACACAAGCTATGAGCACGGTGCTTCCTGTCCTCCATGGCTGCACAGTGTGAAGCTCGTTGGGGACGTCCTCCTTGTTTCCTGTCACTGGATCTAGCCTCCTAGGAGAGACGGAGGTTCAGAATTTGGACCCCAGGTGACCTTGTTTTCTGCCAGGCAGCTTGGGGTACAGATCACTTGTTTGTCTCAATTTTGAGCCATTGCTGGCTGGTTCCTATGTTGGAAAAGCAGGAACTGTCCACAGAGTTAAAAACAATGCAGTGATTCTCAAAATTTACTGCATGGCAGTGACTAGTGAGTGGTCTTGTTAAAATGAAGACTCATAGACCCTATTCCTAGATGATGATGCATAAAATTAAAATGATTATCATGATGATCTCGGCTTGTGTTGAATCCTTGTTATGTGCTGAGTATAATCATTTCATACAGCAGCCCATGACCCAGTCCTGTTCCTGGTCCCATTTATAGATATAGATGGAGAAACTGAGGCTCTGAGAGGTTAGATGACTTGTTCAAGGCCAACACAGGCACCCACTCCTAGCCTTCTTCAGCAGGTCTGGAACAGGGCCTGGGAATCTGCATCTTTACAGTCACCCCCAATGGGTCCCCAGACTCTGGCTTGAGAGACAGTACCCTGAACTTCAAGCTCATGGGGTTGCAAGGACTGTGTCTGTCTACCTGGCCAATTCTACTCCAGCCTGCCTTGCCTCAGAGTATACGTCAGCTCTGTTTATGATGGTCAGGTGATACACATCTTAGGCACTGGGATGGGTAGGCTTGGGTTCAACTGCTTGTCCATAAGCAAGTACTTTAACCCTCAAAGCCTCCATTTCTGTATCTGTAACTCAGGTATGATGGTCCTAACCTCTTCATCAGTGAATTGATGTGATGAGTAAATGGAATTGTGCATATCATGTGCTTAGAGTCATGGTAGCCATGTGGTTATCCCTGTTTTATCTATTATATGACAGTTTCCCATCCATCTTTAAACAAGTTGTGAGTTTTACTTGCAGATTATTTTGACAATTATTGTACATTAACATTTTATTTTAAATTCAGTCCCTCGATTTTGTACAGAGACAGAACAAAACACCCATGTGTCATTCCCTGTGCATTGGTATAGCAGTAAGAGCATGGCTTGTTGGGGGCAGTCTTGCGTTTCATTACTGGCTCAACCCTGTGACCAACTCATTTAACCCCATCTGAGCCTCAGGTGCTACATCTCTAAAGGGGGGATAATCACCTTTCCTGGGTTTGTCAGGGTGATTTGGTGACAGCGCTTGGGAAAGCACCCAACCTACACCAGACAGCAGAGGCACGTACCTGTGTAGGGAGAGCTGGGCACCTTTTGCCCCTCTCTAGAGTACCTCATAGCATTGCTTGGCCTTTCCAGTGAGAAACTTCATAGAAAAAGACCTGCTCAATGCTCCCACCTCTTTTGCCTCCACAAACCACATGGGAGACCTCTTCTAAGAGCCATGTCATGTCTTGCAGGCCAGGGAATTTCTGATATTTTCTTGAAATTTCCCCCCCTGACCCACCCCACATTCACTTGCATGCCTTGTTCTTTGCACCTTTGTAATTAATCATTTATCTTAATTATCAATTTCCCGTCTGTCTTCTACTTATCATGGCTAACCCGCAGGGTCAGGGATCTCATCTGTCCACTTACCTGCTCCATGTCACCAGCAGGTCTCATGAATACTTGTTGCCTTCTGACAGTGGAGGAGACCTGAGGAGGGATCTGGGTCAATCTCTGATTTGCCATGGGGGTTTTCTCTTTATGGCTCCAAGGGGGGCAAACAGCCTTCTTAGATGCCACCCTGGTAGAATCTTGGAAGGAGGGCTGGAGGTTCTTGATTGCCCCAGCTCAGGCTACCTCTGTCTCCATTGACCTTCCTTTGAGGCAGTGGCAGTGTTCAGTGTTTTGTCATTAGGGTATCTTAGTGTAGTGCCACCAGGAAATCCAGCCCCCCCCGGATTGTAAGGTGGAGCCTACCAAAAATAGTGAGGTGGGAAAGATAACTGGTCATATTCAAGATCATCACAGAAAATGCACAAGGTAGTCCAGGACTCTGGGTAACTCATGAGGGTGAGGCTGTTGGGTGTAAGGTTGGGTAGTAAGAATGGCTAGCCTCCACACTCTGTGTCATCTGGACTATCTCCATCCATCCATCCATCCATCCATCCATCCATCCATCCAGTTACCCATTCGTCTGTCTTTCTTCCACCTATCCATCTTCTCATCTATGCATCCATCTATCCGTTCATCCATCTATCCTATCATTTTATCTGCCCATCCATCCATCCATCCCCCCATCCATCTGTCCATCCTTAATAGGATTTTGAAAATCTACTGTATATCAGGAGCCATGCTAAGTACTAGCATATTAGATGAGCAAAAACAGACATATACCCCACTCTTGTGACCAGTGGGTGGGACAAACAATAATCAAATAGTCCCACTAAAGGATGCATAATCATGAAGCAGTAAGTGCTTAAAGCCAAGAACAGTTAAGAAGGAATCTTAGTGTGGGGAGCCACAGAGGAAGCTTCTCTCCATGGAAGTGATATTTGAGCTGAGATAAGAATAAGGAGTTAATAGTTACTGAGTGCTTTTTGTGTGCTAGGCCCTGTGGCAATTGTTTTTACCTAACTTACACATGTAACTCTTTTATCCTCTTAATGACCCCTTGAAGCAGCAATGATTATCATCCCCTTGAGTAACTGAGACACAAAGATGCATAGGCCTCTGCCCTCTAGGGCATAACTACAAGTCAGTGGCAGGGCTGGACTTTGAACCCCGCAAGTCCAGCTGAAACCCATTTCTCCTTGGATCTAAGGAGTGGGTAGGAGTTAATCAGGGGAAGAGGTACAAGAGATAAAAGCACCCTCCAGAGCATCAGGGCCAGCCCCCAAGGTGGGGGGGCATAGATGATTCCAGAAAGTGGGTGGAGAGTAGAGAGTGAGGAGGAGGTGGGAGAATGAAGGGGCAGGAGGTGTAGGTAGATGTAGATGCCAAACTGTGCAATGGCCTGTGGACTATATGAAGGATTTTGCACTTTTTCCTTTGAACACTGGGGAGCCACGGGAGTTTTAAGCGGGAATGTGGGGTGAGTGACATGATTAGATTTTTATTATGAAAAATAATCTCTCTGGAGGCAGTGTGGAGAATGTGGGGAAGGTGGCTGAGCTGGAATAAGGATTTCCATTTGGAGGCTGCTCTGAGAGGCCGTGGCCTGCCCTTGCATGATGCCAGTGGAGAACTGTAAATGTCTTGGAAGGAAATTAAGAGGTAAAACAGCAGGTCTTTGATATGATAGGTAGGGATGAAAAACCTCTGGTCATCAAGATAATTACTCTCCTTGGATGGCTGGCTTAGTTGCAGTGTTGGTGGTGCCTATGGTCTTCTAAAGCCATGGGTCACTGTTGACTGTGAGGGGGTTATGACTTGGGGCCCACAAGGATTCCTGTATCTTCAGCCAGTGCCGAGATATAGAAAAGTGGGGTGTACTCTCAAGCCCTTCCTCCTTTGGGGCCTGAGCCAGGCACAACATTTCTTCCTCTCTTTGCTGCTCCAGTCCTTGCGGCCATAGTTAGCTTCATGGCGTGGACCAGGGGCCCAGTTATGTCTGTGCATCGCATCAAGCTTCAGTTACACTCTCTTGGGTCTCCTCTCAGTTGCTCCTTCAGGTGAGTAAGATGTGTCCACTCATATGCAGGAGCTTAACCACCCCCTCAGTGCCTATTGATGTTTCTAACTGGGGATTATGTCTGATCCTGTGTGCCTTCAGGGGCCAAGAGCGTGTTCTGAGGCTCTGGCTACCTCCCACCTGGCCAGATGGATTGAAACACCATGTTGGTGCTGCTCTTTGGAATCCGCCTCTCCACTCAAGGAGCTTTATAAATGCTCCCCTTTCATTTGATCTCTAAAAGTGGAGCTTTTGATTAAATGTGACGATAGTCACATTTATTTTTGGACTCACTTACCTTTCCCTGAGCAGCCTCAAGTGAGCCTTAGAGTTAGCTGGATTGAATATGAAGAACAGAGATGGTATTTCTTCTCAAGGTCCCCAGGTTAGCATCTGTGTGAGGTAGGTTGGGATTTTATGGACCAGAACAGCTGGGAAGCAGAGAGAGCTGGTGTTGAGGATAGGGTAAATGACTTTATTGAAGTGACCAGAACTTGTGGCCAAGTCTAATCTAACACACAAGACATAGAACAGATGTATAAATGGTGGGCGACAAACCAGGTGGGCAGCAGCCTCTTGATTTATCTATTTTATTGGGGTTGGATCGTAAGACCCTAAAAAGTATCTAAAGCTGTAGGAGGAAAGGGCCACCCCTACGCTTTAGGGGTTAACAGGATAGAGGCTCAGCGTCAAGGCTCAAGCTAAGTGGTCTGGGCCTGGGGACAATGTTTCAGGTCCAGTGTTCCAGTTAACATTGCTGCAAAACAATCCACCCTGTCAATTAATTGTAAACCATTTTTATTTTAGTGCTCCTGGAGTCCGTGGATCAGGGATTCAGACAGGGAATGTGGGAATGGCTTGTCTCTCTTCCACAGTGTCTGGGGCTTCCGCTGGGAAGACCTGAAGCCAGGGGTGGCTTGATGGCTGGGGACTGGAATCATCTGGAAGCATTTTTACTTTCATGTCTGGTGGCTGATCCTGGTTGTTGGCTAGGACCTGAGTTGTGCTGTTAGCTAGAGCACCTACATGTGGTCTCTCCACGTGGGCTTGCTTGGGCCTCCTCATGTCATGGCTGCTGGATTCTCAGAATGAGGGTCCCGTGACAGCATGGTGGAAATGGATGGCACTTTATGATCTAGCCACAGGAGTCACACAGGGTCACTTCCACAGACTCTGTGGATAGAGGCTGGATGGTGGAGCAAATGTCAAGGTCTTGGTCATCTCTAGATGACTCTTGACTCTCTGACTGAAGCTAATCAAAGGTTCAGAGGGATATCTTGAGCTCTGGGCTAAGCCTCAATATCCAAATGGAACATCTTGAACAGTAACCCACGGCTGCTGCTACCGGGCATCTAAGTGGCCATTTGATTTAATTTTTAAGAGATTGCCAGTCTGGGCGCCTGGGTGGCTCAGTTGGTTAAGCGATTGCCTTCGGCTCAGGTCATGATCCTGGAGTCCCTGGATCGAGTCCCGCATCGGGCTCCCTGCTCGGCAGGGAGTCTGCTTCTCCCTCTGACCCTCCCGACCCTCCCCCCCTCTCATGCTCTCTCTCTCTCAATCTCTCTCTCTCAAATAAATAAATAAAATCTTTAAAAAAAAAAAAAAAAGATTGCCAGTCTTCTGAATGGTTGTCTACAAATGCCAGATGCCAATCTGATTGAGTCACCGGAATTATTTCAGTCTTTCCTCAGTGCACTGTACTCACAGCCCCTCTTAGCTTGTCTCAAAATGTCATCCAGCTTTTTTTTTTTAAAGATTTTATTTATTTATTTGAGAGAGAGCATGAGAGGGGAGAGGGTCAGAGGGAGAAGCAGATGCCCTGCTAAGCAGGGAGCCCGATACGGGACTCGATCCTGGGACTCCAGGATCATGACCTGAGCCGAAGGCAGTTGCTTACCCAACTGAGCCACCCAGGTGCCCTGTCATCCAGCTTTTTATCCATCCTCCTGTTCATCCATGCATCCACCCACTCTTGCACACATCCACGTAGCACTTCGTAAGTGCTTACTTTGTGCCAGACACCGCATGGGACATTACAAGCAGAGGAGAAGACAGAGCTCAGTAGGTCATAGGCCATATCCTCTGGACCACACCCGCACCGTCTTAGAGAGATATTCTTGTTCAAGTAGGTGGGGCTGCCGGCGGCCATGGAGAGGCACTTGGGAGCCGCTACATGCTTTATGAATGAAGCCACATCCACTGGACTGGGGTGTCGTTGTCTTCCAATATCTGTGTGACCTCCTCTGCTCGGCCCCCTCTTAGGTAATGGCAGAAAGTTCACCTTTGTTACTAAGGAGGTCAGGGCCCTTTTAGGCTGGACATTATTGAGCTGGCGACACCCAATGGGTATCAAATTGATGAGCCAGCTGAGCATCCTACATAAAATCAGAAGGGGGGTGTGGAATAGATGTATGTGTCCGGTGGCAACTGCATTTTCTTTTAGCCACTCACTTTCTTCTCTCAGAGCTGTGCCTTGCAGCTCAGGGCTCCATTACCACATGCACCTTTCAGGGTGGGGACATTAAGATTTTCCTTCCCAAGCACCCTGCTCAGGCCTACAGAGTCTTTCTTGCCTCCTTCTGGCCACCTGCCTTCCCCCACATGGAGGGAGGTGCCCGAGCCCCCATGCTGCTGCCCAGGATGGGATCCTGCCTACAAGTGGTCAGTTTCTTGCTGCCGTGGCTGGGCAACTGGGAGGCATGAGGGGCTAGCTGATGTATAGAGGAGTCAGCAACCAGCCTCCTCGTGTCGCTGACGAACGAATCAGAGAAGTACAAGGGCAAATGAAGGACACCGGCAGCAATAATTTGCACCAGCAATTTCATACACAGACTCCAGGTGACCAGGTGGTTGTTTTCAAGGGACTTTTTAGACATTGCTTTAAAACAGACACAAACTTAATCACATTCAGTTGAATCACAACAAGCAGTGGTTGGATTTTTCTTTTTTTTTTAAGTGAGGAGAACATTTCTTAACACTCTCCCTTTTGCCTCCCAATCTCACCATCTCCCGCACATAGGGGTGAAGCTCATCAGCCTAATCCATTGTTGGTTGGATAATGGATAATTCAGGATCCTGTTGGGGTCTCTCTCCCTCACTGTTGTTCAAGTGTGATCAGCCAGGGGCACTGTGTTGTTCTGGGAGACATCAGACATGGGGTAAAGTTTGGGAGTAGAAGCAGTACCGAGTGTCTCTTGAAAAATTGAACTTCAGATGTAGTGAGTATTTATTAAGCCCCTCTTAGGGCCAGGTGTGTTACTTCTAGAAACATCTGTTCCACAGAACAACCATGTGAGAGATACTGTTACACCTGCATTTCTGAGGAGGAAAGGGAAGCTCAGAGAGGTAAAGTAATTTGCTCAGGGCACACAGCACATATCTTACATTAAATCCCATAGCTGTTAGGATCCAAAGCTTGAGGGCTCTGTTCTATAATACATCCCAGGTGTTTAGAGGAGGAGAGAGCTTTTTGGTATGGGCAGGCTGACTCATGAAATGTTAATAAACACAGGACTTTCTGTTAAGCATTCAAAGCAATCCCATCTTTTGCCCTTCTCAGGTGTGCACACTGGCCTGTCTGCCCACCCACAGCCCCCACACGCGCTGTCAATGTCTGGTTCCCTGCATGAGACATTGGGCTGATAAAGAGATTTTGACCCCAGTGGTTCAAGATATGGGCTTCATATTTTTCCATTGGGTGATTCCTCCTGTGCTAACCACGAAAACGCCCCACTTCCTGTTGGCCTTCTGTTTTGTCCAGAAAGTTGTCTTCCCGGTAATAGCCCTGCTTGACTCAAACCCTCCCACCCGTTTCTCTCCCATTAACACAGTCAACGTGCAAGCGTTGTGCAATTTGCCCAGGCTTTCAACAAAACCCTTACTTTCTGTTGGTATGTTTTGCCCTGTGTGTTTGCATGTTGCAAAAGGACTATTGTTTCCATATTTACAGCAAGCAGCAGGGCTGCAAATTGGTTTTAGTGACATACTGAAGATAACCAGCTGTAGTTCAAGATTCAGATTTGTACTGTTACAAAAATATGTATTCGTGAAACTAAAATTTCAAATCACTTCCTTCATATCTTGAAATAAATAGTGCGTTGGGTATGTGATATGCAGCGAAGAACTATTTCTGATTTTTAGCAAAACTGAAAATTAGCATATTCAAAACGCTTCTTGGTGACTTAGCTTTCTAAAAATTTAAAACACAGCTCTGCTTGCGTGCGTGTGTGTGTGTGTGCATGTGAGCAAAATCATCGTCTTCCCAGTCTTTGTTTTCATACTATTAATCAGTTTACGTACTTCTTTTCCCTCTTCGCTTAACAAACAATATGTTATGATCATTTACTATTTGGTTGCGTTGCTTTTGTAATAACAGCGTTTGGTGCCTTTATGCACACATACGCACACACCTACACACACACATACACACACACACACCAGTGTCACAATGAACATCTTAATGCACACATCTCGTTTCCTTTTTCCTGTTGAAGTATTGAATTATGACCGTAATCCTCATTGAATTATATTTTACGTGGTCAAAAGATATGGGATTCCTTGGTCAAAAGACATGGACATCACTTGGTAAATATTGCCAAATGATTGCTGGAAGGGTTGTACCAATTTATAATGCCATGTATTTCCTTTGGAAATCAAATCAACCGTGGAAGAACATTCTTCCACGTACAGTAAATTGTGCTGTCCTGTGACTAAAAGTGGGGGTTAGGCCACAGAACTCAAAACTTTTGTCGGTGACACGGTAAAAAAAACAAGGGGGGGTGCACAGTTTTGCACGTGTGAACTGCAGAAAGTGGGTGTGGGAAGGCCAGCAGCTTGTGAGTGACCGTGAGGAGGGGCGAGGAGAGCTGTCTGACCTGCGGACAGAGTGGACAGCACACACGGGGAGCTGTGTGAGTGTGCATTTGGTGCACCCTCGGGGGCTCTGGTCAGCTGGCTGTGGGTTTCTACATTGCCCTAGTGTTTCTCGTGGACGAAAATCTGCACAAGCACACACAGGATTCACATTATGCTCAAATTGTCCCCTCATATGAATTGCGTTGGAACAAATTTGTGTTTTCAAAACGAGTTATAGCAGAACTCACTGTACCTTTTCTATTTGTTTTTCCTCTTGTTTGGCGACTTATGCTGCTATTCAGTTTGCAAACAGGAGCTGTGTTGCCAGAAGAGCATTTTTATCTTTAGACTTAACACTCAGAATGTAGGAAGGTAATTGCCTCATTTTGCTTTATAATAAATAAAGATTGCATCAATTTTACTTTATAATAAAGAGTCCATCATTACCTGATGCGTGTCTGCTCTGCCTTTGTATTTTGGGACAGAGAACAATTTAAACTACAAAATGAGCTTCTAGTACTTTCCATTTATAAGTTAAAAAAACAGCATGCCCTTTATTCATTCATTCATTCATTCATTCATTCATTCTTTCATTCATTCAGTTTTCAAGGGAAGTGTGACTATCAGCTAATATTTATCAATTGCCTCTTGGTACAGTGATACCCTTTACTGTCAAGGGACAGTTTGAGTTTTCTCCTGGATGGAAATCCTCTCTGAGCCTCATCCTCAAAATGGGTTGGTGTTGTCACCCTTAGGGGAGGGAGAGTGGTGAGGCTGTCCCCTGATAAGGATGTGACTTCCTCAGTTCCCCTTGGGCAAGTGAGAGTTTCCTTTTATGTGCCCATCCCATTCTGGTTTTTCCATTGACCTAACATCCTCCTCAGCCTTCCCATGGGGTACAGAGGAGGGAAGGGCCCTGTCTTTGCCTCAGCATTGAGGAGCTTGGTCCTCTGAGCCCTTCTGCTGGAAGAGGCACCATCTGTCTTGCTTTCTGGGTAACTGTAAGGTCATGTAGCCTTCTTCAGGGTCCTGACATTTTCCTGGGGAGAAAAACTCACGATCCAAGAGACATCAACAATCTCTTGCTGGAATGTTCCCAGTGAAAGGTGAGGAAACAATGTGCCTTTTATTATAACCCCCTTCAAGTACCAATACCTGACCCATGCCAGGGTTCCCATAACCTGCATTCCCCTAACTTTATGGGGCTACCTCTGTGGAGTGGTGGACTTGGTCATTCTGTTACAAGCAAGGATTTTTTTTTTTTTTTTGTACAAACATGAATTCTTTTAAAAATTAGGAAAGGATTATGACTTCAGTGTTGGGTCTGGACATCGGAATGATGCCAGTACAATGTTTGGAGTTTGGAGAAGCCAACCTGAGGAAGCTTTGGGTTCTGGCCTCTTTGAGGCTGCCTCCCTACTAGGGACATTTAAAATCACAGAACTAGAGAGGGTAGCCCTGACTGTCTAGAGTGTTCTACTGAAAAGATAATTTATTGAGTGCTTTTGTGTACTACATCCTGTGCCGAGCATCTTGGGTAGGTCTGGGTGATTGGGGTGGGGACTGTGATTGGTTAGCAATGTCTGGCAGGGGTGAGGGGAGGGTAAGAAAGGAAAGGAGGGAGTTAGTTGGTGAGTATCCAAAGAGCACTGCCTGATGTATCTGACTGGTAGGAAACAAACATTTTGCTCACCTCAGATATTTGAGTTTATACTAGTCACCTTCATGTCCGATCCCCCCGACCACATGCACACATCCACCACCTTCTGCAGCTCAAAGGGTCACCCCATGTGAGCTTTGGGGTGGAGTACAAGGTGCTGTGAGGGGCACACACAGTGCTATGCAGCTAGGAGAGGGGTAGGGGGCCCTTACCCTTACTTGGCTGCAAGGTTTGACTCCAGTATGTTGGTTCCACAGGGTGAGGTTGCTATCCAAGGGTGGGCAAGGCTAGGTGTGGTTCTGGGAAACAGAGGTCTGGGAGGGGGTGGGAGGTCAGGGAGGCAGGTCTCCAGGGATCCTGTACCCAGGAACCAGGCATGGAGCAGACTCTGGCCCCCAGGTTCCAGTTCTGGAAGAAGGGCTGGTCACTCGTCTCTCTCCTTGAGTCAGAGGATAATGCAGGTAGCCAGAATGGTCCCTAGGGGACCCCACAGGAAGGCTGTATGGCCTGAGTCGGCACAGGCTGACCAGGAGGCCTGCTGTTGGGCAGCTTGGATGGGTGGCCATTGACCCGTGGGCGCTGGTGTGCGCCAGTGAACATTAGGGGCAATCCAGGAAACCGTGAGGACTCCGGCAGCTGCAGCCCAATCCTGAATCTGGGAAGGTAACAAGCCTAAGGCTCCTCATGTTCTTTCATTTATCAAACATTTATTGGCCACCTACTGTGTGACCAGCCTTTGTGTCCAAAGACATAGCCTCTACCAACAAGGAATTCACAGTGTAGTTGGGGAGATAAATTAATTTTTAAAGCATAACGCTATATACATACATTTTCTATGAATAAAATGACCCTTTGTAAATATAAAAGAAAAGAATATAAAGAAGATAATTATCTTCCTCCCTTTTCGCCCAGGTATGTGTGTTCGTGGGTATTCTCCGTGTTTGAGATAATTCTATAAATAAGGTTTTGTAGTCCTGTTCACGTTTTCTTCTTTTTGTCGAGGGCTGCGTGTGTGATATGCTACATGACCGAGCTAACTCTTTAATAAAATTTTGTATCCTGGTGTATCATTTGTAGACTTGGTGGCTGAAATAAGTTTATCATGTCTCCTGATTCAGTGGGTAGGCTGGGCCATGCCTGTGCTGTGCCCTCTGGGTTCACTCACGTAGCTGGCATGGAGGGTCCCAGGGGGCCACACCCACCCTTCTGGCATGCAGTGACGGCAGGTGCCTGGCCACCTCGTGTCCTCTCATTCTTTAGTAGGCTCAGTCAGCTTTTTCACATGGTGGTCTCAGAGCAGTGAACCACGGAGGCAGAAGGAGAAGCCACAGAATGTCCTCAGGCTTATTTAGCATCTGGAGTTGAATGAAGTTACATCCACCATGTTCCCATTGGCGAAAGCAAGTCACAAGGCTAGTCCAGACTCAAGGGTTGGGAACTGGGCTCCACCCTTGATGGGAAGAGAGGCAAAGTCGCATTGCAAAGGGGACACGGACACAGAAAGATTGATTTCATTGAGAGTGATTCCTGGAACGACCTAGAATTCCCTGCAATTATGAAAAATCATGGTTTTTCATTTCATGTTTCATCACTTTCCCACAATTATCTCTATTTGTAGAGATAATTCTCAGGGCATGCATGTTTCCTTTTAACGTGTTCATTAGAGAGTTAGGTTTTAGTGCATTTCCGTGTAATGTAAAACATGCATGATGCTTTGCCAAGTTTTTGGAGTCCTTGAGGAGACCTTGCTAGGTCAAAGCATAGGGATCATTTAAGGCTCTTACTACATACCATAAAATTCCCTTCTGAAAGTTGTCCACTTCACAACGGGACACCAGGAGCGCCCAGCTCACCTTCGCCTTGTCAGCATTATGCATTATTGATTTTCAGAGAAATCATCGTTAATTTGATGGCTTAAACACCAGAACCCCATTCTTGTTTTTGTTTATATTTCTTTGTTCCTTTGAGATAAAATGTTTTTACATATTTAATAACCATTGTTGTATTATGTCTGTGAATAGTTTCTTTCTGTCCTTTGCTCAGTACTTCTCTTAATGATATTCCTGGGATCCTCATATGGTGATTAATTAAGCTTTGTCTGACATTTGTCTTGATTTTTTCCATTTTACTGTGTGCCGTTTAATTTTGTTTCTGTTTATGTACAATTTTTTTTTTTTTCTGAGTGATGTAGGTTATCTTTCAACTAAAAATCGGATGGCTATTTACCTGTTTGCTTTCTCCCCCGCAACCCCCTTGGATTTCATGGTTTTGTGTGTGGTGGTGTGTGTGCATGCGTTTCAACTTGCTGACTCTTGAAACCACCTGGAATTAATTTTTAAACAAACCCCGCACTCTGATCCCTCTATTGTGAAGATGTGTTTTCCACCCCATCCCTATTTAATTGTTCCAGTGCCACTTACTCAAGAATTCTTCCATTTGGCACTGATTTTTGATGCTACCATTTTTTAATAATTCTGTTTACTAAGGGCTTTCTTCTGGACTTTCTCTCTTGTTCAGCTGATTCTTTTCCCCCTGCCCCAATATGACACTGATAATGATCGCAGCTTTATATTGTGTTTTATTATGTAGTTGTGGCATTGTCTCCTCATTTTCCTTCTTTTTCAAAACTTCTCAACTATTTTTCTTTAATTCTCCCAGAGGCACTTGAGAATCATTTTGTGCAGTTCTGAAAATGGGACCCATTGGGATTTTGATTGTAACTGCATTATATTTATTGATCAGTTTGTTGCAATCTGACACCTTTAATATATGAAGATTTTCCATCCAAACAGATTGTGCATAGTGCTCCATTCATTTGAGCCTTTTAAAATATCTCTGCCAGATTTTGTGGCTTTTCTTCTTCTAGTTTCTCAATATTTCTTGTTCAAGTTAGGCTTCGCTATTTTAATCTTTTTGGTTGCTTTTTTTGGAATGTGTTCATGCCTCCCCTCATGTCTTCTCACTGGTCATTTAAGTTGTATGGGAAATGCATTCATTTAAAAAATATTTTTATTGATTTAAATATGGCACTGATGCTTTATAAATAGCTTGCAATTGAGAAAAGTTAAACAATACAGAAGAATATTGAATAAAAATGAAAGACCCCCTTAGTGCCTCTTCCCTATCCCACCCGCTGCCTGAGAGCCAGCCCTTGTTAATAATTAGGCAATAATTACAACAGTGGATTATTCTAGACCTTTATCATTTGCACGTGCATATTTTGACATAAGTGGGATCCTACTATTAGGTCAAAGCATGTAGGTCTATTTTAATTTCTTTAAACATTCTCCTTTGATAGATGGTTACCTATAGTTCACATCTCTTTCTTTTCCCAGAATTGGATACCCAGAATGCAAATTGCTGGGTGGAGAGTTTGTGCAGATTTTTTTTTTTTTTAGATTTTATTTATTTATTTATTTGAGAGAGAGAATGAGATAGAGAGAGAGAGCATGAGAGTGGGGGAGGGTCAGAGGGAGAAGCAGGCTCCCCGCTGAGCAGGGAGCCCGATGCGGGACTCGATCCAGGGACTCCAGGATCATGACCTGAGCCGAAGGCAGTTGCTCAACCAACTGAGCCACCCAGGTGCCCCGGTTTGTGCAGATTTTTATTCCCAGTGGCTTAATACAACAAAGGTTTATTTCTCATTCCTGCTGCACATGCAGGGAAGGTTGGTGGGGCGTTGAGCTCCACCCAGTCCCTCAGGGGCCCGGGCCCATCTTGGTGGCTGAACTGTCCCTTAGCTGCAACCAAAAGCAACTCACGGCTTCCTTGGTTACTGGCATGGAAGGGAGAGAGCAGGAAGTGAAATGTTTCTGTTCAGGGAGGACCCACATTTATTCTGCTCAGGGTCCCTTGGCCTGAACTAGTGTGACATGACTATATACCATGTGTGTGGCGGGGGAAGGGGGGGGGCATTTAAAATTTTTTAAGATGTCTGTTAAATACGCATTTAAAATTTTTTGTGTATTTATTAAATGACCCTCCCTAAAGGGGGTACCAGTTTATACTCTGACCAAGGGCACTGGTGGCTTTCTTTTCCCCCACACCCTTCCCGACGCGTATTATCAACCTTATTTCTGCCTTTCTCATTGTTTTGTTTTCACTTTTCCTGGTTAGGAATGAGATTGACCCTGCCTTTGAATAAGTTGTGTCTGTTTTTAATTCTTTGAATTTTTTATCTGTTTTTTTCCCATTTTTTTATTGGTTTTTCATTGTTTTATTGATTTAAAAGGTGTTTTATGTTGTGATAAGCACTGGGTTTTGTAGGCAACTAATGAATCAAAAACTACTGATGTACTATATGTTGGCTAAGTGAACATAATAATAAAAAATTAAAAAATAAAAGGTGTTTCTTTTTAACAGTCTAGACATCAACCCTTTGTACAAATGTCAGTATTTCATGATCTGTCATTTGTCTTTTTTTTTTTAATTGATGAGCCCATTATCACTCAAAGTCTATAATTTACATTAGGGCCATTCTTGGCATCATACATGCTATGGGTCTGGACAGATGTATAATGACATGTGTCCATCATTATGATACAGAGTAGTTTCACTGCCCTAAAAATCCTCTGTGTTCCACATACTCATCTCTCTCTCTCCCCAACCCCATGAGAATCGTGGATCATAGACCTACATGTGTATCTGTGGGTCTCTGTGGGTCTCTGTGGGTGTCCCTTCACTCTTTCATTCCCATTATAGGTAATTTGTATTTTCATTTTTTAAAAAAATTTGTGCTAAGTCTGGCTAGAAGTTTAACAGTTTTATAACGCTTTCAAAGGACCAGATTTTGATTTCATTGACATTCTGTATAATTTTGTTTTTAATTTCATTTCATTCCTATCTTTATTACTTTCTTCTTTCTGCTACCTTTGGTTTAATTTGCTCTTCCTTGTAGGTTTCTTTTTTAAGATGGAAGCTTAGACCTTCCTTCTTTTCTTAGATAAGCATAGAATGCGATAAATTTCCCTCTGACCACTGTTTTACCTTCCTCCCGCAAACTTTGATATGATGCATTCATTTCACTATCATTTAGTTTAAAATATTTTTAAATTTTCCTGGAGACTTCTTTGACCCATGGGTTAATTTAGAAGTGTGTGGTTTAATTTCCAAATATTAAGAGTAAGATTTCCAGATATATTTTTGTTAATATGTAGTTTAATTTTGTTATGGTCAGAGAACACAGTTTTGATGATTTCTATTCTCTTGAACTTTTTATGGTTTGTTTTATGGCCCCAAGTGTGTAAGTGTTCCATGTGCCCTTACAAGGAATGTGTATTCTGCTCTTTCTATGTAAGATATTTTTAAAATGTCCTTTAGGTCAAATTGGCTCATCGTGTTTTTAAGGTATTTTGTATCCTTACTGATTTTATATTTTATTGTTCTGTTCATTACTGAGAGTAATGTTGAAGTCTCCAACCATAATTGTGTATTTTGTCTAATTCTCCCTCCAGTTTAGGCAGTTTTTGCTTCATATATTTGTAACTTGGTTAAGTGCATAAACATTTTGGACTGGTATGTATTCTTAGAGAACTGACTCTCATTGTTATGTTCCTGTTTTTCTTTAGTAATATTCTTTGTTTTGAACTCTACTTTGTCTGATATTAATATAACTATTTGAGCTTTCTTTTCATTATGCTATGTCTTTATATTGAAAGTAGATGACTTAAAACAACATATAGTGGAGTCTTGCTTTTTCATCCAGTTTGACCACATGAGTCTTTTAATTTGATGTTTATGCCATTTACATGAATGTACTTATTTATGTAATTGTATTACAATTTTGCATCTTGCTAGCTGATTTTTATTTGCCCCAGCGGTTCCTTGTTTCATTTTTTTCTGCACAATTGTGAGTTAAAAATTTTTTTTAAAGTTTAGCATTTCTCATGATGCTTTTTAATCTTCACAATTATTTATACCTGTTTATTTTATTTTATTTTTTTTTAAAGATTTTATTTATTTATTTGACAGAGAGAGACACAGCGAGAGAGGGAACACAAGTAGGGGGAGTGGGAGAGGGAGAAGCAGGCTTCCCGCGGAGCAGGGAGCCCGATGCGGGGCTCGATCCCAGGACCCTGGGATCATGACCTGAGCCGAAGGCAGATGCTTAACCGACAGAGCCACCCAGGCGCCCCTATACCTGTTTATTTTTTTAAAGTAATTGGCCTAAAGCTTACATGATACATCTTTACCCAGTTTACCTACGTGTAACTTACACTGCTTCACGTGTCGTTTGATGATCTTGTGATAATATCTTCCCATTTCCCTCCCTCTTCTGTCTTATTGTCATCTAACACGTTACTTTAACATTTGCCATGAACACACAGTACATTGCTGCTCTTTTTACTTAAGACACTCATTTAACTTTAGAGCAATTCAAGGTAACGAAAAAATTTTTAGTTTTACCTTCATTTATCCCATTCTCAGTGTTATTTCTTGGTGTAGATCCAAGTTTCTGTTTGGTGTCCTATTTCTTCATCTGAAGAACTTCCTTCCACATTCTGTGTAGAGTAGATGTGCTGGTGATGAAGTCCCTTAGTTTCTGTCTGAGAAATCTTTCTTTTTCACTTATGAAAGATATTTTTGCTGGATACCAAGTTGACGTCATGCATGGTTTTTGATAAGAAGTCTGATGTATTCTTATTTTTGTTTTTTTTTGCTATGAAATGTATCCTTTTTTCTCTCTGTATTTCATTTTCTGCAGTTTCAATATCATATGACTTGGTATATTGTATTATATCATGATCTTTTGTGGGGGCAGCATTTATCCTGCTCTGTTTTCTGAACTCTGGATTAGTGGTTTGGTACTATCATTAATTTTGAACATTTTTGGCTATTCATATTTCAAATATTTCTTCTGCCCATTCTCCCTTTCTTCTCCCCCTAGAATTCCGGTGATATGTATGTTAGAGTATTTGGTTTCATTCTACAGATCTTATATGCCCTTTTTTCTCCCTACTTTTTAAATTTATGTTTCAATTTGGCTAATTTCTATTGATCTACCTTCAAATATTTTGATTTTTTCCCTTAGCTATGTTGAGTCTACCAATCATTCTATCAACTGCAATCCTCATCTCTTTTATTATGATCTTGATTTCTTGCATTTTTATTTGACTATTTTTTATAGTTTCTTTAACTCCACTGAATTTTCCCATCTGATCTTGCATTGTTCACCTTTTCCATTAGAGCTGGTATCCAGGAGCACCTACTCAAGGTATCATCTTCAGTCTCTCTCTGCCAGCATCTGAGATTTTGAGCTAGTTGTTTTTTCTTTTCAATATCTGCTCTCTGATGAGTTCTAGATAAGTCAGGAACATAGGTTTCTCTGGATCTTTGTTGTTGTGAAGTAGGGAGCAGTGCTTTTTTCCAACTCCACACTTTGAGTAGAAACTAGAAGCTAGTCCATAGATTTTTGTTCTGTTATTTTTTTGTTGTTGACTCAGAATTTTATTAGAACAAATTAAAAATTATGGACTGTGTGATTTCTGTTCTGTTTTTCTAGTGTATTGAGATTTTCCTTGCAGTATAATATATACTTGTTTTTGTGAGTAATTAATGCATATTGAAGAGAATGTAGTTTCATTCTGGAACAAAGTTGATAATGAATTATTCATATTTATCTTATACATAATCATTTGCTAAACTTTTTAACTTCTGGTCAAGTAAAATTTTTTCTACTATCTCATGTTTTCTAGGCATAGAAGATGTGTAATCATATTGTCTACAAAAATGATAATTTTGACCCTTTTGTCCTATATTCATGTCTCCTTTTCCTATTATTTTCTTATGCTGTTCTTTTCACCCAAAATAGCTTAATATTGAAATTATTGTATATATCTTTGTTTTGATCTTGACTTCAGTGGGAGTGCCTATTAGATTTTACTGTTAGCATTGATGCAAACTTCTAATTTAATATAGCTTTTCTTTGTCATATATATTTTTAGTCCTTTTTTTTTTTTGCAGGAGAAGATGGTCTGGAATGAATTTAAAATTTGGGTAGTTGAGTTGGTGCATCTATTAAGAACATGTCATTTTTCCTTCTTTTACCAATTAATATGAAACTTTCTGGAATGAATTTAAAATTTGGGTAGTTGAGTTGGTGCATCTATTAAGAACATGTCATTTTCCTTCTTTTACCAATTAATATGAAACTTATCTTAGTACTTTTAAAATTTAACCATCTGTAACTTCAAGATATTTTATTCTTTAAATATATTATTTCTTTCTGTTTTCTAGTTCCATTTAAGACATTTGTTATTGTTCGGTGGAATTTTTATATAGATTTTTATTGTTATGCTGTCTTTGTCAAGATTTTTCAGGAAAGCAACACTAAATTTGTTCAGTGGATTTGGAAGCTTTCCATTTTTTTCTCTATGCACTAAAATAATATCTGTACTATTGGAACTACCTATATTTTAAATATCTGAAAGATTCTTGGGTAGACTAATTTATGTTAGAACCTTTTCTTAGGAAATTGTTTAGTAACTACTCATTTTTTCCTTTAGTTATCATTCTGTTCAGATATTTAATTTTAGTAACTGTATCTGTTTCTTTCCAATTTCAGCTTCTTCTGAGTCATTTTTGCTAATGCATATATTATTTTATAGTATGCATTTCACCCAGTATTCCAAACTTTTCAGCATGTTAGAATGCATGGTATTGTATGCATTTAATTTACATCTGTTATATTGTTATTTCATGTCTGATTCATTTTATTTGTATTGCTCTAATTTTTTCCTCAGTGGGGTTAATCAGTAATTCATCTATTTTATTCCCTTGTCTCAAGGATCAATTGTTGTAATATATGTTTTGATTGCCTTGGCATTTCCTTGACTGTACATTTTTAAGATATTATCTTAGCGGTACTATGGGGTTTACCATTAACATCCTAAGTTTCAATATCAGTGTAGCTTCAATATCATAGAAAAACTCTGCTTATATACAGCTCCCTCCCACTGTTTTTATTATCACTAATTGTATCTTTATATAGTATACCCATTAACACACATATATAATTATTGCTTAATGCATTTATCTTAAGCCATATATGAAACAAAAAGTTGTAAATGAAAAATACAGTAGTTCTGGCTTTTATATTTACTTATTGGTTATCTTTCCTGGAGTATGGCATTTCTTCATAAGGCTTCAATTTAATAGCTGTTATCTTTTAATTTTAGCCTAAGGGACTCCCATTAGCATATCTTTTAGGGCAAGTCTACTAGTGATATTATTACCTTAGTTTTTGTTTATCTGGAAATATCATAATTTTTCTTTCATTTTTGGAGGGTAGTGTTTTCAGATGTAAAATTCTTGGTTGACAGTTTTTTTCTTTCAGCATTTTAATGTGATTCTACTGCCCTCTGGCCTCCATCGTTCCTGATGAGAAATTGACTGTTAATCTTATTGAGGAGCTCTTGTATGTGAGGTGTTTCTCTCTTGCTGCTTTTAAGATTCTCTCTTTGGATTTGTATTTGAACAATCTGATTATAATGTGTCTCTTGTAGATCTCTTTGAGATGATCCTACTTGGAATTTGTTGAGCTTCTTGAATGTATAGACTTACATATTTCATAAAATTTGGAAATTTTTGGCTCTTATTTCTTCAAATATTCTTTCTGCCCTCTTCTTTTCCTCCTCTCTTTCTAGAACACCCATTGTGTGTACATTGTTACCCTTGATGGAGTCTTACAGATCTGTTGGGTTGTGTTTATTTATTTATTTTTTCATTTTTTTTTTTCTTTCTGATCAGACTGGGTAATTTCAATTGAGCTGTCTTCAAGTTTGCTGATTCTTCTTTCTGCCTGCATAAATCTTCTATTGAAACTCTCTGGTGGAATTTTCATTTAAGTTATTATCCTTTTCAGCTCTCAAATTTCTGTTTGGCTCCTTTTTATGATTTTTAAAATCTCTATTGATGTTTTCTATTTGTTGAGACATTGTTACCCTGGCTTCACCTCTTTGTTCATGGTTTTCTCTACTTCCTTGAGCATATTTAAGACAGTTGATTTGAAGCCTTTGTCTACCAAGTCCAATGTCTGTCCTTCCTCAGGGGTAGCCTGTTAATTTCTTCTGTTAATGGGTCATATTTCCTGTTTATTTATTTTTTTTTTAAAGATTTTATTTATTTGGGAGAGCAGAGCAAGAGAGAGAGAGAGAGCACATGATGTGGGGAGGGGCAGAGGGAGAGGGAGAAGCGGACTCCCTACTGATAAGGGAGCCCAATGCAGGGCTCAATCCTAGGACCCTGAGATCATGACCTGAGCTGAAGGCAGACACTTAACTGAATGAGCCACCCAGGTGCCCCTTTTCTCTTTATTTTAATGTTTCATAGCTTTTTGTTGGAAACTGGGCAGTTAGAACTCTGAAAATCAGATTCCTCCCCCTTCTCAGTGTTTGTTTTTGTTTCTTCTTGTGGGCTGTTGCTGTTTGTTTAGAGAATTCTCTGAGCCCCCCCCCAAAAAAAGAATTCTCTGAGCCCGTTTTGTAAAATCTGTATTCTTAGTCATCTGTAGAGGTCTCTGAAGTCTCTGTTCCTTTAGCTTATGTTAAGCTAGTTGTGGCAGATTTCCTTGTATTCCAGGAGAAATAAATATAGAAATCAGGAATAGAAAGAGAGAAAGAGAAAGAAAGAAATAAAGAGAGAAAGAAAGAGAGCAAGAAAGAGAAAGAATGAAGGAGAGAAAGACTGATTCTCCTAGATTGACTCTGTTCGGACATTCCTTCACTGCTTAGCCAGGCCATTTACAACTGCCTTCTTGTCACTTGTCCTTGCAGTAAGCCTAGAGATCAGCCAGAAGTGAAAAGTGTAGGGCTGTCTCAAGTCTTTTCCGAGCATGCATTCTGCCCTGGGCAAGTGCTCAACTTTCTAAATTTCCAGTATACACGGGCATTTTTGAATGCTTTAATTTTCTGAAGAAACTCTGTAGCTTTTCCTCCCAGGCTTTCTGTGCATCTATTGTTTTTCTCAACAGCACTCTTTTGCCCCACTTGGCAGCAGATTGTTCATTTGCCTTACATTGTTTTGAAAGAATGACTCTCCATAGCCATTTTTCCAACCTGAGTAAGTTTCAGGAATAATAAAACAAAAGCAAGTGCTTGTGTCTGTCTTTCACGTAGCCCATAGACCAGTTAACAAACACAATTCTCTGAGGATAAGGTCTGCTCTGTGCTCTCCAGAACCAAGGACCATGTTCCTACACTGGGAATGTGGGCTACCATATTCAAGACTGCTGATGAGATGGGGAGTGGGAGGGTCAAGGGCAAGCAAAACTGATGCAGAGTTTTCCTTCTATTTTTAAGTTGTGTTTTTCTTTTTTTTTTAAGTTGTGTTTTTCTTGATTCAGTGTTTGTGTGGTTGCTATAAACTTTGTTTTCCAGAATTCCTAAAGAGTTGATTCTGACTTTTTTGTTTGAGTTTTTCAACATTTCTGTGGAGGGACAGGCTTTTGGAGCTCCCTACTCTGCCATTTTGCTCTTTATTTTAGTTTTTGAATGTCAGTAGGTTCAGCTTTTATATGTTTTCTAGTTTGTTAATTTCTACTTTGATATTTATTCTTTCCTCTTACTTCCCAAGAGCGATTTTTTCTTTTAGTGATTAGTCAGAGTCGATATTGAATTCTTTCCTTCCTCCCTCCCTTCTTCCTTCCTTCCTTCCTTCCTTCCTTCCTTCCGCATCCCAACTACTTTCATAATATGTGTGTACTTAGTTTTTACTTCTCAAAAAATCATTATTATAAATTTCCTTAGATCTTTATCTGATGGTCTTGAGGGTTATTTTTTTCATTTGTAAAAGTGGTTGGGATTTATTTTTAAATTTTGCTTTCATCTAGTATTATAGCATGGTATTATAGCATGTGGAATGCAGTCTACATAATATTTTCTTTTTGGCATTTATTAGTTTTTCTCTGATATTTTAGTACATAATCAATTTTTATAAGTGTTCCAAAAGTGGTTTTCTTTAAATTTTGTAGATTTTATTTTCTTTACAAATTATGAAGTTAAAAGTTTCTGTTTATACAAATACCTGCAATATTTACTAGAGTGACCATCATATTTATATTATTCAGATTTCTTATATCCCAATTTTCCATTTGCTTTATCGTTCCATATCTGAAAGTATTGAGTTTAAGTCTTCAGTTCAAATTGCTTCTATCAATTTCTGTTGAATTGTTTAGTAATTTTTTGATCTGTTATTTGCTGCAGAAAAGTTTGTGCCTGTTATATATTTAGTATTTTTAATGAAGAAAATCTTCCTTTTCTAGCTAATGCATTTTGTCCTCAATTTTACTTTGATACTCTGTACAAAATTTGGTACTGCCTGATATATCTTAGCTTATTCTTTTTTTTTTAAGATTCATCCATTTATTTATTTATTTATTTATTTATTTATTTATTTAAAGATTTTACTTATTTGAGAGAGAGAGAGCACAAGCAGGGAGAGCAGCAGGCAGGGGAGAAGCAGGCTCCCTGCTGAACAAGGAGCCCAATGTGGGGCTTGATCTCAGGACCCTGGGATCGTGACCTGAGCCACAGTTCACTGCTTAACTGACTGAGCCACCCATGCGCCCTTTATCCATTCATTTTATTTTATTTTATTTTATTTTTTTAAAGATTTTATTTATTCATGAGAGACAGAGAGAGAGAGAGGCAGAAGGAGAAGCAGCCTCCCAAGGAGCAGGGAGCCTGATGCGGGACTCGATCCCAGGACCCTGAGATCATGACCTGAGCCAAAGGCAGACGCTTAACCGTCTGAGCCACCCAGGCGCCCTCTCCATTCATTTTAGAAGAGAGAGAGCATGCACAAGTTGGGGGATGGACAGTGGGGGAGGGAGAGACAGAGCCCTAGCAGATCCCAGCTGCTTAGAGCCTGACTGAGCCACCCATGTGCCCACATCTTTGCTTATCCTTCTAATTTCTATCACTAAGTAAATAAGTATATGATGAGTGCTTAAAATTGTTAGGTTTTATGATTGTTGTTAATATTCAGATGCTTTTTTTTTAGTTCTAGTATACAGTTGTGTATACTAAATGCTACGCTTGGACTTTTAAAAAAACATTTGGAGGGGCGCCTGGGTGGCTCAGTCAGTTAAGCATCTGCTTTTAGCTCAGGTCATGATCTCAGGGTCCTAGAGATTGAGCCTGCATTGGGTTCCCTGCTCAGTGAGGAGTCTGCTTCTGCCTCTCCCTCTGCTTCTCCTCCTAGCTTGTGTTCTCTCTCTCTCTCAAATAAATAAATAAAATCTAAAAAAACAAAAACAACCCAATTTGGAATAATTACAGATTTTTAGAAGAATTATGGAGATAGTACACAGAGTTCCCATATACCCCCCCTAACCAGTTTTCACAGTTATTTACATTTTACACCGTGTACATCTGTCAAAACTAAGAAATTAACATTGGTGTTGCATTATGAACTAAACTGTGGACTTCATCAGGATTTCACCAGTATTTCGTGAATTTCCTTTTCAGGATCCGGTCCAGGATACCACATTGAATCTGGTCATTACTTTCTCAGTGCCCCTCTAATCCCAGACTGTATCCCGATCTTTCCTTGCATTACATGACCTTAACACTTTCCAAAAATGTCGGTCAGGTGTTTTGTAGATTGTTTCTCAGTCTGAGTTTGTCTGATGTTTCCTCAAGAGGTAATGGCTTTGAAGAGTTATACTGCAGAGGGGAACACCCTTCTGAGGGAATCGTGTCAGAGTATGCATGGCATTGACAGGATTTACTCTGGGTGATACAGCCTTGAGCACTGGTGTTTGCCAGGTCTCTCCACTGTACAGTTACTGTTTCTCTCTTCACATACTCTTCTCATTAGAAAGAAGTTACTGAGTTTTGTCACTCAAGGGGAGAAGAATTCAGCTCCACCGCCTAAAGGAGGGGTATCAGTTGATGGGCATCTGTTAAAACTACCATGGTAGTTAATAAGTATGTTGGGGAGATGCTTTGATGCTATGCAAATATCTGATTTCTCTTTAAAGTTTTACGCACTAATTTTAGCATCTGTCTATAGCAATTATTTCTGCGGTATTCCAGTAGTGATTTTTTCTGTGTGCCTTATTCTTTTTACATTTATTATTTGGATTCTTTTGTAAGGAATATTGGTCTTTTCTCCTCCGTTTGTTTATTTATTCCAGAGTCAGCAAACTTTTTCTGTAATAAGCCAGATAGCAAACATTTTAGACCTTATGGGTCATGCAGTCTCTGTTAGTTTTGTGGCTTGGAACACCCATAGATAATACATAAATGAATGGGCATGAGTATGTTCCGATAAATCTTTATTTTTAAAACAGGCCTTGGGCCAGATTTGGCCTGTAGGCAACTTCTGATAAGTAATTCATTTATTTATATCAAATGAACTCATGGATATATTTTACTCTTTGGGTTATAAATGTAGTACTCTCACTATTTATTTTCTTATTCAAATTGTTCTAGCTTTGGCCACTGGGAGCTCTTTCAGTTGGTTCCTTTTGGTGTTCTCCCATCATTCGGAGCTTATTTATTTAATTTTTAAATACTTTCTTATTTTCTGGCACTGCAGGATCCTCAAGGTCATTTTTTAAATGGGTAGTTATATATATTTTGTTCCTTAACACATGAGATGTCTTCCTCCTTCCTTTTCATCTGAAGGCCCACTTCAATGGTTTTAGAATTCTTAAGTTTACAATATTTATTTTTTTCAGTGTTTATTCTGGTGTTTTATGTTCTCTGAAGTCTGCATGATTTTTTCCCTATCATTTTGGATAAGGGAGAGTTGGGGTGTGAGAGTGAGGAGTTTAATTTTTTGAAATTAAGTTTTGTGGAGCACCTGGGTGGCTCAGTTGGTTAAGTGTCTGCCTTCAGCTCAGGTTATGATCTCAGGGTCCTGGGATGGAGCCCCGTGTTGGGCTCCCTGCTCAGCGGGGAGCCTGCTTCTCTCTCTGCCCCTCCCCCCAACTCATGCTCTCTCTCTCTCTCAAATAAATAAATAAATAAATAAAATCTTAAAAAAGAGTAGTTTTGCAAGAATAGGAATAAAGAAATAAAGTCAATTTATTCTCAACCTCTGCCTCCCCCATCACCGAGATCTTTCCTTGACCTACAGACTCAAGAGACAGAGATTTCTTCCGGTAGGCTTTATTCGAGTTCTTGTCCCATTTTGGTTTCTTCCCCCTACCAGACTTACCTTGGTTGGATCTCTGTTGACCCTCCTGGATGTTTGTTTCTCATGTTCCTTAAGGTTTTCTTTAAAAACTGCTGTGTCCTTGGAAAGCTTTTCAAGAACCTTGTCTCTCTCAAAGATTTGATTTTCTGCATGTTGATTCTGTCCTTTCCTGGTTCTTTTTTTTTTTTTTTTTAAAGATTTTATTTATTTATTTGACAGAGAGAGACACAGCGAGAGAGGGAACGCAAGCAGAGGGAGGGGGAGAGGGAGAAGCAGGCTTCCCGCGGAGCAGGGAGCCCGACGCGGGGCTCGATCCCAGGACCCTGAGATCATGACCTGAGCCGAAGGCAGACGCTTAACGACTGGGCCACCCAGGCGCCCCTCCTTTCCTGGTTCTGATGGGAATTTTATTTCTTTGCTTGTGTTTTTCTTTTGGTTTCCTTGCATCCTTTCTTATGTAAATGAGTCTTTCATTTCAGTCTCCTGCTCAACCGGTTGGTTTTATTTCATCATTTACCTTTCCTTCTCTTCTAAAAACAGAGTTCATATTTTCTGCCATCTTTGAAAACACGGCACAAACCCTATGTAAAAATGTGCAGTAGTGCTTTTCCCAGTTACGATTTTCCGAGAACCTTTAGTGATGATCGTGTTCTGATACATTTTAGAAGTTCTTACAAATGTGTCTGCGACGGATGTTGTTGCCAGGTTTTGCCTGTGTGTTCGTGATCAAAAGGAGATCTCTCTGGGTCAGTGTTTTCCAATTGAGGGGTGTGGGAATTCCTCTTGGTACCTCATCACTTGGATGCTACTGAATTCCCCGCTCAGACTCTCATCTGGAGGCTAGCTTAAATCACATGGCTCTGAGCCGAATTTCTTGGTCCAGCAGCTATTTCTCTAGTGTAGGTTTGCTGAACTGAGTGGGAAACGCTGCCTATTTATACTGCCTTCTCTGATGAGATAATCTGAAACAATCAGTCTTCCTGACCTGAAACAGTCCATACCTAGTTGCTTCCCGGACCTGTCCTATCTTTATCCTTGCTGAGGACCTCGTACCCCAAGTTTAATGATGGGGTCCCTCTGCCTTTCTACCCCCAAGGAAGTTGTCCCAGGATATTGAAAGGATACAGAGAGAGGTCCTTGCAGGTGTGGGGCTTGAGGTCCAGAATCTGGGGATGTGTAGGGATGGCTGCTCTGGTGAATGTATGAGCACACAGCAGGCATGGGCCTCTTCCTTTATTCTTTCTTGCTCTTGCTGTTGGCAAGAGCAAAAATCATGTCTCAGTAACACAAAGTTTATCAATCCAGTCCCATCTGGGGTGGGAGGCATTCCTTCAAGAGTCTAGAAAACCTTTGGTCACCCCGGGTTTCTGAGTTACTGTAATTTCATATGCTGTTTTTGTTTGGTGGGAAGCTGGGATAGGAATATGATTGATGATTAATCTGTTCCCATTTGAACCAATGGAGAATTGGAGCAGAAGGGGAGGGAGGCCCCCCATGGCAAGCTAGGAGAGTCAGGCCCAGGAGGCTACTCCGAAGGCACGTAAAGGTGCTTTAGGTCTTCTGTGACCTTGGCAGCACTGAGGGCAAGCATCTTAAGCTGTAGATACACTGTCAGGTTGGGTCCTCAGCCAGGTTGGGCCCACTGGACAGAAGTGGGTGGTGGGTATAGTGCACTCACTGAAAGCGTGGGGTCTGGAGCCAAGACACTTTGGGCCAAGTCTTAGCTCTCTGCTGATAGTCGGAGGTGGGGCCTTGGCCAAGGGCCTTAACCTCTGGGTGCCTCAGTTTTAACCTCTCTTAAAAAAAGGAGAGAATAAAATGACCTGCCTCGTTGGGGTGAAGACTGTGAAGATGGTGAAGATTGATTGAGTTCGTGTGTATAATATATAGCCAGTCTATAGGTATCACATACAGCAGCGGCTGACACTTTATAAATGCTGGATGCGTGTGAGGTGGTGGTATTATTTGACTGGCCTGCTAGTGGAAGGTTGAAGAGGAAGGTGGGGAGTGACCTCTCTCTGCTTGGAAAGGCCTCTCCCTGGTTCAAATTTTTTCCACCTCCGAAGGCCCTGTTCGGTGTTAGCTTAACTTGATCTTTCTCGCAGGAGCCTTTCCTGCCCATCCGATCCGGAGTGGCCCCGTTCCCTCCATCACTGTTTCCTGTCTCACCTTCTCTTCACAGTCATTTGTCACCACATGTTACTTCATGCTGGCTTATTTAAGGGCTGTGTGCCCCCCCCCCGCCCCCAGCCCGATGGCTTCCCACTGGTGAGGTGTGTCCCGGGGGCTGAGGACTCCAGCTGAGGAGTCTGACGAGCGAGGGGTCCCATCTTGACTCACCACCTACTGACTCTGTGATCCAGAGAGAGTTACCTACCTTCTCTGAGCCACCGCTTTCTCACCTGTCCAGTGGTGAGAGTCATGCCCAGCTGCTGGCCTGGGTATGAAGGTGAAGTCTAAAACCTCACGAGTGCTCAGCACAGTTCCTGGAACAGCATGTGCCAGTAAAGGTGATTATCATCATTACTTTTCCTAATGAGAAAGCCATCCGCTCATCATTGCGGTGGTGGTCATAATTGCGTTGGAAGCTCCCTGCCCTCGCCTGCCCTAGGAGAGTGTCTCATGCTGGCTGGGATCACAGGGAGTAAATGTTAATTAATGATTTGGTTGAACTCTGAGAAATAGTTCAAGGTCTCAGATTGCTTATCTTTGAAAGAAAGGAGCTGGTGGGTGTGTGTGAACACACAAGTTTTTAATATCATTCATGTGTTTGTCAGTAATTACAAGGGGAGGGAATTGATGACTGTCTCCATTTGGAGGGACTGGACTTTAGGGAGTGTAGGAGGCCTTGCGCTGGTGAGGGGGGAGGCTGGACCTGGAGGCCTAGGTCTGTGTTTTCAGCAGGTGTGAGGTGTTAGAGGATAGTGGAAGAGGCTGGGAGACCTTAAGGGGAAGAAAGGATTTCCCAGACAGAGAGTGCTGCAATCTTAGCAAGATCACATCCTAAATTATGTGGGCTTTTGTTATCACCAGCACAAATTAGAATTCTCGTTCTGTTTGAGAATCTCCTGAGAAGAAGAGGAAAAGAGGGTCAGAAAACCTATACAGGGATGTAAAGAAGGAAATTAGGTCCCTGGAGATTACAGATTCCAAGTATGATGGGAAATTCGGAGCCAGCTTTCTTCTAAGCTCCTTGTGAGCATTTTGGTCTTTCAATAAAAGCAGTTCATTTTGTGAACCTGAAAGAAATAGGCTTTGTGAACCTGTTTTACAGATGGGGAGACTGAGGCCCAGAGAAGTTGGGCAACTTGCCTAGGGTCATGTGGATAGAAAGTGGCAGAGCCAACGGTTTCCCCGCACACATCAGGCTATTAGGGATGGTCTTGTTAATACTGTTTGTTGTTGGGGGCGCCTGGGTGGCTCAGTAGGTTAAGCATTCAACTCTTGGTTTCAGCTCAGGTCATGATCTCAGGGTGGTGAGATTGAGCCCCTCATTGGGCTCCATGGTCAGTGTGGAGTCTGCTTGAGATTCTCTCCTTCTCCCTCTGCCCTTCCCCTGCTCACCTGTGCACACACACTCTCTCTCTCTCTCTAAATAAATAAATAAATAAAATCTTTAAAGAAATACTATTTGTTGTTGGTATTGGGTTAATTTGAGTAGAAATGGCTGTGAAGCCACCCAGTGGCTTTGTGGATGGGACCAGAGGTGGCGGCAGTAACCTTTCTGTTTGGATTTGTGACTCTGTGACTCAATCCTCGAGTAGCTAGGAGGGAAGAAATGAAGCCCCCCACCCGCAGTGTGGCCCTCGGTAGCTGTGTGGACACTGTGCCCTTGCTGACTCCCCAGTCTTCTTGAGTAAGGCTGCTCGGCATTGCTGTCTCCCATACTTAGAAGGACTTAAGTAAGTAGGTTGACTCTCCTTCCCAGGGAGGAATTGATATCCTTAGGGGGTCATATGCTGCAGGGTGGAGAAACATTCTGTCTTTAGATACCACCAAGGTTTGTATTCTCAGGAGGATATGCAAGATTAAGTGACCTTTACTAAGGAATGAAAAACTACTTATTTGTATATTCTCCACAACCACCCTGTGAGGTAGGTGCTGTTATTTCCCCCTTGCTTGATGAATCATATGAGGCCTAAAGAGGTTTAACTTGCTTAAGAACACATAATAAAAGGCTTACAGGAGATTTCAACCAGATAGTCTTGTTCCATAGCCTTATACTAGGTTTGTTTTGATGAGTGAGTGCCATCCACCCATCCATTTCTGAACCCACCTCTTTACCCTCCCTTTCACCCATGAATCCAGTCATCTGCCCATTTATCCATCCTTCCATTCACCCACAATCCCAGTTTCCACCCATGTGTCCATCCATCCACCAGCCATCCATTTTTCTATCCATCCATCCATCCCACAATCCACCTATCTATTCATTCATCCACCTACCCATGTGTCCATTGTGTTGGCTGTTTGTCTAACATAGTTTTCTGCTTCATCCTGGGGAAGAAGTTTCTCTTGGTGAAAAAGTTTCTTCATATGCTTTCTGAAGCTGGAGACCTCCATGCCAACACAAATCCCTTAGCTCCTGAGAAATATCTGGGCTTTCTTCTGATACTCCTAGGTTGGTGTTCTTGAGAATGCTGCTCTTTCAGGTAGGGCCAGGGTGCTGTTCACCTTCCTCCCTCTATAAACCTGCAGAGCGTTTTCCCCTTCAAAGACCTCCAAATGTGCAAGGCTTCAGACTCTTCCAGAAACACTCCTGATTTTCTGAAGCATCATCACAAATTAAAACTCAACCTGCCCCATTCCTTGATCCAGAGATTGGGAAGTTGGATTAGTTTGGCATGGTTTTACTTTTTTAAACTGTTATAGAGTTTGTGTGATACATCTAAAAATTATGTAATAAATCTAAAACAGATGTTCACAGAGCATTTTGTAAGGAAAGGAATTTTAATAGAAATAGGCCAATTTGATTGTAGATAAATCAATTAAGGAAACCATTTAAATTGTCTCTGAAGAAGCAGTGTTATGAAGAGGCAGTATGGCCTAGCCATTTGCATATTTATTAAGTGCAAAGCAGTGAAAATCATTTAATTATTTTGCATAGCCTCTGTTGTACTTCAGCCATTGGGAGACAATCTCACTTTTCAACGTTTTTTTACTTTTTATTGTGGAAATTTTTAAACATAAATATTCAGACATGTACACGTAAACAGTCATATAATGAACCCTCATGCACTTGGTACCCATCTTGAAAAATGATCAACTATACCTGTATTCACTTCTCCCTTCTGACCTGGTTTTTCTGTTCATGAGTTTCAAGGGTATATTCCTCACTCATTAATTTCACTTGGCCAGAATTCCATTATGTTGACATTGAAATGTAATGAACTTTTGAACGTAGTTGTTTCACTTTTTCATTAAAATTTAGCTCTTTGGGTGTAGAGTATTGGGAATTTTCTGTCTTTTTTTTTTTTTTTTAATTTAAGGAATTTCACATCTAAGGCAAAGTTGAAAGAATAATAAATGAACCCTCATGTATTCTTCCCCTCAACGGACCAGTTATTAGCATCAGGACTGGCTTTTTTCTAAGTGTGTTCTTCCATGAGAATCCTTGAAGACAGGGCAGATTTTCCTACCTTTGAAGGTACGTAGACAGTAGCACATGGCTTTAGACCCAGACAGATAGAGGTTCAGGTCTCACCTCTTAGCCCTGCATTGTAGGCTGGGGGAGCTTACTGTGGGAGGGGCCAGGGAGGGATATTGGGCTTCGTCAATTCAAATCAGTGTGGGTCAGTATGGAAGATTTTTGTAGCTTGTGATTAAGGAAATAAGTTGGAGGTGAGAGTGGTCAAATCCCAGCTCTGCCCTTACCAGCTTGGGACTTGGTTGAGTGACCTGATCTCCCTCATTTCCTCAGTATAGACCGGGGGTAGAAAGAATACCTATTGCACTGGGTTATCGTCAGGGAAAATGCAATGGGACCATCCATGCCTGGCATTTAGTACCTCGCCAATGAGTGTGACTAAGCATTTGTATTATTATAAATAAGGATACATTTAGCATAGTGCCTACCATGTAAGTGCTCCATAAATGTTACTTACCATAAGTAAGGGTGAAAAAGTCACACCAAATTGGTCTTTATATGTCTGATTTTACTTTGGTGCAATGAAAAGAATAAAGACCTTCAGTGAAAGCTCGCACTGTGATTTCAAGCAAGAGTAAGCCTTGGATGGACAGGCAGATGCCACCAGCCAGGCATGGCATCACATGGTTGTCATAGGGGACGGCCGAGGGCCTCTGGTTCCATTCAGTGGTGTCCTAAAATAAACCAGCCTTCTTGGACACTCCTGGAAGTGTCAGCTTCCGGTGTTGAATGGCTCGCCCCAGGGCTGGGCAGGTGCTTCTGTCCTGGGTGTGGGCTTTGTGCTATTGTTGCCTGGGACTGATTTTTTTCCTCTCTCCTTTTTTTTTTTTTTTTTTCTCTCTCTTTTCTGGCTCTCTCATCTTGTGTCCCAGGTCGAAAGGATTGTAGACAAGAGGAAGAACAAGAAAGGGAAATGGGAGTACCTTATCCGATGGAAAGGCTACGGAAGCACGGAGGACACGTGGGAGCCAGAGCACCATCTGTTGCACTGTGAGGAGTTTATCGACGAATTCAACGGGCTGCACATGTCCAAGGACAAAAGGATCAAGTCAGGGAAGCAGGCCAGCGCCTCCAAGCTCCTGCGTGACGGCCGAGGCCCGTCGGTTGAGAAACTCTCCCACAGACCTTCAGAATCTGGAAAGAGCAAAGGGACTTCCCATAAAAGGAAGCGAATCAACCCTTCCCTGTCCAAGCCAAAAAAAGGCTATTCAGCCAAGCCCCCTGCGGGAGGTGACAGGGCCGCCAAGACGGTGTCTTACAGGACTACCCCCAGCGGTTTGCAGATAATGCCTCTGAAAAAGGCTCAGAACGGGATGGAGAATGGGGACGCCGGCTCCGAGAAGGACGAGAGGCACTTTGGAAACGGGTCCCACCAGCCTGGCTTGGATTTGAATGATGTAGGAGAACAAGAACTGGCCGAATGTGGTGTCAACCATGGGGCATTGGCAGAGAACGGGCTCGGTACGTGGCTTGTCTTTCCCTCCTGTGTCTGGGGCTTTTCATGCAGCCTAGAAAGCTACATAAGACCCCCACCCCCACCCCAACAACCCTGACTCTTAGCTAGGTAGTAATTCTCCTTCTGTCTCTCTCACCGAGGGCCGTGTGGCCTTGGTCATAGGCCCACACTGGTTAGAGACACCTGTGCATGGGGGGAGGCCAAGCCACTGGTGCTCCAGCCAAGGCCTGTAATTGGGCTGAAAATTTCTGACTACTTGAACATACCCAGGGCCATGGTAACCACTCTCGAGCCTCTGTTGTGAAGGCAGCTCCCAAGTCCTCACCCGCTGGGACCCGAGACTCATGTCCCCAGAGGGCCAGTGTCTCTCTGGGGTCGCATGCACTTCCCAGGGAAGAGCATGCTTTCAATCTCATTGAGCCTTCCACAGTGTAGCCCAGAAAGGTGGGGTCTGCCCCTCTTCTCAGACCCAGTTTGGACTGAAATTCTCCAAACCCGTCCTTAAGCTGGAGCCTCTCACGCCTCATCTGTTGCTGGCCTGGGGGATCTGGCCCCATGTCTGTAGAGGTCCTGGATGCTGCCTTGACCACATCCTCTGCTAATTCGTTGGGTTTGCACCTTCTTCTTCCACCCTGGAAGCAACCCAGCAAAGGTTACAGAATTCCTCCGTTTTACCAGGTGCCCACAGGCAAAGTTAAGGAAAGAGGAGGCAATGACGCAGGTAATTAAGGCTCCCAAACCTGACATATCCTTAATAGTGAAATTACTTCTTGACTAAGCCTTAGCGGCCCGGATCTTCCAGGTTAGCCATCTGTACGCGTTCCCTCCCCTCGCTCATTTCTCAGACACCTGTGTGTCTAGGTGGTGGCATTCTTCTCTTTAGCTGCCAGAACCTAAGCCTCGGGATGAGCGTGGACAACCCGGGCCCAACAGGGAAGGGACATCTGATGCCCTGGATGGAACCTGAGTGTATGTGGGCGTAGGGGTGTGGGACGCAGGTGGGATGGGCTCAGAACTCCCAGGAGGGGGCAAGTGCACAGGAGAGCGATGGTGACTTCAGAGTGCAAAGTGCTCAGGGCATGCCTCGCTGCAGAGAGCTGGGGCATCTTTAGGGAATCTTGCCAGGGAATCTGAGCGATCTGCTTTGAGGTTCCTCTTTCTCCAGAGAGAGGAATTTCACCCAAACAAGATTTATTTAGCAGTGTCTGCCCCAGATTGACTCACGTTTCCGTCTGGGGATCCCTGATGCTGACATGACTCTGCCTGCTAACATATGTAAAAACTGTTTGTTTTAAAAATTCATCTCTCGGGGAGGAGTGGGCTTGTGTCAATGAGGCCTGGCATAAACATCCATGTTTGACGTTCCCCTGACAGCTGCCTACGGGAGAGGGATTCCCTGTCTCGGGGAGGACGGCTGGTGAGGGGAACTTCTGAGGTTTCTTGGGTGTGGATGCAAGGAACCTGCGCATGATGCCCCGCACCCTGGCTGGTAGCAGTCCTCTGCCCGGCTCAAAATGTGGCTGCCCCAAGAGTGTGAGGAGAAGCATTGCTGACTGTAGCCACCAGCCTGCAGGGTGAAGCAGAGAAGCCAGGCTTGTAGAGCAGTCTAGATGGAGGTGCACCTCTCATTCCACATGACTTTCCAAAGTGGGGCAGAGCTCCTTGCCGTCTGCTCTCCATTTTGGGCCTCGTCGATGCCCTCTGGTTCATGATCTGCCGATGGGGCACGGTACCCCACAACCAGGGTGGGAGGGTGAGGATGAGCCTGCTGGGATCCGAGGTGGCCTTGTTAAATCCCATTCTTAACTCCAGAATGCTTCTCTAGACCTTTCTTATCTCTGGTCTCTTATTGGCCTCATTTTTCTCGCCGATGTTGAATGCTCTCTACTTGGGCATGTACCTGGACAGAGAGGAGGAAGCTACCTACTTCTATTTTGTTCTGTTTTGGGCATCCTCAAAGGGCTCTTTGGCTTAATTACATTCCATGGTATTGGTGTCCTTGAGATTCCCCTGTAAGGTTAAAGCTGCCGTTCTCATGTTTTATGTGTCTAAGATTACCTGGCACCTTGTTAAAAATGACGGTACCATAGAGTCTGACTTATTAAGTCTGGGGTGGAGCCCAGAAGATGGGTTTTTAGCAAGCACCCCAGGTGACTCTAATGCATTTTGAAACGTGCTCTGTGGCAAAATGGGGGTGGCAATTAAGGCTCACATCAGATGTCAATTTAAGTCAATTCAATGCTTTTTTTTTTTTTTTTTAAGCACTTCCTAAGGGTTAGTCACCACACTAGGTGCTTGGAGCCATAAAAAGATAGGTAAGGACTTTTCCCAGTAAGATGAGAGTGGATGGCTCCAGGTCAGTGTTGAGAGGTTCCTGAGAGGTTCAGTGGAAGAAGTAACATGTATATTACATACATGGTATAGCTTTGCCATGCCCACATTCACATCCTCTGTGGTCACTGCGCTGATAAATTCTCCAAGCACTATCAGCCTTTAACATTCTAGTTAGAACTAGCTTACTATCTTAGGTCTTAGGATAGCTAGGGAAAAGAAAAGACTGGGAATCCTTAACCAAAGAGAGAAGGTGGTTCGGGGTTCTTAGATAAGACTCAAGACAGAGGAGTTTTGTGGTTCCAGAACTTGCCAGCAAGGGGTCAGAGGTGTAGTCAAGTAAAACATGGCTCCACTTATGTTTTCAACCAGAGAAGAGTCTCGATGAAGCCAGTGTCCATGCCCATGTGGAAACTTGACTGTTGTCTTCCTCCCCATTTCCCTCACTCCACCTTTCCCCACCTCCACCAAAGGATCTGGTGCCTAGGGCACAAGGTGATCCAGTCGGGTTTGCAGCGCAGAGAAGGGATTATCCTTGGCTCCCAGAAGGGGCTGGGGAGATCCTGGCTTCGCCTTCCCAGCATTTGTTTTGGGGGTGGGCTGTTGCTTTTTATATGATTTTAACTTCTCGTTGGTGAATTAAGGTTCTGCATACAGAAAAGCAACTTATGTAACACGTTACTCATTTACTGCTGACTTCCCTGATCTGTGCTGTGGGAACAAATGCTAAATTGGGGCTCTGGCGGGTGGTGTTTTGGTTTCAGCCTGCATTTTCCCCAGCGATGTTTGTGAAATGTGTGCAGCGACTGAGTACTGCTCTCGATTCTGACTCCTCTGGTAATGACAAATGGCTCTGTGGTCTGGAACCATCTGCCTCAGTATCTCTTGGGGAGCTTGTTAAAAATGGGCTCCGCCCCAATCCAATGAATCTGGATCTCAGGGGCAGGGTGTGGGTTATGCATTTTAAATGCTGAATTTTAACTATACAGTCATTGCAGAGGAAGTATTTGGTTTCTCAGCAGTGGTTCATGGATCCATTTGCTGGTAGAGCCAAAGTTACATGTTAGATGTTAAGCTTATGGAAGTGGGAATGTGATTTGGTCCTCCAAAGGTTTAAAACTTGACATCACTTCTTGCTGATGCACTTTTCCACCAGGCATCTCTCTCTCTCTTACACTCTCTCTCCCTGTTTTTCTCTAAAATAGACGGGTTTCATCCGTACGGAAAAGCTGTTGAGTTGGCTGGCTTCTCTCCTGGCCTGGTCCAGGAGAACTGGCTAGCTTACTCTTGTCTGATATGGGCCAAAGCATCAGTACTTTTTAGATTCGGATGAGCCTCTAACCTGTGGAAACATCCCTAACTGCGAGCTGGCGTTCCACCCTGAGCGCGAGCACAACCCACAGGTGCCCAGCTTTCTCCCGAATGTCCGTGGAGCCAGTGAGCTTCCAGTGTTGATGCCAAGCCTGTGGCCCTACGTTCGCTTTTCTTGGAATTCTGAGAATCCTTTTCCTTGCGTCCCGATAACTGTTGCCTGTTGTGCGGGGACTGCAGCTCAGATGCTGCTTGATTCAGTATTTTCAGAATGGTTCCTATCATTGAATGAGTCACCGCACACAAACAGGCAACATTTGCCATTTCTGTCCATTGATCTTTTAAAATGATCTCAGCTTTCACTTCTATAATGTTTGTTCATCTCTTCCCACTCCTTTGCCTGCATGATTATCATTTTGCCCTTCACTGATCATCGGGGAGTAAGCATGTTTTAAGAGCACCTCAGGACTCAGCAGGATCGTGGGTAGTGTCCTGTGGTTTTTAAGAACTTAGGGCTCTCACACATGGAGCCGGCATCAGAATCCCCTGAAGGGTGTGTCAGAACACAAGGTTGTTATGCCAACCTACCAGGTGTCTGATTCAGTAGATGTGGAGTAGAGCCTGAGAGTCTGCATTTCTAGAAAGTTCCCAGATGCTGCCGCCGGTCCGGGGACCCCACTTGCAGATCTACTGCTCTAGACTAATGAGCACCAAGAGGGTTGAGACAAAAATGACAGATGGTGGTTGTGAATACCAGTTGGTGGTAATGGACAAAGTGGAAGTGCTTTTGCTCTGGACCTTGAGTTGGTATTCACAAGAATCCTAAGTTCAAAGTTTGTGAAATGAAAAGTTAAGTTCAAAGTTTTAGAGGATGAGAACTCCCCTACGATGAGGCCTTGGGGTTTATGAAGTACTTTTTATGATCCTCATACGGTCGTGAGAGCTAGCTTTGGTGGTTCTACCCATTTTACAGAGGAGGAAACTAAGGGTACGTGTGCCCAGGTCGGAACTAGGAGAGAAATCCAGGCAATTTGACTACGGAGCTGGCCTCTCCACCACTGCCCCTCTAGCTCGCGAGCAGTATAAGACAGTTCCTAAAACCCTGATCCCTGACAAACACATGCCCTGATTTGGGAGGGCGGGGGTGCTGATGGGGCACCTGGACTTACCCTTGTTGCTTATTACTGGAAGGATAGACTCCTAAGCCTGAGACAGTGTGACTAACTCTGTGCCATTAAGTTTGAAACCGTGGATAAGATGGTCAATTCCCTAAAAAAATACAACTTAAGGACATGAACTCAAGGACGACCAGAAAACCTGAATAGACCCATAACTATTAAAGAAATTAGTAACTCCATCATTACGAAGCTCTCATAAAAATAGCAGGAAGAAGGCACACAAGGCCCAGATGGTTTTATAGGCGAGTCTACCAAATACTTTAGAACAGATAATCCCTGTCTTATCCAAATGATTGCAGAGAAGAGAAAAAAAAGGAGACACTCCAACTCCTTTGACGAGGTGAGTGTAACCTGGATTTCCAAACCAGACAAGGAGTGGAAGAGCAAGGAAAATCATAGGTCAATTCTACTTAAGGATATAGTGCTCACAGTCCCAGATACTTCCTCAAAATTGTGACCTCAAGAAACTTCGCACTCCGTGTCCTGAACATGACCCCTGTTCATGACCTTTAGAATCACCACTGCTTCTTGAGGTGCCCAGCCTGCCTCCGGAAGAGGCCGAGGGGAAGCTGGCTCCGAGTGTCACGGTCTGCGGCTCCCAGCCACGGAGTGAATCACATCAGCGGCTTCTTGTTAACGAAGGTATCTGTTTTCCCTGGTACAGGTCCTCTTGTGACACACTTTAGACACCCACTCCCAGGCCCACAGACTCTGACCAACCTTTCTGTGGTTCAAAAGTGGGTCGTTTTCCAAACCAGTAACAGCAACAACTGCAGCCTAGGGGGTTTGTCCGGTTTGTCTTTCAAAGTGTGGCAAGTAAGTGATGGGTGCTAATGAATGAACTTAAAACTCTCTTACGGGGTAATGTGAAGACCTTCCAACTTGGCCGCTGCCTCTGAGCGAAAGCACCAGACGGGGATGGAAAATCTGACTGTCACCTGACCCATGGTGAGTCCAAGGGGGAAATCAACATTGTGGTCAGTTCCCCACTCCTGGATTTGATTTTTGGCATCCAGAGAATCTGATGTCAAGATTCGGAAATCGACTCATCACTTTCCTTGTCAGCTCAGATATTCTTTTCCCCTCTCAACTACCTCCAAACAAGTCTTAGGAACTGTTCCCAAGCCGCCATTCATCAGTGGTGAACCCAAGCAAGTGGGTGAGCCGTGGAAGCGCCCTCCACCCTGTCCCCCCTGGAGGGTACAAGCAGTGAGGGGGTGCATTGTCTACAGAGGGTCTCAGAACAGAAATGAAAATCAGCCTGCCAACTTTGGTGAAAAGCTCCTCCTCCCCGTTGGGGTGGACCCCCCAGGCCCATGGCTTATCCCCACACCCCCAGCACTCGGACGAAAGGCCAGTCTTCTTTGATGATTATGATATTGGCGGTGCTGAGCTCCTTCTTTGTGTCCAGCATACCGGATAGTATTCATTCCCCTCAGCGTTTCTCTGAGTTAGCAATGGAACAACATAGCCACACAACAAGGTTTGCCATGATTGGCCTTGCCTCTAGGTGGGGAAACTGAGGCTCAGTCAAAGAGGTTGAGACACAGGGAGCCAAGGGTAGGACTTGGGGCGTGGTGCCAGGCCCAGCGATGCTAACACTCTCAGAGGTCTATGAACAGTTTTAAGAAGGAAAAAAGGCACTGCAGCGATTTAAGTTCAAACCAGCACACATTTCCCTGTGTCCTGGGGCATGATTCTGGTCAGCACCCCTGGGGCCTGCCTCTGAGACATCTGTAGTGGTTCCAAAGATGCTGACTTGGCGTTCCAGGAATGGCTCGTAGTGAGCGATGCCCCTGTGGGCCTCAGATTAAAAGGAACACACACCACACACACAGAACAAGAATCTGAGGCCTCGATGAGAAGGTGACATCCAAATAAAGACTGGAAATGGTGAGAACATCTTGTTTTAACTTAAAAACCCATTTGTGTCAGGCATGTGGATCTGCTTCCCCTTTGAGCTGCCCAGAGTTTTCCAGTGTCCAGACTGTCCTCTCTCTGATAAGACATTTTAAGCTGCCTCCAAAGACACCCTTTTGCCCACCCTAGTTCTTGCCAAGTCTTCGTCATGCTTTTCCAAGCTCCGTCGTTGTGATTTCAGTTTACAAATGAGCGTGAGCCTCTTCTTGTTTTCCTGCCGGGGGTGTTTCTCTCCCTGCTAGTGGCCCGAACTTTGTCTGGCCACCAACGCTCAGTGTGGTGGGTAGACCAAGGCATTCGTCTGCGTCGCCTCTGGCAAGTGGCTCAGCCTCTCTGGGCCAAGTTCCTCATTCATAAACAGCAGATACAGTCTTGTCTCATGGGACTAGGGTACAGAATAAGTGAACTCCTTCACAGAAAGCCCTAAGAATATTACCTGCCCTAGGGTAGACATTTGATAAATACTAGCTCCTGTTATTTCAAACCTCTCCCGGTTTTCTAACTGGATCTTTGTATTTTCCTACTTGCGTTTTAGAGCACTTAACAGATTGTGCGTATCACTCCTTTCTAATAGATGTTAACTCATCCAATCCTCATCGAGTGACTGAGGCACTATTGAGACAAATAACTCTAGTTCCTAGTACCATGGAGAGATAAGCAGATGATCTTGAAGTAGCTATGGGTAGGGATGCCTAAGCCATCTTGGGCAGGGGGTTAGAGAGGGCTTCTTTTTTTTTTTTAATTTTATTTTATTATGTTATGTTAGTCACCATACAATACATCATTCGTTTTTGATGTAGTGATCCACAGTTCATTGTTTTTGTATAACATTGTTTTCGTGCCCTCCTTAATACCCATCACTGGGCTAACCCATCCCCCCCCCACCCCCTCCCCTCTAAAACCCTCAGTTTGTTTCTCAGAGTCCATAGTCTCTCATGGTTCATCTCTCCCTCTGATTTCCCCCCCTTCATTTTTCCCTTCCTTCTCCTAATGTCCTCCATGATATTCCTTATGTTCCACAAATAAGTGAAACCATGTGATAATTGACTTTCTCTGCTTGACTTATCTCCTCCAGTCCCATCCATGTTCATCCTTTCTGATGGCTGAGTAATATTCCATTGTATATATGGACCACATCTTCTTTATCCATTCATCTGCTGAAGGGCATCTCGGCTCTTTCCACAGTTTGGCTATTGCAGACATTGCTGCTATGAACATTGGGGTGCATATGGCCCTTCTTTTCACTACATCTGTGTCTTTGGGGTAAATACCCAGTAGTGCAATTGCTGGGTCATAGGGTAGCTCTATTTTTAATTTTCTGAGGCACCTCCACACTGTTTTCCAAAGACAGGGCTTCTTGGAGGAGGTGAGGCATAAGTTGAAGTCTGATAGAAGGAGCCAGAATGAGCTAGGAAGAAGGCAGGGATGGTGGGGCTGTTGACGGAAGGCACGGGGCTATAGAGCCAAGGATCCACATGTGGGTGCCTGGAGCCATATCACAAGGAATGTGGCAGTCCAGCCAATTGTAGTCTACCCCGCAGGGGAGGCTGAAGCTCCAGGGATTTCCCTGTGCTGTCAGGGTTGGCCAGAGAACCAGACAGGTGGAGCCTGCAGTAGGAGGGTGTTTTTGAATTCTTTCTGGAAGAGGCTGAGGAAGTCCTTCGCAGAGCCCACACTCTGCAAGGCCTGCAGAGCCTACCCAATTCAGCCTGCCTGGCGCCCTGTCCACACCTGTCTCCCTGTGCTCTGTGTGTGTGTTCCCCTCCCACCAGCCCTCATGTGGGCAATCGACCTCTCCTCCTCCTTTGTGGCTCACCCAAAGAGCGATTCCCCGTGTAGGTCGGAGTCTAGTTTGTTTGCACGCGTAGAGCACTATTTCTTCATGGACAGCACGTACCTCGGTGTGTAAGGGTCACAACCTGATCATGTAGGTGCTCTCTGCTTCCTTCACTCCATGAGATCCTGAGCTCCATGAGGGCAGGTGTGGTCTCTATTCTGCTCACAGCTGTGTTTCCAGCACCTCGCAGTGCTGGGCCTGTTATAGGTGCTTAAGAAACACCTGCCAAATGAGGGAGTGGATGCATGAACGGACAAAAGGGAGAAAGTGGGAATCCCTCGCTGCTGTAAGATGTGGGTCCTGCGCCAGGTTCACCCCGCCCCCCCATTCACTATGTCAGTGTCACCCCCCAACCTCGGGCTGTCCTGCGTTCTCACATTGCGCTCCCTTCTCTTGGGGACGTGACATGGAGAGCTAATGTTTTGTCAGGTTCTTTGCAGCAGCAACCCCCTTTCCCTTGTCTTTCTGACAGTTGCTTTCACCATCTGCCGCGAGGGCCCTCCTTGCTACGCTTCTTCTCCCTTAATATTCTGCTGTCTCGAAGGCTCTTAATTAAACGCCTGGGCTCCCCCCTCCACCGCCCCCGGCCCTGCCCCTCCCAGCCCTGCCCCCCGTCAAGGGTACCGCAGGTCCATTTCTCAGAGTGCATTTCATTTGGGTTGCATTTCTGTGTTTTGTGTAGTCCTTTGCTATGGAAGAGAATACGCAGTGGACTCCTTAATAGAAATCCCAGTTGCAGAAAGGATTAGATTTCTCATTTAAACTTGCTGTCAACTCTGGAGGCAGCTGGGCAAGGATGGCCTTGGAGACAGAGGGTCTGTGAGTCAAGGACAAACTCTGCCTCTTGTGGAGGCTCTATCCTTCCCAGCAATTCTAAGTAATGTTGGAATCTCAGCTTTCCTAAAATTCATGACATGTCAACAGGCATCATTATAACATGCCAGATGATGGCTAACATGACTAAGTATGATTTTTAAAAATTCATCAATTTGGACTTTGCCCTTGAATTCAGAGATTCTGTACTTGGGGACAGTTAGGGGCTGGGACCGTGACCAGCTTGAAATAACACACACGTATTGAGTTCAGGGGCAGGTTGGGTACTTTGAACTCTTCGCGACACTAGTGGGTGCAGTGACAGAGGGTGTTTTCAACTTCAGGTCCCCCACTCAACCCCTCTGAAGATCCTCACCGCCCAGCCACGCTTCTGTTGAAAGACACTGCTGTCCCCAACTGCTGGGTCTGCTTCCTTCTGATGCACTGGACGTGTAAACCTTGCACCCCTCCACCCCCGCCTTCCCCTCTCGGGGTGCTGTCAGAACCGTCCACAATGCTTTAGGGATCTTGGGTGAGTCAACCACAGACCAGGAAATGGCTCTCATGCACGAGAACTATCACTTTCTCTTCTAAGAACTGCAGCTGGAAAACCCTAACCCTGCAGTCAACAAAGTGATGGTTTCGCTCAACTGTAGAACTGATGAGTCTTCTCTTTCGTTTATTTTAAGCCTTCTTACCACCCACCTCTCTGCCATAATTTGTAGCTGAAGGTGGTCCAGTGTGACTTGCCCTTAAGGTGGTCCCAGCCATCCCTCCTCTCTGAATCTATCTGCTTCCCGAGGCACTGATCACGACTGGAATAATAGGGAGAATGGGCAGGACGGGTGATGCCTGGGCTTGCATCTTTCCATGGGACCAGTAGCAGACCCCTATCCTGCTCTCCGGCCTCTTTTTCTCACTCCCTCTCCTTGGGTTAGGAGATGGAAACTTCTGTAAATCCTCTATTATATGTCTAGCACTTATTCCTTAATCCACTCATTAATTGGGTTCAGCAATGCCTGAACCATTTCTGTGTGCTGGGCTGCACTGTCCTGGAGATTTAAGAATGACCAACACGGCCCTTGTCTTTATGACTCTGTCTGAGGGTGAGGGGGGAGTCAGACAGTCCAGAAAAGGTATGTCAGGATTTACAAGGTATGCAAGATAATTATCTTGCAGCATGATGACCTGCACTGTCCAATATGGTGGCTACCAGTCACATGTGGTGAGATTTCAGTTAATGAAAATTAAACACAAATTTTAAAATTTCAATAGCTGTGTGCAACTATTGGCTACTGTATTCGGCAGTGCAGGCATAGAACATTTCCATCATGGCGGGACGTTCTGTTGAAAAGCAGGATCCCTGTCTGTTTCTGACCATCACCATGTCCCAGGTGCCAGGCATCTCTTAGGGCACTCGCTAATTATGTGCTGAGTGGATGGTAGAAGGGAGAGTAAAGGCTGAAAAGAAGAAGGATGTACAAACAGCCACAAGAAGAGGGATGAGCTGCTCTGGAAGACTTCCCAAGCAGGTAACAGCAGAGCAGCTTTGAGAGGAGTGAGGCCTTTAGCACATGGTTATTCCAGAACAGAGAGGGGCTCCGGTTTCTTGACCTCTTCCTTCTGTGTTATGATGGCTCAGACCACGAATGGTGTTACTAGTTTCTGTGCAAGGGAAGGAAAATTCATAGCACTGACATTGTGTTGTTTCCCTGGGTGTCTCTGAAAGGTGAGATCTCGCTTGGCTGCCATGAAGCAGAAGGGCCAGGTGTGATATGAGTCATCTAGGTGTAAGATCAGTCTGATTTCAAAAAAAACAAATGTTTTCACGCACGGGACTAGTACAAAGGTATGGGAGTGTGACCAGCACATTGAGAAATGAATATGGAATGCATCCCAACGTCAGGATTGTTAATTACGAAGTTGGCACGTGGTGCAATGGAGTTGCTCCATTTGTTTTTCACTCATTCGTTTCCCTGATGAGCACTTCATAGAGCAATTGCTGTTTACCAGGCACTGTGCTCAGTCCTGCAGACGCAGAAGTGAGTAACTCTCAGGCTTGTCCCCAGAGAGTTCAGTGGGGGCATCAAGCAGGTGTACAGATGATGATAACACAGCAAAATGAGCTTGGCTTGGTAATAGCATCACATGACACCTGTCCAGGTTTAATGCCCAAATTTTCTTTCCTGCCCTGTTCAGTAAAGACTGGGCTCTTAAAGAAAAGCAGAGCCAACACCGGTGGGATGGCCCAGGACTAGTGTTAGATTTGAGCCTTGGTGCTTGATTTAAGCATCAGGTTTGAAATCAAGATGCTGGAGGTTAAACCCTATCCTGGCACTGTCTGATTGGCATGATGACCTTGGCTTTTGGTTTACTCTTCTGTAAAATGGGGATAAAATTGTGTCTTACAGGATTGGTGTTAGAGTTAGATGAGGTAAGCTATGTGAATTGCATACTAAGTACCCAACAACATATAGGTATTGCATATAGTGAGCCATCGAGAGAAAGGACTTTGAAGATGAGGCTGTACTGACCCTGAAGTCTCCATTTTGGATGTTTCTGGGCAGGTGTAGAGATCTCTCCTAGCCCCGCTGCCCGTGATAATCAAAGAGTTGCCTGAGTTCCTGAGAGAGACCATGTAAGTGTGGAAGTAGCATGGATAGTGCGTCCCTCAGTTGGGATCCTCTGGTGATCTGTCTGAACTTTCCCTTCCTTCCTCTCTGTGCCCTTCTGCACCTGAGGTTTGACATGGTCTTGGTGGGGAATTTGGGCAGAGACCCCGATCCCTGCCTGGACTGGACGTGTTTCTTGAAAGCTGACACTGTGTGATGGAAGTCTCCTGTGGTCCACCGCTCATCTGTGCCGTCCTCTGTGGCCCCCTCCAGCCCTTTACATCTGCCCTCCCCCATCCCAATGCAGCTTGCCTTGTTTTTCTATTTCTCTTTGTGTATCTTACAAACTGCAGTGCATTTCCTGACACACCTTTCCTTCCTGTGATTGATAGCTGCACAACATTTCTTGATAGTTTTGGAGTCGTCCCTCCATTTCTCAGTTGATTGGCCCAGTTTCCTCCTCCCTGTAGCTGAGCTGAGATGACTTTTTCTGTCTTTAAAGGTCTCTCCTTAAGGAATCCTTCACCCATCTGGATTCTTCCATCTTTTGTTCAATCTGATCATCTCTATCTTTTAATATATTAACCTAATCTTCTTGCAGATTAATGCAATTATTAATATATTTGGATTTTTTTTCTATTTTGCATTCTGTTTCTCTGCTTCTTCTCCCATCCCCATTCCCTGACATTTTGAAGCTTTTTTATTGAACTGCACATTTTATAGGTTCCCTCGCACTAGGCTGACTTGGAAGTCAGCCACATATTGAACTTGTATTCTTAAATTTTAGCATACATACTCAACTATGAATTTTTTTCAAACAAATAGGATGTCCTCCTATTGGATATAGCAAGGAGGATACTACTTGGCTTTAAATTCTCATTGGACATCTTGTTTTTTTTTGTACACCCAATGTTGTTAAACACCAAAGACTTTGCTTATTATTTTCATAGCAAGTGATTGCATTTATGAAATTTTTTTTCATATATTGAAAATTTTTAAGACCAACTTTGTTTCTTGAGTCCTATGTCTTCCTCTGAATTAACTGTTTTACATGGTGAAGCTTCTCTTTGTAATTCCTTCAGACTCTGGTAGATAAATGCTGTTGGCATTGGGTATCTGAAAAATGCCCACATACTCAGGCCTTTAAATGCTGTTTTAGCTGGGTATAGTCTTGGTTGATACTGGTTTTCTTAGCATTCTGATGGCAGAAGTTCCCTTTTCTTCCCAGGCCAGTGTTGTCACTGTTGCTATCAGTCTGTAAACCCTTTGTGATAATGTGATTTTTTTTTTCCCCCCTCCAGGCTACATTTTAAGATCTTCTCTTTACCCATGACATTCTGCAGTTTCATTATCATTTGTGTCTTCATCTTGCTTAGTAACCAGAGTGCTCTTTCAAACTAAGAACTTGCCCTTTTTTTTTTTAAGTTCTAGAAAATACTCAGCTATTACCTCTTCAAATATTCTCTTCTTAGAGTTATCCCGTGAATGGAATTTTAGTTTGATTCTTATTTTGCAGGATATTTGTTTTTAAAAGTGTGTTTGACTTTTTGCTTTAAAGTAATTTAAAACTTACAGAAAACATCATAAAGAGGCTCTTTTCACATTCATTGGGTTTTTAAAAACATTTTAATCATGTTTGCCCTTTCTCCATATGTTTATGTATATGTATGTGTATATATGTTTAGATATAGACTCACGTACATACACACTCATAAGTTACTATAATTGATAAGTTACTATAAATTATATACAGATTATTATTCTTTTTCTGAACCATTTGAGTATGGATTACATTCATCATGCCTCTTTATCCCTTAATATTCAGTATGGGTATCTTCTAAGAAAAAGGATACTCTCTTAAGCCACTACAGTACAGTTAGAAATTTCAGAAACTTAACATTGATACAATAATTTAATCTATGATCCATTTTCCAGTTTTTTCTATTATGGTCCAAATTTCTTGCATTCCAGTCCCACTGATTTCTTCCTCACCATCCCCATTCCATATTTATTTGACCCTTCTTCCATCAAGTGAACCCTGTCTCTCCACAACATCACACATTTACTCATTTGCTCAACCCTATACTGCCTATAAAATAGTTCTGGAGTTGTTCCACCCTAAGCGCTGTGAAAACAAACCCACTAGGGAGAGTTCAAGGTTTGTTTGAGGGTGTATAAGTCATAATTTTGCGTTCAAAAGTTACTCATATTGGTTCTCTACCCTCCTGCTTATGTTATTCATTTGAGATAGGATTAGATTCTTCTCTTTCTTTTTGCATTCAGTTTATTTTTCTTCATCCTCCCTGATTTTATTTTCTTAACATGCTTTAATATACTTACAAGACTTAAAACAGAAAAATGTACTCAGAACAGTGTCATCTCTCCCCTCCCCCTTCTCCTCTATTCTCCCTGCCAAATGACTTGTACCCACTTGTATTTTCTTCATCTTCTGGTATATTCTTCCTGTGTTTCTTTCTGAGAAAAAAAAAAATCAGATTTATCTCTTTCCCTTTTTTTCTTACAATAAACGTAAAGTACTTTTGCACCTGGTCTCTCTCCACTTGAAGATATATTTTGGAAACCACTCCCTATTAGCTCATAGAGAGAATGTTCATTCTTTTTTACAGCTGCGTAGTATTCCATCCTGTGGATGCACCCTAGTTTCTGTCCCCAACCCACGCTTCAATATTTAAATAGTTGCCAATATTTTGCAATTGCAAAGAGTGCTGTAAGGAGTCATCGTAGGCACATATATTTTTGTACTGTTAGAGGTTTATGTTGATGTCACATTTCTAGAATTGGATTGCTGGCTTGAGAGTAAGCGCATAAACAGCTTTGTCACATGTTGCCACATTCCCTTCTATTGCTTTTATGCCATTTTGCCTTCCACCCACAATTAAGAGAATGGCCGACTCCCCACATCCTCTCTAGCAGAGCAGAGTGTCAGGATTTTGAACTTTCGCCAAGTGGGTGGGTGAGAAATGGTGTCTCAGTATAGTTTTAATTCTTACTCCATTATTTTGGGATTTTAATTTGCATTATCAAAGAAAGTTGAGGTTTTATGTTTAAGTGCTATTTTCATGTAATATTTGTAGGTGCCTGCACATATCTTCTGTCCATTCTTTGTTAAAGGAGGAATTTGGGGCCTTCTGACTTGTCTTTAAAACTTCTTACAATCTGGGGATCTTAGTCTTTTATTCATGATATGCAAATATTTTTCTCCCATTTGCCATTTTTCTTCTCATTTGTTCTTTACCTTACTACCACTCTTTTTTTTCTTCTGTTTTTGTTTTAGAATTTCTTGTTTATTTTCAGTGAATCTATTTTTTTTTCCTTTCATCTGTCACTTTGAGCATTCGAGACATTCCTGTTTTAAAGTCCTCGTCAGATTGTTTCATGATACTCATTTTATCTTCTTTGGAGTAATTCATGTCATAAGTATTGATTTTGTTGGCTTGGTGTCTAAGCGTTAGATGTCTGCAGGTTTTGGAATTTTGGTGTACAGGCTCGTGTTAAGAGGGAAAGTTGTGTTTTGCTTTTCTTTGCTTTCTCTCTTCCCCCCGCCTCCCTCTCTGATAGTTTGTGTTTGCCTCCACCTGGCCTGGAGCTCCCAACAAAGCTGTGGCTGTGGGCAGCAGGTGGTTTTCTTATTGTTGGCCTGCCTTCACAGAGGGGGCCTCGGGCCATCCCCTGGGGTCAAGCCCTGGGCCTGGGTCCCCTCTCGCGTCTTGTGTGGGACACTGGTCTCTGCCACCCTTGAGTGTGCTTCCTGCCCAGCACTCCCAGCCCCCAGCCCCACGTAGTGCTTTGTGTTGACATTCTGCCTCTCATGCACAGAGATGATTATCTTGTTTGCGAGCCCGGTATTTATCTGCCACTTCCGCGTGTTTGGAGCAGAGGGGCTGTGTCAGAGTGTGATTTTATGGAACCTTCTTAATGTCAAAAACTCCTTTGTTCTTACCCTGAAGGAAGGAATGTGGGAAGGTTTGAAGGGAAAAGAAGGAAGGAAACTGTCCTTTGTCCCAGGAATGCAGCCGCCATCACTTCCTTTACTTGGCAACAATCCTGTGAGGCAGGAATGTTTTTTTCCCAATCCACACATGGGTAATGGGGGCACAGAGTGTGGATGAGTGAGCCGCCCAGCCTTGCAGCTCATGAGAAGGCGTGTGGGGGGCTGAAGGCTAGCCCATTGTTGGGTTTCCCCCTGATTTATGGATTCACAGGGCGGTCAGCTCTCTCTGCCTGGAACGCCACATCCTGGCCTGGGTCTGTGCCTCAGCCTTAGAGGCTGGGAGGAAGAGCGCTCAGCAATTAATTCCTCTTTTTTGGAATGATTTGGGGTCCTTCAGCCAACGTTTGTGAAGTGCCTAAGATGAGCTAGGCACTTGCTAATCCCCTATTGGTTCTTTAACTGAACTCAAAACAACCCTGAAAAGCAGGTCCTGTTAGCCCCATCTTCTCATCAAGGAGGCTAATGCTCAAGAGCTCATGTGGCTTCCCAGCTTCTCCCAGTTAGCAAATACAGGGCTGGAATTTCCATGCTATCTGGCTGCAAAGCCCTCCGCTTCCATGCTTCCAGCATGTTCTGTTCCCATGGTGTCTTCCCGGTCAGCCCGCCACAGTCTCAGGAAGCATGATGCCACAGAGGGGGAGAGGCTTTGAGGGCAGCTAGGTGTGAGGCCAGCACCTGAGGGTCTCTGGGGGGCAGCTTTGCTCAGAATCTCCTAAAATGCAGGGCCCATGTTACCCACTTAGGTTCAGATGTGAATTCAGGCTCTCAAGGAGGCTCTCCTCCTCTTTTTGGCCCAGAGATGATATATCCTTCAAGTCACCATCAGAGGTGGGAGCCCAGTGGCCTGATAGAGAATAAAAAGGTCTGTTTTCCTCAGGTAGTTTTGTGGTTTATTTGGTCAGATGGTCCTTTCGGGGCTGCTTTATCCTGTGCTCTTGCAGAAAGACCACAGGCTTTGAATTCAGAGACCCCTGCCCCCATTATTCTCTGTCACGTCACTTGATATTTTCTCATGTGTCCCAATTTTAGGTAGTAGTTTACTTGTTGACTTTTCATCTCCCCGACCCGAAGCAAACTCTGTGAGGATAGGGACCTTAGCTCTCTGATTTTTGTTGGATCTCCATCATCTAGCATCTAGCCGGCCCATAGGAGGTGATAAATAATCAGATTTCAAATGAACAAATAAAATGAGGGAGAGCTGACTCCAGCCCTGGCTCCACCACTTAAAATCTTTGTGACTTCCAGCCAGTTACTCACTTTTCGTTACCTGCAAAATAGACAAAGACCGGCAATTTCATAGGACTGTTGAGAAATTTATAGACAACCTAGAGAACTGCTCACAAAAGGTAAGCCTCCCGTCCTCCTCTCTCATACAATTGTTAATTAGTGCCTTTACTTGATTGGGGGAGGGGGCGGGAGGATTTTGGTCAAACCTTTCCCAGACCTGGAAGGCGCTGACATGCACAAGCCCTGAGCTTCTGACTTCTCACAGGCGGGAGCCAGTGCCCTCCAAGAGCAGCTCCTACGATATGCTAACCTCTTCCAGCAAGGCCATGGCATGGATCCGCCGGGGCTGCTGCAGAAACCCTGGCCAGCTCCAATTAGGAAGCTCTTCGGAGGAGCCGAAGGTTTTGAGGTTAACCCTGAAGACACAGCTCCCTCTACACCAGCCTTTTTAATTAAATGCTTGCGTTTACTTTCCGGAGTTCATTGAATCATTTTACCCGCATCGTGGGGCTTGACAAAGCCCAGTTGCTTTGAGTAATGGAAAAGTACAAAAGGAGGAGGCTTCAAGGAAGCTGCCCAACAACACAGGCCCCGCTGCTTCTCTGCCACTTTGTGGCTGGGCGCCCACCTGGGTGGGGACCCGGCGTGCAGGAGGAGGGGTCCTTCCGGGGAGTCATTTCCTGCTCCCTGCCTTGGACTTGGTTCTTGAGATTCTGAGGCCCACGAGGCTAAGTAAGGATCTGAGTCCACCCCCAGGGTGACTCAAGGTTCCAGGAGCCACAGAATAATTCCCGTGGACTTCTTGGTGCACAGGTATGCTGGGCTGTGTTGTGTGTGACAGTGATCCTGCCCTTCAGATGCTTACGGTATTGTTGGGGAGACAGGGTTCATGCAGAAAATATTGCTGGATTACTTTTGTGCTGAGCCAGGCAATAATGATTATAAAGCAAGTAAGAGCCACCATTCATACATTGCTTACTATGTCCTAGGTCTTTTATATATGTTCTCTTTCTTGATACTCATAAGCTGATCTCAGAGGATCAGCCACTAGGGCATGTTCACTCTGTCCACGCAGTAATTTTCCCAAGTAGGGGGCAGGGTGGGCTTTGGGGGGCCAGCTTCTGGTTGGGTTCCAGCATCCCTGCCAAAAACTAAATGGAAGGCTCCAACAAGTAGTAAGTCCCTCTCTGTGTTTCCTTGTACCCCCTCCTCCTACCTCCCTGCAGTGCCCAGGTCAGCGATTGCATGGGGCAGTCACCCACCACCCCCAGCAGCAATGGGGACCCTCAGCAAGATCTTCAGACCTTCACCAGCGTTCAAGCAGAGGGCTCACCTGCACATCAGGGAGGCGCCTAGTGATGGATGACCCCCTGATTTGTCTGGACCCTGGTTCTCAGAGCCTGGTTGATGAAGCAGTGGCAGCAGTTTGGGGTGGGGCCCAGCAGGTGGATTTTTAACAGTCCTCCAGGTGATCCTGATGCATGTTCAAGTGTAAGAACCACTGGTCCAGGTTCTCAAACCTGCCTGCATGTCAGAATTGCCTGAGAACTGTTTTGTGGGGTCTTTAAAAAATTATTATTATTAACTTAATTTTAAAATAAAGTAAACTTCACTTTTTAAAACAGTTTTAGGGCGCCTGGGTGGCTCAGTTGGTTAAGCCACTGCCTTTGGCTCAGGTCATGATCCCGGAGTCCCGGGATCGAGTCCCGCATCAGGCTCCCTGCTCAGCGGGGAGTCCGCTTCTCCCTCTGACCCTACCCCCTCTCATGTGCTCTCTCTCTCCTCTCATTCTCTCTCTCAAATAAATAAATAAAATCTTTAAAAAAAATAAAAATAAAAAATAAAACAGTTTTAGACTTACGGAAATATTGGGAGGGTAATACAGAGAGTTTCTCTATACGCCACACTCAGCTCCCTCCCATTATTAACATCTTACCTTAGAGTGGTGCATTTGCTACAGTTGATGAACCAGTCATGATATGTTGTCATTAACCAAAGTCCTTACTTTATTCAGGTTTCCTTAGTTTTTGCTTAATGTCTGTTCCAGAATCCCATGTAGGATCTCACATTACAGTGAGTTGTCATGTCTCCTCAGGCTCCTCTGGGCTGTGATGGTTTCTCCGACTTTCCTGGTGTTTGATGACCTTGACCGTTTTGAAATGTACTAATGAAGTATTCCATAGAGTGCCCTTCGATTTGGATTTGTTTGATCTTTTTCTCATGCCTAGAAATGGGGGATGTAGGTTTTTTTGGAGGGGAAGACCACACATTGTGTTGAGGGCACACGCCATCACTGTGATTCATCACTGTTGATGTTGGTCTCCGTCACCTGGCTGAGGGGCTTTGGCTCTGCCCCAGTCAGGTTTCTCCACCATCCAGTTATGACCCCTGCCCCCCAACTTTCCATGCTGTGTGGTGCGGAAGGAAGTCACCAGCTCAACCCACACTTAACGACTGGGGACTTAGGCTCCACCTCTCTGCAGGCAGAGAATCTACAGAAATTGGACTTCTTTTGCATGGGCATGTCTCTTCTCCCCCCATTTATTTATGAATTTGATTATTTACTGACATCAGTATGGACTCATGGGTATTGATTTTATACTTTCAGTTATAAATGCAATTCTAGTCTATTGTGTTGCTCACGTTGTTGCACGTTTGGCCATTGGGAGCTCTTTCAGTTGGCTCCTCTGTTCTTTTGACATGTCTCTTCACTGCAGAGATTATTATTTTTTATTTTTTTACTACTTCCTTCCTTTCCACCACTGTAAGCTTATCTTGTGTGTTTCCTGCCCCAGGCCTGGAATCTGCCATTTCTTCAGGGAGTCCTGGTTCCTTTTACTGAGAATGGTATCAGAAACCAACATCTGGGCCCTCGGTATGCTTGCTGCTATTGGGGTGTTGATGGTTCTGGGCCCTCTCAGCTGACAGTTGGAGGAAATACACGTGTGTGTAGTGCCCTGCGTACACACATGTACCTGTAACTATGTCTGCATGTAACCGTCTGGATCTGTGTTAAGCTAAACGTGAGTTCATGCTGATGTCTTCCACTCTGAACCCACAGCCACATGGATCCTTCCAGCCCCCTCCCCTTGCTGATCTGTAAACTCCCACTCCAACTGTGAGAAGCGTTACTCCTACCATCTGCCATCCATTCATTTAACTGTTCAGTTCCAGCACACGTGGATAATGGTATCAGAATCTGAACTTTCATCCACCTCCATGGGAATGGGCTTCGCCAGCTGGAGCACAAACTTTCTCTATGGGCTATCTTGGCTTTAGTTTTATAGACTCCAGTCATTCTTAGGGTTTCTGAGGTGCCGAGGGCCTCCCACCCCGTTTGGTGAGGTGGTTTCACACGTTGGTCATACAGTTCGATTCTTTGATCACATGCTGCGTGCCATCCTTGGATTCCCCCAGTCTTATAAATTTATTTTTTTTAATTTGCATCCTTTAAGCTTCACTGTCTGTGCGGCAAAATTATTTGGGTTTTGACAAAGGTTTAATGTCCCACATTCATCATTGTCGTTTCACCGCCCTCAGAATCCCCTGTGTTTCTCCGTTCCATCTCCTCTTTTTCTACCTGATCCCTGGAAACCACTGATCGTCTGGCTGATTCTGTGTAATGGGAATCGTGCCAGGCATAGCCCTTCACACTGGCCTCTTTCACTTAGAAATAGCATCCAGGATTCATTTGTGTACGTTCACGGCTTGATAACAAATTTCTTTTTATGGTTGAATAATATTCCGCACTATGAATGTACCAGTTTGTTTATTCATTCACCTAGTGAAAAACATATTGGTTGCTTCCAGTTTTTGGTGATTATGAATAAAGCTGCAGTGTTTTGGTTGGTCTGTTTGTTTTGTTTTGTGGCCATCAGTTTTCAAAGTGGTGGGTTCCTTGCTGCTGAAGGCGCATGAGCAGGGGCGGAGGCTCACGGTAGATGTGTGGGAGGGGGATCAAGGGTCATCCCTTGGGGCCCTCCACAGAGAGTGCTCTCTGTCCTAGTTCACATTTGGAGATGAAGCAGTTAAGCCCTGGGCCCTTCTCCACCCAAGAACAGAGGGTGCATGGAGGTCCCAGCCACATCCAGCCTGAACGTTCTGTGATCACCCTCTTGTCTGGTTGTTCCTATGTCAGTTTCTCACTTTGGTTATCTGATTTTGAAAGGCTCTGCTCTGACCAACGGGGGGTTAAACCTGCACAGCCCCGTGAAGAGGAAGCTGGAAGCAGAGAAGGACTATGTCTTTGACAAGAGGCTCAGGTACAGCGTCCGCCAGAACGAAAGCAACTGTAGGTTTCGGGACATTGTCGTGCGCAAGGAAGAGGGGTTCACACACATCCTGCTGTCCAGCCAGACCTCGGACAACAACGCACTGACCCCCGAGGTGAGAGACAGGGGACCTGAGGGGAGGGTCAGGCTGGAGAGGGCTTCTCATTCAGAATGGGGCACTGGCTCTCTCTTTGTTCCATCAGGGAGCCAGTGACGATAGCCAACACACATGCAAACTTGACTATGGGACACCATGTGCTAATCACTTTGCATACATTATCCATTTGATCTTTATGACCAAGTAATGATACTATCCCATTTTACAGATGAAGACCTCAGTAAATGGAGAGTTTCAGAAAACTGATCCGGGTCCCAGATTTAGTCAGAGGGCAGCCCCAGACTCCAAACACCATATCTTGGGCTTTTCCAAGCGTGTCAAATTTCCTTGCTTTGGAAGGAATCCTATTCACTCAGCTCACTTACTTTTTTTTCAATTGAGATAGAATTCACATCATAAATTTCACCCTTTTAACATGTACATTTTTTAAGTATATTCTCAAGGTCATGTAACCATCACCACGATCTAGTTCCAGCACATTTCCATCACCCCCAAAGGAAACCCCATGCCCACTGCCATCCCCTCCCCATTTTCCCTCACATGGTCCCCAGCGACCACAGATCTACTTTTTGTCTGTACAGATTTGCCTATTCTGGACATTTCATGTAAATGGAAGTGTATTATATGTGATCTGTGACCGGCTCCTTCCACTGAGCATGGTGTTTTCAAGGTTCAACCATGGGGTAGTGCACATCCGTGCTTCCTTCCTTCCCTTGTATGGATATGCCACATTTTGTCCATCAGTCATTCAGTGATGGGCATTTGTATTGGTTCCATTTTTGACTACTGTGTTATGACGAGTATCGCTGCGAACGTTTGTGTACGAGTTTGTGCGTGAACGTGTTTTCAGTGCTCTTGGCTATATTCCTCTGTGTGGAACTGCTGGGTCATAGGTTAACTCTGTATTTAACTTTTTGAGGAACTGCTGGCCTGTTTTTCACGGTGACTGTGCCATTTTCCATTCCCACTGGCCCAGAGCTCTGGTGTCTCTGCATCCTTGTTGGCGCTTGTTATTATCTGTTCTTGTTATTTTGCTGTTGGAGTGGGCGTGAAGTGGCATCTCACTGAGGTTTTGATGTGCATTTTCCTGATGACTAATGATATTGGGCATCTTTTCGTGAGCTTATTGGCTGTCTGTCTGTCTGTCTTCTTTGGAGAAATGTCTATTCACATCTTTTGCCTATTCTTTAAATTGTTTTTGACTGTTGAGTTTTAAGACTTCTTTGTCAGACATATGATTTGAAAATACGCTCTCATTCTGGGACTTGTTACTTTCTCAATGGTGTCCTTGGATGTACGATGTTTAAAATTTCGATGAAGTCCCTTTTACCTGTTTTTTCCACCTTACCTTTTTAATGCTAATCATAATTATATTTTAGGTGAACAGAATGGGGAGACAATGGATACTTAATGCTGTTACATAGACAGCACTGTTTAAGATCTGGGGTACTGAGGGGGAGCAATGAAGAAATGATTAATGTTTTTTAAGATATTCTTGATGGTGCAAATGTGGGAAAAGACTCATCCAAGAAGCCCTCCCCAACTAGACCGACCTGCCACAGGGCGGCGGAGGGGTCAGTGACAAAAACCTTGACTGCACCATCTACTAGCAGCTCTTCCTCTTTTGTATTTGCTGCTTATCCCATTTCCTTCTCCCAGGACCCTTCTGATGTAGGGTTCTCGTGATCCACCTCTTATAGATGAGACAGTGCAGGTTTAGAGAACTTAGGCTTAGGGTCCCGTCAGCTTTAAGGGGCAGGACCATTGCCACCTGTGCCACCATGTTGTTTCTCACACTCAGCCCAGCACCTGGCCCGTGGAAGACAGCAAAGTCCCCACCTCCCTTTCCCTGTCCTGTGATATCCTGCACTGATTCCACAGTAGTAGTGAAGACACAGAGGCTTAACCACAGAGGTGTGTTAACCACAGGGACACAGTCAAGGAGTGGCCATCTGCCCAGACTGGGCTCGGCAGGGTGGTCAGGCATTGCCCAGTGTATCTGGTACACTTGGGGAGGCCCAGCAAGTGGGGTGGGGCGGGAGGTGCTGTGTCCTTGGACTCGTAATCACATGTCTTATCATTATGATTTACATAAACTATAGTTCCTTCAAGGGACTGTGTGTGTGATAGTCAGGAATGATTGCCTTAAGGCAAGAGATGTAGCTAAAGCCTTTGCAGTTTACAGGGCTGCTGGTCACTTGCTGCCCCTCCTCTAAGCATGGTCTTTTGGGGTCTCTCTCTTACACCTTCAGGAACCACCTCAGGGTTCTCTGCTGCATAGACCTCGGTGGTTTACCCCAGAGGCTGCCCTTCACACGTTTATACACTTGGAAGCCTTGTTATTTTAAGCTCATTGTGAAACATCTGTACGAGACCAACTCTTCTTGGCGTTTTTTCCCCTTCAGTACTTTTTGAAAGCATGCTTTTAAAAGGCACAGCATTTTCCTTCAATAAATTGAATCAATATGGGGTCTCCCAGTTCATCCTGTCTCTTTGGAGTAGCTTTATGTGTTAGCCATTGCCTACTCACCACGGAACATGTGTGGCTTCCAATTCCTGAGATGGAGGTTTGGTGAATTAGGGGTTCCATTCCTAATTGGTGTCTGTCAGTAACAGAATGGGAGGAAAATGGAGAAAAAATACTGATCTGGTGTTTTCAGCCGTCTCGACAATCAAAGTGGATTGACTCTATAGATAAGCTGGCCAACTGGGTAAAGTAACCCTGAAAGAAAGATCTCAGTGAAAAGAAGAGGTGATGTTAGCAGAGAAATATAGATTTTGGAGTCTGGTGGACTAGGTTCCATTCCTGCCTCCACCAGCTCGCCTTGGGGAGTCACCTTGCCTCTTTGAGCTTCCTCATTTGTAGAAGTTATAGTGTATCTTGCTTGTGGGATTAGAGATAATGTCTGCAGAGAGACTCACAGAATGCCTGGCACATAGGAAGTGTTCAGTAAGTGTTCCCATCATTGTTAAGATGAAGCAGAGGTGATTTAACAGCCTCCAGCAGGCCCAGCCTTACTTACTCATGGAGCAACTGGGACGAGGCCACCCTGCATGTCATAATTGAATTTCTTTTTCTAGTTGTATATGGGACATTGGTTGGATTGGCCTCATGGGCAGAAATTCATATATTACTGAGTGTGTTAACTAGATTCTGAGGCCAGTGGGTATATGGTAATATTACTCCTGTCTGGAATATAGCACAGAACCAGGAAAATAATGAAAATGCCCCTTTAGGAAAGAACCAGCAAAGTAGATTGCCCAAAGTGTTGGGTGATTAAAAGCCCATCCACTTCCCCATTGAAGATGCCAAGCCCTCTCTCAACTCCCGGTTTTCTGCAGTGCTCCCAGCCTCAGTGAACCGCACCACCCCTGTCTGAGGGAACACACCAGACATGTGGGAGTCACACCTCATACCCTCTTGATCATACCCACCACATCCACACACCCCTGAGACCTATTAACTTTCGTCTTTGAATAGCCCACTAATAGGCTTTCTTCTCTCTATTTCCATCAGGACCATTATATTCTGTCTGGATTGTTGTAATAACCTGCTAACAAGCATGCTCTTTCATCTTTCCTACACTGTAATCCATTCTCCTCAATGTGGGCACAGTGATCTGCCAGGAATGCAAATCTGATCAAGTCACCCCTTCTACACGCACACACACACATACACACATGCACATGCACACATGCACACGTGTGCGCACATACTTCAAACACCTCAGTGATTCCTAGTTGCTCTGATTAAGAATTAAAACTGTTCATGTGGCCTGCGAGGCTGGTATGTTCTGACCTGCCCACCTGTGCAAGCCTCCTTGCCTCGTATCACACATCCCCCTTCTCTTCTCCTGCACTCCAGTTAGCCTGGCTTTCTTTCATGCTCACACCTGCCCCAGGGCCTTTGCATATACCTGTACTTCTGACTGAAACATCCTTGCCTAGTGGCCTTGCACTTCATTCAGGTCTCAGCTCAACCACCACTTCCATGGGATCCGTCCCCACCCCCCAGATCCCTGCCCAGGTTACATGCCCCTCTCAGGAGCTTTCCCAGCACTAGGTGCCCCTCCCTTCTGGAACTTGTTACTGTTTTTAATGTACATGTATTTGTGTGGTAATTTGTTAAATATCTGGTTCCCCCCCATTACACTGTAAGCTTCTTGAAGAGGTAAATATTATGCCACTCATTCAAATCAATAAACATTTATTAAATTTTTTTATGTGTAAGGTTCTGGACTAGGTGTTACAAGGGTTATACAGATAAGTAGAAGTCTCATCTGTTTTAGCTTTTAAGGAATTGTATTAGTTACGTATTCCTGCATAACAAATTGCCCTAAACTTAGCATCTTAAAACAATGAACATTATCTCACAGTTTCTCTGGGTCAGGAATCCTGCATTGGCTTAGTTGTATGCTTCTGGCTCGGGGTCTCTCAAAGCCTGGAGTCAAGGCATGTTGCCTGGGGCTGCGGTCTCTGCTGAAGGTGTGGAAGAGGATCCAATTCCAAGCTCACCCAAGTGGCTGCTGGCAGGTCCTTGCTGGCCAGAGACATCAGTCCCCCCTTTATGGCTACTCCGTGTGGGCTCCTCATGACATGGTCTGCTTCCCCAGACTGAGAGCTCCAAGGAGGAAGGAGAGCATAAGGGGACAGCCAAGACAAGCTGTGTCTTTTTGTATCCCAGTCTCCTCTTGAATGGGACATCCTGTCACTCTTGCTGTACCTTGTGGTTAGGCATGAGCCATTAGATCCGGTCTACACTCACGGGGAGGGGATTCCATAAGGGTATGACTCCCATGGAGGGGATCATCATTAAGCAGGAGGTAGGGTAAGGCAAGGATGCTCACATTCTACAAGGGGGCTTGTAACAAGGGTCATAGGGGGACACGTGGGGTGTTGGGAGAAGGAAGAGTTTGCGTTTAGTCAGGGATATTTGGGAAAGCGTTCAGGAAGGTGGTCACAGGTGAGATGGGCCCTGGGTGGCTGATTTCAGCAAGTAAAGATGAAGTAGAGAGAGGGACTGTGGTCTACTCCCCCTTTCAACCTACTTCTAATGAATTTGGTTATCTGGTTCCAACCCATGGCAGATCAGAAGGTAGAAGTAGCAGGGGCGTGTGCTTTTTCTGGCGGATACCACATCTGGAGTAAGTGACAGCTAGCAAGGGTCTAACAAGGGCAGTAAATCTCAAGAACATATTTAGGGCTTCAAAATGCATAGCGGTCTTGGACCATTTGTTACAGAGGCATTCCCCAGGGGCCTCTGAGGGCACTGGTCGGTTACAGCCTAGCAAGTGACCATCGAGAGGTAGTTATGTGGGTGCAGCAGAGGAATTTAAGAGCAAGGGAGTAATCATTTTAGAATGTTTTACTTTAAACAAACCAGGTACGTTATACAATTTGGGGTCCTTCAAGGAGGTGGAACCTCAGCCATTAGTCCAAATTGGGTTATCGACACAAGAAAGGCAAAAGAAAGCTATACTAACTAGATATAACGTTCTTTAAATTAAAAAATATATATATATAGTTTGTACTTTTGTCACATGAATGAAACACAAATTTACTTTCCATTTAACTCATAAAGGAGGTGGCTGTTTTGTTTGATTTTGTCTTTATTAATTGACAAGTAAATGTGGCCTCAGAGAGAGAGGCAACTCTCTGAGTCATGTGCGGAATGTCAGCTCACGTCTTTACAGTGGGGTTTTCTTTTATTTGCCTCTCAGAGAAATAGAGTTCATGGATTGTTCAGAGTGTGTCTATTTCTGGAGGCAGATGGATTAAAGGACCCACAAGATAGTGGCCTCTTTGCTTTTTTGATGTTCAAAATGAATCTGTGGCTCATACCCTGTTAGAATGGAAAGTGCCTCTCCCATCCTCACAGAGCACAGGCTGAGAGATTCTCCATTCAAACTGACATCCAGCCCTATTTTTTTTCACCCATTTTTTTAAGTCATCCTACAATATGGAGTGGTAGAAAGAGAAGGGATTTGGGGGTGAGATTTGTATCATGGTTCTGTCTCTTGCTGCTGACCTCGGGCAGCTTCACGCCCTTCTCTGAGTCTCCCTTGATTTACCTGCAAGATTGGGATACCATTCCCTCCTAGATGGGATTTTCATTCAGAGTAAAATACGTGGAAATTACCTGTTGCAATCCCTGGCACCTCCAAGTGCTTAATAAATGGGTTCTTTAAAAAGTATAATTTTAAAAACATGGCTCCCATAATAGTTTCCCATTGTACCCTATGATTATGCCTATTGAAAAACTAATAACGATCCCTTAAAAGCCTATTCACTTATTGTCTCCCCAGTTGGACTCTCAGCTCCACCCAGGCAAGTGCATGCCTTGTTTTCTCTTACCATGCCTTTTTTGCACTTATTCACTTATTTTTCCATCCTTCTGTCACTTCAGTTGGACTGATTGAGCTTTCTTTATTTTAACTCCCTCCCCATTCATTGTAATCCATGTACTTTTAAGAAGTTATCCTTAAGTTCTGTACACATAGTGAAGCCTAAACATCACCCTCACCTCTCCACCACGCCCAGACCTAGAACCCCGGCATGTGGTTGTCATTCCTTCTCTCACTAATGTGCTATTACCACCTGGACCCCATTCTACCTTTGTGCAAACCCTCAGCCTCAGTTGGTCAATATCTGTCTGATGATTTTATAGTCATTCTTATATTGATTTATCAGCACATTCACCATGTTTCTTTGTTGGCTGTTATTCCTTGCATGTCCGTTTTTCTGAATATAGTTTTCTTCTTTCTGAAGTGCATCCTTTTTAAATTCTCTCAGCGAGGGTCTAAGAGTGGTAAACATTCTTTTGCTGAAAATGCCTCATTTTTACCCTTACTTTTGGATGATAGTTTAGCTGGATACAGAATCTGTGTCTGATGGTTGTTTTCCGTGGCACCTTGAAAATTTTATGAGTTCTGATGCCAAAGCCCACTTCCCACGTGCTACCTACGAGCCAATCAAAAGTCTTAGTTGAATTAAGGATGAGCAAGAGTACAATTAAACCTAGCCTTCTAAAAAAGGCTAACATACCTCACCTGGGCTGTGCATGGGAATTTTTTTCCCACACCTTGAAAAGGGCTAATGCTGGAGGAAGATTTGCAGAGATTTACCAGGGATTACACGGCTCCAAGCCAGACTTCCGAGTCTGAGGCCAGTGACCCCACTGCCACCTTCTTAGCACTCTGCCTGCTTTGGGGATGCTGCAGGGGAGCTCTGGTTTTGATGTTTCTTTGCTTAGTCTGGATGTGGCTTGAATTCGGGAGAGTCTTCCTGCACAGGAAGAGAAGATGTACTCACCTCTGCCCTCAAGGGTGAGGCCTATGGCGGGCTTGAGGTCTGAAAGCCACTGGCGTATAAGCAGACACTTAACATCCCCGCCAATCCATCTCTGCCTGCAGATTATGAAGGAGGTCCGGCGAGCACTGTGCAACGCGGCCACGGATGACAGCAAACTGCTGCTTCTCAGTGCAGTGGGCAGCGTATTCTGCAGCGGCCTAGATTACTCCTACCTAATTGGCCGGTTGTCCAGTGACCGGAGAAAGGAGAGTACCCGGATTGCAGAAGCCATCAGGTGAGCTCTGCTCATGTTTGGACACTTTGGGACCTGCCTCGTTCTTGTCACATGTAGCACATAAAAATACAGTCTGCTCAGTTAAATTTGAATTTCAAACAACATTTTTTTAATCATAAGTCTATCCCGTGCAATATTTGGGATATATTTACACTAAAAAAAATATTTGTTGTTTATCTGAAATTGGGATTTTAATTGGGCATCCTGTATTTTTCTGCCAAAATTAGGGGTGTCTTTGTTCTCTAGCTTACTTTTTTTTTGGATCAAAAAGAGATTTTATTTCTTTATATTAAGCCCAGCATCTGGTAATGTGCAGGTGTTATCCATGCTACTCCCACCCTCTGCCTGATGGTGAAATTGTCGATTTTCTGGGTGTTCCTGTGTCCCGAAGCTGACATGGCCCAGCACTGGGGAGAGGATGGAAGGGGTACCCCGGGCAGCTGTGCATTTGCAGACCCAGTGGGGTGAGGAGTGCTTCCCCCTCTCTTGTTGCCTTTGGAACAAAAGTTGGGATCCTGGGGCTGACATCCCAACAATCCCGACAATCGGTATCTTTTTCAGGACCCTGAAGGGTAATTATTTCCCCATTACTTCTAGATTTATCAAAAGCAAGCAAGTGTTATTTCCAGCAAGGGCTGTCACTCAGCCTCCGCCCTGGGAAGGGCTCAGGCTTGCTGCTGCACCTTGCCCCAAGCTCCGACAAGAGTCACAGTGTGGTAATGCCACCTGGTCTCTGGGAAAGGAACACTTCTCCATGTGGGGTCATGGAGCCTCAGGCCTCATGGGAGGGGTTTGCTGGGGCCTCCAATCTCACTGTGCCTGGCAGCATCACATGATGCCGATAGTCATGTGGCTATGAGAGCCTTCCCCAGGATGCAGTCTCCAAGAGATGATATGGGGATGCTGTCACAGGTGGGGTTCCAAGTCCCCTCTTCAGGGTGAAGCATCCAGTGAAGTATGCTCCAAAACACATGCCTGCTTCCCGTTGCAGAATTCGTGCCCAAAGAGACACAAAAAGGCTGAATGCTGTTACTGGAAAGGGCGTCGTGGTTGCACGCTGCTCCCAAGCTTCCTGGCTACAGACAGCCCTGGCTGCATCCTCAGCAGTTTACTCTCTGCTCGGACTCAGCCATCCCTTTTAATAGCTGCCTCATCACATGGCGAGGGGGGCAACAGGGTCCCCCCGTAAGCTTCCTTCATTTGTGGGACCATCAGAGATGGGGTGCCCATCTCTGGGGCCTGAGGAAAGCCTTGGCCATCGCCGTCATGTGGTTTATGAACTTCAGTGGAGGCATTAGCTGGATTTCCAGGAGTCCCAGATTTGAGGAGATGCTGACTGCATTAGCTAACGTCTTGAGAAAGGCAGTCAGTGGGATTTAAGACATTTGCTATCTCATCAGGAAGGTGAGTTTCTCTTAGGCAGAGTAGAGGGGGTTGTAGCTGAGGGAATTCTTCCCAATGCTCAAAGGGAGTGGAAGTTCCTAATTTGTGAGCCTGCAGTGACACTGGGAGAGGGAATGGGGGATGCCCCCTAGACCAGCAGTTCACAGCCCGAACAGCACAGAGAATCCACAGGGAGCTTTTCTAAAACCCAGCTGCTTGACAACCCCAGAAGACACCGAATCAGGGAGTGTGGGGTGCAGCCAGCTCGTCTTTGGTTTTGGAAGGACCAAGGGTGGATGAGCAGCTTCACGAGGACGGATGGGGGTGTGTACAGTATGGCTCTCATAGCAAAGAGTGCCCACGGGGTCAGAAAACGCACCTTGCCCATCATCACCAAGTCCTAGGGGAGGCTCCAGCTCCACCAAATTTCGAGTGCTTCGCCCCAGCACCCACGCTCCAGAGTTTGGGACGCAAGGTGGCAGAGAAGCATTTCCCAGAGAAAGTTCTGCAGATTTCCAGAGAAGTATCATGAGTGAAGGGCACTGTCCATAAATTACTTTGGGCTATGCTGCAAGTTCTATCCCTGCTCCTGCGGATTCTCCAGGCATAGGAACATATTTGCAGTCTGAGAAGTCTCTTGTGAAAGAACTTTGTTCAAAGTCTAGCATGGCTGAAACATACTTTGGCCACAGAACCTTATAACCTACAGACAGCCCTTGCAGTTCTCTGGGGACCTGCGTGCTCTTGGCTGGGCTGACCTCCAGGATCCGGGCACGCTGCACGGCCACAGCACCCCCAGCACTGCTCCTGCCCCAACCTCATCGTTTCCTAGAAAAAACATGCACACACGTGACCCAGTACGCCGTATTCACTCTGCAGATGTTTGTTGAATGAACTAGCAGATGTGAGAAGAGCTCAGATGATTCATTCAGCACAGGCTTCTGTCCAGGACCCAAACAAAGCTGTCAGCCCCGTCCTGAAAGAGAGGCTGCCCTCACCTGAACTCCTCACAGGTGATGGCATGGTCTGCCGATGAAGATTAATCAGATAACCCATGTGAAAAACTTGGATGGACCCAGCACATAGTTAGTCCTCAGGACAGGGGTAAGGAATTATTTTCATTGCTAGTACTGGCCACAAGCTCTAGCTAAGCCTGCTCTGACCATGGAGTGGGCTTCAAGAGCCCCCATCTGACAGCTCCAGGATGACCATCACCATGTGTATCTGGTGGTCAGAGGTCTCGTACTGGCTGACTTGGCTCTGAAACTTTGGCAGTGGGAGAGCTACACCCTGGTGCTCTGGTTAAAGGGAATAGGTAGCCAGGTCACACAGGAAAGGCCATTGGCCCCAGGTGGCATTTGTATGCAGGTCATTGCTTTGGAGAGTCCTCTGGGCCTGGAGGGCGGATCACCAACCCCTGAGAATGGAGAGAGCAGCTCCCCCACCCCAGCAGGTGCACTGACTATAATACTATAAGCAGCCGTGGCCCAGGGCTCCTGTGGGCCAGGCACTGTCTCCTTCAATTCCCATATGGCCCTACGAGGACAAACCGTTGGCTTTCCCATTTGACGGGGAGGAAAATGGGATTCCAGAGAGTGAGTAACTTGTCCAAGATCTCACTACTAGTTAGGGACGACAGAGTGGAGACTTGACCCCAAAGTTCTTGCTCCTTCTGCCACATCGGAGCAGCCCAACACTCAGGCAGGCAGAGAGCACAGGGCTAGGCTGAGTGGAGGAAGCTGCGGGGGCTGGAGTCAGCATGACTGATGGACTTTGATGCTGAAGAAGATGACAAGCCATCTCCCCCGCACTGTCCCGCCACCCAAGTCAGGATCAGATATCTGAGCAGCAGCATCTGTAATGCAATATCCTGTTTGCTGTCAGGCTTCTGTGTCCACTGGGCCCTTGTGATAGAGATCTTCTGCTTGAGAGGAAGAGGATGGGGAGAATGGTCTGTGCATTGCATTTTCATATCCAGGACATGAGCCTGCAAGGCAGCGTGGGCCAAAATAGGATGGCGTGGGGGTGCAGGGGTAGAGCTGGGCACACCCGGTCCCTTTAGCCCTCCTCGGGATGTGTGATCCCTCTGCACAGGGCTCAGGTTGGAGACTGCAGAAGGAAGGCTCTGGGCTCTGGAACGGTATGGTCCCATAAGGTCATGAGGGTGGAGATGAATTCCTCAAGGGCTGTGGTGTGGAGGTTGGAGCAGAGTGGGAGTGTCAGAGAGGCCCTCATGAGGTCCACAGTGGGGAGGCGTCTTGATAGGAAGGACCCTCTTTACTGAAAGTATTCCACAATGGCTGGAGGATGGCGTATCCTCACAATGCTAGGGAGGGAATCCTGCACTGAGTGGAAGATTTGGCTTGATGGCTCCTGAATTCCTTTCCAACTTGGAGATTCAAGGTACTGGAATTGTATGAAGGGGTTTAGATGTGGAATGTTGGTCCCAAATCACTCAGACCCTGTGGTTCCAAGGATCCTGCCAAGAAACCCCACATACGGTGCAGGCTCCAAATTGCATTTGGTTAAAAAGCACATGTTAAGGCCAGTGACTGAGGCCATGAAGTTAGGAAGTCAGACCAGGAAATGGGCCACTGGAATCAGAGGAATCAGAGGGCTGTGGTGTCAGAGTGCAGCAGTGTCCTTTTGGGGGGTCAGCATTGGCTGAGAGAGCTCTGCCTTCTACTCACAAACCACTGCACAGGAGTTAGGAGATGGGCTGCCTCGAGCATGGGCAAGGATGCGTACTTAGATGACAACACGCAGGTCGTGAGACACCCCCCACCCCAGGCTTCTCACAGTGGAATCCGATCCCAGCGTATCACTGTGATGCCCACATGTTTTGGTAAGGATTGCAGGGAAATGGTAGCAGCCGTGAAGGCATAAATCAGCCAGACGTTTGTATTAGTGAAGTACTAGCTGCTGTAATGAATAAACCCTGAATATGTGTAATGGCTCAGTTGTGATAGATATTTACTTCTTATATTTGGGAACCTAAAACGGATGCTATTGATCAGCCTGTGGCTGTCCTCCAAGTGTGACTCAAGAACCCAGACTCCTTCCGTCTTGTGGCTCAGCACACGGGCCCTCCAAGACGGCCGTGCTCTTCAAGGTGAAAGCGTTTGCAGGCTGCATGGTGAGAGGTTTCTGTGCTCGGGCCTGGAAGTGGGCTTAGGTTTCCACTCACATTCCATCAGCCAGCGTTCGGTTACTTGGCCACAGCCAACTGTGAGAGAGGCGGGGAAATGTGCTCCAACAGCAGACTCAGGAAGAGGAGTGAAGGGAAAGCAGGTGTGGCAAGCGGCGAGTGCATCCCTGCCGCACATCTGCAGTTTTCACTCTCGTTCTGGAAGACTCCTTTATCTATCTGGCAGTTACTGAGGGTGAACTCCAGTAGGTATGGGCACCAAGCCATGCACGAGGCAGACCTGTGGGTTTCTGCAAGGAGCTGAAGAGGGAGGAAAATCCAAAACCAAGTAAGCAAGCAAATAATTAGGATAATTGCAAATTGTGATACTGGTGTTTTCCGAGAACTCTCAGAAGGCCCTTGCAGCTCATGCATTGTGAGCACGCTTGAGGGAGATAAGAGATGAGCCTGGGGGAGTAAGCAGAAGCAGACCAAGGTCATGGTCGTGAGTATGGATTTTATTCTCGTGAGTTCTTGGTAGTTTCCAGTCTTCCACCTGCGAATAATGAAGGATGCAGGCTTTACTAGACATCTTGGATCTTTCCTCCATGTCCAGATGAGTATTAACATTTTATGGATCTTAGATAGCAGCTGTGGGGGAGGTGAAAAGCATTCTAGGGCAAAGAAAGTGGAGTTGGCTCTGCTTAATAGGTACAGATGCACTCTGAACTTTGGTCGATGAGGAAGGGGAGGGGGATAAAATGTCTACTAATTGCAGAGCCATGACCCCAGATGCCTCACGCCTCCAGGGGAGCTCAGTGTCCTTCCCCAGTTTTGGACGAAGCCACCATAATATATAGATCCTTGTCAGCATTCTAGAACCACCCTTGACGGGCCTGGCATCCCTTTGGATGATTTAGAATCAAACAATCATAGGATTAAAAAAAGGTTAAATATCACCTGTGCCCACCATCTGAAGCTTGAATTCCCTCTACAGCATCGCCCAAAGTGGTCATCCAGCCAAAACTGGAATACCTTGAGTAATGAGATGTTCATACCTCCCAATGCCAGCCATTCCACCTTCAGCCAGTGCTGTTAGAACATTCTTTGTCTCCTTGCATTCAAATATGCCTCCTTGTAATGCCCTCCTTTTGGTTCTCTTTCTGGTTCTAGACCTTGATGTTCAGGTTGTCTTTCTTAGGATATTTAAAATTTGTCAATATCCAGGGAGTGCTAACTGGGTGCAGTGCTGGGACAATGGGCATGACTCTGGACCCTCTGGGAAAAGTGGGAGATATGGTCACCCCACAAATCTCTTTCGGAAAGTGTGCCACCGACCACTGAGTATGCCAGGCCTGTGGCTGCAGCTCAGTGGGCTCAGTGTTCAGGAGAATGAGATGCTTGCCTGGCACCCAGTTCCCTCTGACCACCTGAGGGTGCTTCACAGCACCAGGGAAACTTATTTCAGCCTTGGCAGGTTAAAGGGTATCGAATAGGTCTCTCAGGCCTGCCCACCTGTTAAAAAGGGACTTCTCTTTTCTCCCAGGGACTTTGTGAAGGCCTTTATCCAGTTTAAGAAGCCTATCGTGGTTGCGATCAATGGGCCTGCCCTGGGCCTGGGTGCCTCCATCTTGCCCCTCTGCGACATCGTGTGGGCCAGCGAGAAGGCCTGGTTTCAGACCCCCTATGCCACCATCCGCCTCACGCCCGCTGGCTGCTCCTCATACACCTTCCCCCAGATCCTGGGCGTCGCACTGGTAAGCCCCCTCGTTCCTCGGGCAGGGTCTCTCGCTGGGATAAGTGGCTTTGGGTCCCAACAAGACCCCTTCTCTGTCCTGGATTTAGGATATGGCCCTTCAGATGAGTAAGGAGCTCAGGGGTGCACCCGCCCTGTGGAATCTGCTGCGTATCTCTGCAGGGGAGCTGGGTTGAGGTCAGGCTGATCTCGGAGCCTTCAACCACTGGTGCCAGATGCCAGTGGCAGGTGTGGCCAAGGGTCGAGAGGTCGACAGGGACATTCACTTATCAAAGGTGTACTTTGTTCACCTAAGTTAACTTAATTCAGTTAGTTCACTTACTTAAGCACTTAACTAGTTAAAGCACATAATAGTTTAAGCTAACTAAACTAAGTTCAGTTTGCTTACCTAAGCACTTGGCCTACATTATCTCATTTATTCTTCACAACAACCTGATAAGACCATCTATTAGAGGGGACTGTGTGCTGTAACAATCCTGCAATCCTAGGGTCCAAACAGCAAAAGTTTCTTTCTCGTTCTTGCCGCGGTCCCGTGTTGATGTAGCTGTCCACACTGACTGGGGGCCCAGGCATCTTCCATCTGGTAGACTTACCTTTGCTTTCAGCTGGTGGACGTGAAGAGAGAGCCTGGAGGTTTTCCTGGGCCAGGCCTGCAAGGGGCTTCTTCACCTCCGCTCACATTTCACGGGCCAGGATTTGGTGGTGTGGCCACACCTACCTGCAGGGGAGGCTGGGAAATGTAGTCTTGCCATGTGTCCCAGAAGCAGGAAGGGATTTGATAATCATAGGCAGTCCCACCTGGAGAACCTGCGTTATGGTCTCCATCACACAGAGGGCAAGCTTAACTGGAGAAGGTAAGGAACTCACCATGCCACGTGTCAGCAAGCCGTCAGAGTGGTGTTGAGCGAGTGGTGGAGTCCACTGTAGGCTGCAGTCAATCCTGCACCAGCAGCCAGAGGGTAGTGTGGTCAGGGGCCACTTAGAAAGCACACACCATGGCCGGCGCTTGAGAGCCGCTAACTCAGTACATCCTCCTACAACCCGGTAAGGGAGGACAGTCATTATCTCTGCTTGACAGATTGGAGACTGAGGCTCAAAGAGGGTGAGTTGTCCAGGGTCACAAAGTGGGAGTGGCAGTCGTGGGATCGGAACACAGATTATCGGGTTTCAGAGTCTGTGCTCTTAACCAGCAGGTCATAAAGTAGGACCCACATCCAAGGAATGAGTCTGAAATTGGGGGTCTCTGAAAGACAGAACTGTCTGAAATCAATTTGCATCTCCTTGTAAGAGCTTGTCCCTCTAAGAAGGGGGGTAAGCAGATCTGGTGCGTCCTCCAGACCAGCTCTAGAAAGTCCCAGCACCCACATGTGTGGGTGTGGGCGTTCTAATATTGAAGAGGAAACCTGCCACATTTCATTGCAAGGGACACCTGTGACCTCCTGTTTGTTGAACCCAGTGGGCCCGTGGTCAGCTCTAACACTGTTTGCTCACTCTGCTGTAACAGATGCTCCTGGAAACACTTTCCTCCATCCTTGCCATTCCTGACTTCTCCTTGGCCCTCCAATAATTTATCTGTTCATCTCTTACAAAGCCTTTGATGGGTCTTCTGGTTTGAGTTTGAGGTATTTGGCAAAGCTCAGAGTGTTTTAATGACCCAGCCCTTCTTGTTCCATTTCCTGTTTGGTCTCTGGCCTTGATGTTCACATCCCCCAACTCCAAAAGGTAACTCCCAGGTGACTGCAAAGGCCTGTGGGCTCAGCATACTCACCACCTGCTTTCCTGACCCAGCGGACTGAGTTCAGTGTCTCTTCCACCATTAGGATTCCTGAGATTCTCCCTCTCCACACCCCAGGCTGAGGTCTGTGGGTGAAACCCTCAGGTGTCAGCTTCACTCAGGGCTTTCTGGGTCCTCACTAAAGTGTTGCTGGTACTGGGATTCTGCGCGGAGATGCCCGATCATTTTGACGCTCCCTGCTGTCTCTTTGAGATTTCCATTCTGAAAAATATGTCCCCTGGTTGCATTACACACTAAAACCACATGGGCATTCTCATGACCAAGGACTGAGCAGGTTGTCCCAGCAAGATTCTCTAAGCTTTCACTGATCACCTCCTACTTGCCGGCCACTTTACTGGGCACTTCCCACGGGCTGGTCTCATTCACTCTTCTGAGCACCTGCAAAGGTAGGTCCTACTGCTCTCCATTTTACAGATAAACTGACGCATGGACAGTTGAGGTGAAATTCTGGCAGGTGTTGCTCCTTCTTTGCGCCCACAAACCTAAGTAAGCTTCCAGTAGGCACCAGGCATTGCCTTACCTGCTTAGAAGTACAAAGATGAGTAACAGGGGGGCTCCATCCCTGACAGCCCCATCTGTGGGCGCGGATGCATGGCTGGTGTGGTGTTGCCCTGCTCTTTCGTTATCTCATTGGATCCTCCCGAGTGGTAACTCGTACCCACTTTAGAGATGAATAAACAGGCTCAGAGAGGCAAAGAGATTTACATAGGGTCCCAGAGGAAAGCAGAAGGCAGAGCAAGGGCCTCTGATCCTGCAGCCTGTGCCTTCCTCTGCCCTGGTCCTGAAACCTTGGCCTTCCCACCTGGGGAGGTGGGGAAATTACACCAGTGGCCCTACTGCTGGACTGTGATAAGGTTCAGGGGTACTTAGAGAAAGCTCCTGACAGGGGCACCTCCCAAGTGAGTCTGGAAGGATGGGAACCCCCATTCTACCCCTTGAATGTGGGCTTGTCCCTCTTTGATGGTAGCATGAAACAGGAAGAAAACACGAGATCGGTGGAGACCACCAGCAGCCCCACACCCACCAGCAGCACCTTGTCTATGCAGCTGGGCCAGCGGGTGGAATCAGGGAGGCCATTCGGATTCAGGGACTTGGGGTTGAGGCTGCTTGAGGCCACTCACAGTCTCACCAATGGCAGAAAAATGAGGCAGGCGGGGAGCCCAGGAAGCAAACACTTCCCCTTTTGATCTCGGCCACCGTGCTCTGCCCAAAGTCAGTGCCACTCCCGTTCCTCCCTGTCCTTTGTGGTTGCAAAAATGTGAACATTGTACAGTCTTATCTCTTTCTGTCTCTTTTATTTCAATCATTTCTGAAACTCCAAGAATGTTGCTGACTGAGACATGTTCTTGCCGACCGTGTCCTGTTTGGCTGCTTCTGTAGCGTTCCTTCCTTTCATTTCTCCTTCCCGAGACAGAGGTGTTTCTAAATAAGTATAATGACAGAGATTTGTCTCCAAACCTCTAACCAAATGCATGCTGTGGGCTCATTACCAACCTGATAAATTTCTCTACTCTGGCATGAAAGATTGCCCTTTGGGTCTTCCTGACCCATCAGTGACAACGAGAACAAAGGGGAAAACACACGCAGAGATCCAGCAGCCGAGAGAGCCTGGCGTTTCCACATTGATCCAAGAGCGGCTCAGCATATAGGGGCAGGCAGCTGGATGACAGGTCAGGGAAGGGATTGTCTGCTGCGTGAAGGAGGGGGGGGTTTATCCTGAAGGAGATAGGGACCCCATCACATGGTGGTGACCATTACACCCTAATTATCAGCTGGAGAGTCACTTGGTAAGTTTTAGTGGTGACTGCATTGTGCTATCTGTGCCTAGGACTTTATCCATCAGCCTCCTCCCAGAACACGTATAACAGCTGTGAACTACAAAGCAAAAGGAAATTCTTTGGGGAGTAGGGTGTGGAGGAAACCGCAGAAGGCGGGGAGGGAGATGGTCAGGTGGGGAGGGTGCTTTCTACCCTTTCCAACTGGGCAGAGGTATGCACAGCCCTGGGTCACCAGAGAGATGTGTGCCTCTGCGTTGGTATGATGGTATTATTTAGGACCTTTCTGGCTGCCAGTGATGGAGACACGTCTAACTGGCTTAAAACGGGAAGAAAAGAATGCAGTGATTGCCATAACTTGCATATGCATAAGTGGAGCCTTCTTTGGGGTTGCTGGGATCCAGGAATCCCAGCTCAGTCAGGACTCTTGTTCTCTAGCCCTCCTTTCTTTGTGGTCTCACCTCTCCAAAGAGTGGGGACACAGCAGTGAGTTGCCATGGGCTCCTTGACTTTCGCATGCAACCCCATCGCCTCTAGCTGGGAAGCCTCGCGAAGAGCTTTATTACACAGGGCACATATCTGTTCCTCTGTGGACCAGTCATCATGGCTGGGATGTCAGCACTGAAATGTACCCAGCCTGAGGTGCTTGCTCACTCCTGTGGGCCTGCTGCCAGATGTGGGGAGGGGTGTTGGGCAGACGAACCCACAGTTGGTACGTGGCTTCCTTTGGGAATTGGAGGAAAGCTGTGGACTCTCTGCTCAGAAAGATGCACACAGACACAGATGTTTGCAGGTAGTTCCCAAAGCTTATCTGACCCCCCAGTTGATAGCCATGCCTTAGAGAACCAGGACAGTGGTGTACACGTCAAGCCCAGGCCTTGCTAACAGACGTGGGAGGCACTCTGGGCCCTCAGCCTTCCCCTGCCTTTGCTTTTTTCAGGCCAACGAGATGCTGTTCTGTGGGCGGAAGCTCACCGCCCAGGAGGCATGCAGCAGGGGACTTGTGTCCCAGGTCTTCTGGCCAACCACCTTCAGCCAGGAGGTCATGCTGCGGGTCAAGGAGATGGCCTCCTGCAGCGCAGTGGTGAGTTCCTGTGTCTTTGTGTGCTTGTCCGTGCAACAGACCCATTTTACAGATGAGGGTCATGAGGCTGAGAGGGACTAACTGACTTGCCAAAGGTCATGCAGGGTGTGTGTGTGAAGCCGTCAGTGCCTCCTCTCGGGGTCGAGAGCTTACATCCGGAGACAGACAGTCCGTATTCTTAGAGATTCTCCGTCATGTCCAGCCTGAAAACCTCACAGAAGAGATTTATACCCTGGGGTAGAGCGCGTTGCCTTAAAAGAAAGTCCTAGACACACATGGGAGCACAAAACATCTGTAGTTTTCAAAGAATACGAAAAACAAAGGCACATAAGGACAAAGGGTGTTAAACCGTCCTGGAGATGAGAGAAGCCAGCACACGCCGTCCTCATATTTCATTTCTTCTACCCACCGAGTGCATGGCACGTTTAACCATCGCCGTTTGACTCTGAGGACACATCGGAAAATAGATAAATAAATAACACCTCTGTAGAGGCGCCGGATTTTAATTAAATGTTGATTTTATCTCATAAAAGTCACTCTGAGTGCAGTATGGAAATACCCTGTTGAAAGGTGGAGTAAAGGCTGCTCCTGGAGCCACGGGGCCAGTCTAGGAAATGAGAAAGGTGATTTGGCAGAATAAGGTCGGGGTGGGGGGCGCTTCTGTCTGTGCTTCGGAGTCAGGGAGGTGCTGGGCTGGAATTTTGGGGTCAGACCCGTGAGTGTCCCTTCCTTCTCTCCATCTGCACTGACCCCCCGCCCCCAACGTCCCGGCCGCCATGCCTCTCCCCCTCCCCCCTGCCCCAGCCGCCGAGCCTCTCCCAATTTGCCTCATCAGCCTTGACTGGGCACCTACTGTGTGTAAGCTCCACTCCCAGGAAACCTGACAGTGCCAGTGATGGTGAGGGAGAGGTCCGCATCATTGGTGAACGCGTATTATGGGCCATGCCCTCTGCTAATCTCTTTATGCGGATTGTCTTTTAATCTTCCTGATAACTGCTGTGACCCACTCGTCCCACTTTGCTTGGGACTTTCCTGGTTTTAGCACTGGAATCCCATGTCTCAGGAATCCCCGTGTCCTGGGCACACAGGGATGGTTGATGAGCCTAGGATCAGCTGCACGGAGAAGCACGTAGACATTTTAAGCAGAGGAAGCGGTTCGAGTGAGGGCACACGAGTGCGAAAACCCCCATGGAGTTCAGGCAGCGGCTTATTGTAGTGGAAGCAGGTTCACGGGGTGAGTGAGGGACAATAAAGTTGAAAAGGAAGGTGGGAGAAAGGCCTCAAAGTTCCATGAAGGAGTCTGGTCATGGGCAGTTAGAGGTACAGAGGCAAGCAAGCTGTTGAAGAAATACTGCAAGGAAATCTCTTCTCTCTCCAGTTGTGAATTCAGGAGCTTTGGGGGTGAGTTGCTCGAGGAAGGACTCTGCTCTGGGACCTGGGAGCTGGGGTTCTTCAGGGGAGCTCTTGTGAGGCGGGAGGCGGCCTTGGTCCGCCGGCCCCTTCTCACTCCCCTTAGCCTCCAGCCCGGGCCGAGTAGGAAGATTCCAGCTTCCTTCCAGCCTGCTTGAGCAAGAAAGCCCTTGTCCTGCTTTTTCTCTTTGAAAGTACTTTGGGAAAGTGTGAAGCGAAGCCTTGACATCAGCAGAGGAGGGCGGAGGCCGGTGGAAGGACGAAGGATGCTCGGGTGCCTCAGTCCCCCGCGGTGTCTGTGCTTGGCCCGCCCCGGTCAGCCGGGCGTCTGCAGGCCACATGCGCTGGGCAGCTCGGGCGCCTTTACTCCGCTGGGCTCAGGTCCTCCGTCATGATGTGGAGATAAAATCACTACCTCTTTCTGGAGTTAGCATGAGGACGAAATGAGAGAAAGCAGGGAAAGTACTTCTCACATCTACTTCTAATAGCGTTGCTATTATGATTGTGAGCAGTACAATTGCTGTCCCTCATGACCGTGATGATTTTCCCTGTTACCACCATTATTGCTACCGTAGTCCTAATATCGCTGTCGTTGTTGCGTTGCCGCCATAACCCTGTGGCATCAACACGGCCACGACCGTCCTCACTATGGCATTACTAACACTCCCACTGTTGCTGCTATAATACTCTAGGGTTATTACTGTTGTCCTCGCTGTTACTAGGCGTCCCTACAGTTACCGCAGCTGGTATTACTCATTACTAGAACGATCGCTAGTTCTCTTGCCGCGGCTCTTCCTACTAAGCCTAAACAAGAGACACTCCTGCTGGGGTGAGCCCGCTGCATACTCTGACAGCCCTCAGCTCGTTCTCTTACTCTGTGATGCCAGCCGTCCTTACGGTAGGCGTTGTTGTCACGTGGGCGCAGATAATCAGAACGAAGCATGTGAGGTGAGAGCGGTATTTCCCAAACTTTTTCATGACACGCATAGAAAATGATACTGAGCGTATGTCACCCTTGGGTCAAGGACAAAGCTCTCGTGGTCGGGGGTCCCACAGGCCCCACTGCGCCATCCCAGGGACCGAGGGCTCAACACCTTGGCACGCCTGGAGCCCATTCCTGGCATTGCTGGGGACACGGGGCCTGGGAAGTTCTGGACGACAGCAGGCAGTCTCCTCTGGCTTTGGACATCGGAAGGTTAACTGGTGCCTCCTAGGCCAAGTACGTCTTCTGGAGCAGAGTCCCTGGGGCCGGCTAACGAGGCTTATGCGTTTCCCTTCAGGTGTTGGAAGAGTCGAAATGCCTCGTTCGGAGCTTCCTGAAGTCCGTGCTTGAAGATGTGAACGAGAAAGAATGCCTCATGCTCAAGCAGCTCTGGAGCTCCTCCAAGGGCCTGGATTCCCTGTTCAGCTACCTGCAGGACAAAATTTACGAAGTCTGAAGAGCCCCAGCCCAACTGCCCCAGCGCTCGAGGGCACCTGACTTCCATCTTTGCCCTGTGCTTCAGAAATCCGAGCACGGTGTGCGCCGGCTAAGGCGTTTGTCAAGGTGTCTCTCTTGTGTCCATTTTCTCCTGTCCTTTGGTTGCTCCGCATTCGTTTGATTTTGTATAACAGATGGGAAACGCGGCATACTCGGCTTCCCCCGGGTCCCCCCACCCCCATCCCCGTCCCTCCACTGGCCAGAGAGGTATCGAAGGCTATATCTTCCCAGGCCTCTGCCAGGTACTGTTGGTCCTCTCCCCACTCGCTGAAATGCACCATCCCGGTCCAGGAGGGGGAAGGCCAGTTTTCCCCATCCTTCTGACTCAGGCTGTGTCTACACAGTGCCTCTGCTTTGGAGACGTGGCTGTATGGCTCTCTCCGGTTAAGTGCAGATCTGGTGACAGGGGACAGTCAATCTTAGGGAATTTCCAGACCGCTGAGCAAAACAGTTGTGTAGAGCCAGCCTCAGTCTTCTCTCTGATGCAAATCTGTGTGACTTTTAGGGCTTGGTCTTAAAACCCAATTGAGTGATTTGCAAACCCAGATATTGTACGTTTAGGAATGTTTTGTTAAATATATATTTTTAAAACAATGTAAGTGAAAATTCTGATAATTTATGTGTATTATATGTAAAGCTAGTTTTACAAAAACATGAACTACTAGGAGATTTTTTTCTTTAATCAAACTTATTTAATTTATTTATTTTTGTTTATATATTATGATATCTGTCCTTGACACAGATATTATTTTCATACTGCCCTGGACCAAATCCCGTACAAGGTTCATGCTGTTTGGTGCATTCTAGCAATGAACCACACAGAAATAAAATTCGGAGAGATGTAAATGGAAGGATCCCCGTGGATAAAAGGAATAGCTCTGCACCAGATCCTCTTCATGTAAAACGGTTCTCAGCTGTAATAATTGAGTACCTGCTCTTAGGAGAAATTATGGGAGAGTTTTCTCTTCACTCTGCTGCCTTGAAGGAGATAAAGGGGCCTCCAGCCTGAATGGTACTGAGACATACCCACTCCCTAATTCGTGATGTCAGGAAGAGCTAATAGGCCCTGCCTAGGGATTGCATATTGTCTAGAGTGAGCCCTTTGTCTTTGGGGCAAATGACTGAACTTGGATTTCAGAGTCCATTTCTTCCATGTGGACAGCGTTGTCTGGTTTTGGCCTTCCAGGGGAGGTGGGCGAAGAGCTCCCACTCTGTTGAGCTGTCAGTTGGTCTGAATCATTTCGTGTCTAGAAGCGCAGACGATCTTGTTGCTAGTTGTTTACTTACATCAGGGCGAAATAACCAGGGATGAGGCCTCCTGTGTGCCAGGGTCCCTGGGCTGCCTGCCCACATCTGCATTTAGACCATCACCCCAAAGTCCATGGATCAGCTGAAGAGAAGGGGCGGGACTTGGTTTGGGTTTGGGTTGATGAAGAGAAAGGTAGACCTCGGGTTCGGAGCAGCGAAATGACAGGAGCATGTTCTGCATGAGGCGTCACCCTTCTGTGGGTCAGTTAGATTATCGGAGTGGTGGGATTGTTCCATATCCATCACAGCCCATGAGTATTCTCAGAGACCTCCCTGCCTCCCTCCTCTTCTCTTTCCCTCTGTGGTTGCCAGCCTGTCTTGGCCCTTGTTGGAGACAGTGAGTGGAGCAGGGAGTGCTGGGAGCATGGTGGGGGGAGGGGAGGCCGGCTGAGAACAGGGAGGCTGTTGCCACAGTTTTCTGTCTGCCTTGTGTTTCAAGAGTGGGTTGAGTGTCTACACTAAGGCTCGAGACATGGTCCTGTAGATAGTGAATGTGAAGTTCATCTGGATGCGATCCCCAAGATGGCCTTGGTTCTCTCTATAGAAAGCCCCTCTCCTTACTATCCTTCCCCATTGGAAGGATCTCTGATGATAGGGTAAGAATGTGAAACTGTTACTAGGGTAGAATTTCTGCTGTTAATTTGTAGGTTCTGGGTATAAGAGGAGGTGTTTTGAAAGACGGTCTGTGTTTTGGTTGTTTCTACACAGTCAATTCAAGGAGGATGTTCCACAAATTGGGCCAAAGTAGGTTAAATCTGCTTGCTGCAGGGTAGACTGCATCGCTGAATTCTCCACTTTCTGGATAGTTGTTTTGATAATATGGAGATGAAATCCAGGTAACTTTTAGCAAACTGACCTGGGATGGAAAATGCCAGATCTGTGCATGTGTCTGGGTTTACCCTAAGAGCTTTCTCAAGACAGGGGGCTCAGGTTTTCACTTTTTATCTTTGGTCACAGCGCCTTCTCTCCATCCATAGGATCGCTTCTCCCCTCTCTTCACCCTGCTTTGCCTCCACCCCCACCCTCTGTCCCTTCCCAGAGCCTGGGCAGGTCTTTGAGGAGCTGCTTGGTCTTGGCAGCCCAAGCCCAGAATTCACCTTGGGGTTGGAAGAACCGCCGTGGGTGGCAAGTGAGGGTACTTCTTCAGTCGAGGAACCTTGTAGGTAACCCACTCTTTGCCGTCCCGCAAGCCCCACGTTAGACTTCCTCTCCCCGCTCCGCTCCAGCCCCAGGTGATTAGCACCCAGCGTCCTGTAATGGGACCACTGGAGTTAGCAGCCCCATTCCAAGAGGACTCTGCAAACTTTGCCAAGGTGGTCAGTGCTGCTCATCATTTGGAAACCACACAAGAATGCTGATGTACCCACGTGTCCCTTCCTGCTTTTAAATAATGTCTGTGGGCAAAAACCATTAAGAATTACCCTCTAAGAATGGAATTGGCTAGCTCTGAGAAGGTAGTAGAGAATTGATTTAAAATGTTATACTTGTTTGGTATAGATTAAACTAGGAAATGTTCTCTCTGAAGCATGATAATATGTTTCTTCCATATGAAGTTTAGTATGAGGATGGGAAAATAATGATCAAAATGGACTCTGATCAATGCAACTGTAGCTCCAAATATCCACATTTTAAAAAAAGCCTTGACTGAATGCTGAATTGCATTTCCCATTAATTGTTGGTTTAAAAGATTTTGTAAACTTTTTTTAATTTGAAATTGAGTCACATTCATGCAATTTTCCAATCTAGTTTCTGTGGAAATTTTTTTAAGAGAAACAAATAGAAACATCTTCAAATCTTCCTAAGTGAATATTTAAAATGCAGAATTGCTTCTCTTCTGTGTTTCTGTATTCAGACACTTAGATCTGTTGTACATATTAGTTTAGACACTCTGACTAATATACACAGTATTTAAGACTCTAAATGAGATTTCATAAGTATTTTATTTTATTCTCTGTAAATGGTTTTGTATAATCTTTAAAAATCTACACTTTGCCTTTGTAGATATTTAAGGGAAACCATTTGGGGGTTGTCTTGCATGTATATTTTTGTTGTAGATAAGTGTTGCTCAGTTATTTCTGCAAATTTTGGTTGAAATGCTTACAGACTTTAATACAGTATATATTTTCAGAATATAAACTTTTATATTTCTGTGGTAAGTTAGGATATGCGTTTTAGGCAATCTTTTCCATTAACATCACTTGTTCTTTCAAAAAATAGCATACTGGTTTGGTGCCAATGGTTTTATTTTTTTCATTAGAATCTACTGCTCTTATATTGTTGGAGAGCAGGTTAATTTTCTTTTTCTCAGAGTAATGGAGTTTGAAGTATAATTTGAAAATGTACTGAATTTGTGGATAAGCCTTACCATTAGGATCAGTAAATTTTGCAACCTGTGCAACTACATATGTAGTTTAGGACCTCCCCGTAAAGTCTCACTGTGCGGCAGTTGATGGAGTCTGTGAACAGAGCCTTAAGCTTGTTGAAAAAAAAAAAAAAAAAAAAAAAAAGGGTAATACGGGTTGTTGTTTCTTCCAAGCAACGTAAGCCATGTTGATGGACTAAACGCAGTCCGTAAGTCATGGCTAATGTGAAGAGTTTGGTTGAGCTGATGGCAGCAGGAGCCAGACAGGCAGCTTGGTGATTGCCTTTGGCCATACGAATGGACCAAGGATAGGTTTTATGGAGCCTCCTTCGCACTATTCACATGGTTTAGACATGGTCACAGGGAGGGCTGCTGGTCCATCATTTGTTCTGAACAAATGGCATTTCCTACTCCTGACCTTGGTGGTTGACCCCAGGTCCCTCGTGGATGACCTGGCACCATCCAGCCCGGCTGAGGTCAGCACTCCTTGAGAGGTGTTAACAAAGTTTACATGTGAGTCTTACTGTGTAGACAATCTGAAGTCAATTTCAGTTACATAATCAGCAATCCCATGTGTCCTGAGTGTCTTATTAATGAACTCTGTGTGTGAAGCCATACTTAAAACTGAGTTTAGCAGGGCAAAGGCAAACTAGATTAAGAGCATCACATCAGCTGAGGCCAGTCACCCAGGGCTGTTTTAGTGGAGTCTAAGTCATGGAGCTCATTGGTGGTGCATCCACTGCGTCTGGGATTTAATAAAACCATCTAGAGTTTGGACTTAAATTTTTTCTAAAGATTACGATTCCTTTTGGTTGGCCACTCTTCCCTAGCTACCAACTGATTCTCCTTACTAAGGCTTTAAAGATGACTGGACACCAGGGCTCTCGTATGGCTAAACGTCAGGTTATTGAGTGCATCTCTAGTAAGCATTTATAAGGTCTATCATCAAGATGGAGATTTGCTTCCCGTGTTTGCAGTGTGTGCGCAGTCCAAAGAACAGATGTCGGATCTGAAGCCTCAGCTGGTGTCTATCCGGGCTGACCATGCCTCATTGGCCCAGCACCTGACCTGATGCTGGAGCTCGCTCATTCAGGGGACTCCGGGAAGTTTGGAGGGTGTAGAGTGTTCCATCTGGTATTAAACTTGTCCCTGTGCCATTGGTCCCAGCTGGAAGTCATTTGCTGGTGTCCACATTGACAGGATTGTGAAAATACTGCCTTTCATAAAACTAAGGACCAAAGAATTCCATTAATCCAACAAAGCACGTGTTTCATAGACTGTGGGCACATCCAGACAGAGGTGTGCACACTTTATGGCACAGAGAAGCTGCTCGCTTCCACTGACCTGGCTGGCCATGTAGAGGGATTTGTTATCACCTTGAGAAGGCTCTGAAAGATGAGTTTCTCAGATTGAAACTCGCTGTCTCAGGTGGGTGTTTCTGCTGTGCAGTCCCAGCCCTTATCCATATCATAACAGGTGGAGGTCTGGCATTCTTCCAGATGATCTCACCAGTGTAGACTGTTCCATCTGAGTAGGAACTTCCAGCGTGAGTTTTTAAAAATGTGTCTACACTGAGCAGCATCTTGCAGTTGCTAAATTTCCACCTCCTTTTGTTCTTCATTGACCCGTTCCAATTCCTGTTTGGCACGAGAAGAATTTCCCTCAATTCTCACACCAAGGGATGCTCCATTTTTCATTCATGATGAAGTCACCAATCCATTAACTGGTTGAGAAATGATTGATGCTGAAGAAGTGGCATTCTAGTGGTAAGGCTTATTACCAAACTTCTGATAATGAAGCAGGCTACCAAAAACTTATCCAACCCACCCTAGGAGTGTGTGGATTTGATTGTGGGTGTCACACACACACACCAAAATCCAAGGAGACCTTTGCAAATTAGGCTACTTGTTTTATTTTGCCAGGTTATCATGGGAGAGTCTTTAACTAGTTCTGAATATTTATAAGTATGAGTACTTCATAGAATTATAAAAGCAGGTACAGCTGGCCCTTTCTCACTGCGTTGTAAATATTTCCTGAGACTGGGTGCAGTACTGAGGGATAATAATCTTCTGACTTATCAAATGCTGACTGTCTAGAGCAAATTGTACACTCTCTTTGTGAATGGTCCTGTAACGTGTATGAACACATTTCTGGGTGCCTTAGAAGTTGTATTTTTCATGTGTGCTAATACGCAGTATTTATACATTGTGAGAAGCTGCTTTGAATAAAAAGGTTGAAACTTCCTCTGCATTTGCTTGTGTACATGAAACTCACAAACCTGTGGTTTCTCAATAGAGAAGGGGTTGAAACACCTGATGCCTCTAGGTGGTGTCTGGGTTCCTGACTTGAGGCTTCAGTGATTCAGGCCGGTAGCCACTGGACAACAACAGCATGACCCCAGAGGACTGTAGAATGGGGGGGCCCAGGGATTATTTTTCAGGGGGGTTGATATCAGCATTCGTCCCTTCCCTGGTACAGGTGGAAGGTTGCTTGCACAGGGCTCACTCCTCACCAAAGATAAACCCTCATAGAGCTTGACCTTGCATGACCCCAGCTGCCGTACGTGGCTTACCACAATATTTGTCACTGTGGAATTGTGTAAAATCCTTTCACACACACGATCTTGTTGCTTCGATCATCACAACATGGCTCTTAGGAGAGGGACGCTGAGGGGGTGACCCCTGATCTCCAAGGCCTGGCTCCAGCGACATCGCAGGGAAGGAGCTTTTTCGGAGTTCGTGGCAACAGAATCCTGGGAAAGGGATTTGCACAAGGTCAACGTCTAACTGTCCATCCAGCAGCAGGATTGAGCCTCCTGTTTTGTTGCAGGACCTGCGCGGGTGCTAAAAGGCGGAGCTTACTCAGTCCCTGTCGCAAAGGGGCTCAGGGTCTAGGAATGTGGGAAAGGTGGGTAATCCTGCCATGCTTCTCAAACTGTCCACAATGCAGTACTGGAGAGAACACCTTCCTGCCCAATTATGAACACCCTCAGAGTGGAGAAGGGGGTGCACTAGTGATTGCTCATTTTCCCTCGGGTCACCTTTCAGTCCCCGTGGGCCAGCCAGCCTTGGCTGGAGCCCAGGATCTTCCCTCTGCTGGCCTTCCCACCCTTGTTCTTTCTGTTGTTTCTGGTGTCATCATTGTCCCCGTTGTTGCTTTGTGAGCCTCTTTGGCCTTTCTGCAAGGTCCTGATTCCATCCTAAGTGGTCAAGGTCACTCCTGAAAAGTCCTTTACTTCTAACTGCCTCTGATCCAGTAGCCTAGAAGGCCTTTCGGATACTCCGAATGTGACGTCTATAAGCCAAACCTTGTTCCTTTGACTGCCTCTTGCAGGCTAACTTTGATGGGACATTCTGCTCAAGAGCCTCTTCACCAACAATGAGAGGAAATAAACAGAGATGGGGTTGGGACTTGCATCTGGTCCAACATCAAGAGCAACAATTAAATGATGCACCAGTGTAGTGAATAAGCAGGAGCAGAGTGTAATCCCAAAAGGAACTTTATTTTTTTTCTCACTGTCCCTTTAAGTCTGGTTAATGGGATAGTCCTAATCCAAGATGAAAACACAAGTAGGCTGCAGGAACTTTCTGGTAAATGTTCCTTAAAGTCACAAACACAGGGGTGCCTGGGTGGCTCAGTTGGTTAAGCGTCTGCCTTCGGCTCAGGTCATGATCCTGGGGATCGAGCCCCGCATCAGGCTCCCTGCTCAGTGGGAAGCCTGCTTCTCCTTCTCCTGCTCCCCCTGCTTGTGTTCTCTCTCTCTGTCAAATAAATAAATAAAATCTTAAAAAAATAAAGTCACAAACACAGTCTGACCTCAATAATTATGGGGGTGGGGGATGGGCAAAATAGGGGAGGGAGATTAAGAGGCAAAAACTTACAGTTATAAAATAAATAAATTGGGGCGCCTGGGTGGCTCTGTTGGTTAAGCGTCCGACTCTTGATTTTGGCTCAGATCATGATCTCAGGGTCATGAGTTCGAGCCCTACAGCGGGCTCCATGCTGGGTGTGGAACCTGCTTAGGATTCTCTATCTCCCTCTCCATCTGTCTCTCCCCCCATGCTCATGCGTGTTCTCTCTCTAAAAAAATTTTTAAAAAAATCACGGATGAAAAGTACAGCACAGGGCATGTAGTCAATGGTATTGTAATAACTGTGCGGTGGCAGATGATAACTAGACTTGTCATGGTGAGCAATGTGTAATGTACATAACTGTGGATCATGATATTATACCTGAAACTAATACAATATTATATGTCAACTATACTTGAATTTAAAAAGATAATTTAAAAAATGGCCATGTCCCAGTTAAGAATCAATGTTTTTGACTTCATTCAAGGTTAAGGTTCCACTTATTCTTGCCGAACCTCACTGTCTTTTCTGTTGTATTGGCGGGGACCAGGAAAGGTTGTACAAGGACCAAATGGTGCTGTTGCCTGAGGGGTTTTCATTCTCTGGGCCTCACGGATATTTACAGCCGACTATCTCCCACAGGGGACTTGTATGGGTTTCTTGATACCTTCCTTCAGTTGATGATGGCCTGTCTCTTATAATTGCTAAATGAACCCTATATCATCAGCCTATTGATCCCTCTTCAGCCCCTAGGAGTCTGATTCCACTACCAGTTCCTCCAGATGAAGTCTGTTGGCCCCTTTAGGGCAGGACAGTCCCCAGCCTGCTCTCTGCCATGCGTGGACCACATGTGGCTCACTGGGGCACCTTCTACCCAAGCAGATACAGGGGTGCACAGTAATTCCTGAACATCGGCGACTGCCTCACTGGTGGAGTAGCCAGTCAGCCTAGGTCTCTTGTCCACAGAATTTCTCAGGCATGAGTCAGATGCCAATCCACTGTGTCCCTTAAGGTTTTTGGGGTCCACTGAAGCCCCATTTGATTTCAGATGAAAGGGGAGTCCTCCTCACTTACTTGCCCAGTATGTGTGTCACGGTGAGTAGAATTCCAAAGAAGCTCTTACAAACCCTTCTTAATAAATGTTAGATGCATTACCCCTAGAAACTATTCAGGCTCTTGTAAGTGGTGATTTCAACATGATGGGGAGCCCTTGTATGGGAGGCATATGCCGTAGGGCCTTATGAGTTGTGATAGGGGCTCAAGGTTTCCCTGTAAGTGAAATGAGAGCCCCTGGAGGATCTGGGAAGGAGTGACCTGGACTGACTTGTGCGTTAACAGATTTGCTCTATGACAATAGGCAAAAGTGGGGTGAGGGCAAGGAGGCCAGTAGGAGACATGCAATTGTCCATCTTCCCTTAATGAAGGCTTGAACCAGAGGTGGGGTGGTTGAGGTGGTGAAGGAGTGAAGGAGTGATGTCCTGAGCTGCTTTCGAAGGCAGACCAAGATTTTCTGGTTGTTGGTTGTGGAGTCAGAGAGAGCGTGGGGTCAAGGGCAAGCCTGGAATTGGGGGGCATGAATGGCTGAAAACTGGAGTTGCCTCTGAGGCAGGTAGAGCTTTGGGCTTCAGGAGAGCAGGTCTGAGTGGGGGCCCCAAGAGCTCTGCTGAGATCTGGTATCATATGCAGATATTTGACCTTGCTCAGTCTTTGAGGATTACAGTTGTGCCTGTCTTGTAGGGTTTTTTTAAATGATTAAATGACATTTACACACACGCACACACACGCACACATATATCTTTGTATTATATATGAGATTTTATATCTATGAGATTTATTTATATAAATGACATTAATATATAAAATTAGATTGTATATATAATATTTAACACAGTTGGCATATATCTTTTTTAATGATTAAATGAGATTTGCATAATGAGATTTATATATAAGTGAAATTATATATATAGTATTTAAAACATTTGCTAACATATAGTCACTAATGATTAAATGAGATTCTTATATATAAGGAAGGTTTTATATATATAAGATATATATAAATGAAATATTATATAATTTTTAGGACAGTTGTTGGCAGATAGACACAAACGATTTAATGTGATCTACATATATGTGTAATGTTTTATATATATAAAAGAGTTATACAAATATATGAAAAATATAAATGAGATTATGTATATATATAAATGAGATTTTATCTAAATATAAAATGTTCTGAAAAGTTGGTACATCGTCACTCTGTAGTGAGGAAATGAGCTTTACATATATGCGTGAGATTATATTTGTGTTAGATTTATTTGAGATTAGATGAATAGATACCCACATACATACATTCCCCCCCACCCCGGGCTCAGGAGAAAGTCAGGCGGGATGGGTCAAGTCCCTCTGGTCTCTCAGATGAGAACTTGTCTCTGCTGGTAGCCAAATGGAGTGTTGTCCCCAGAAAACCTCCCTGGTGGTGACACCTGGCACGTCCTCCTCCTTCCTGGCCGTGTGTCCTGGTCTCTCTCAGGGTCGTGAGGATGAAATGCGAGCCGGTGTGAGACCTGGTGCACCTTCCCTCCGGGATTCCACAGAGCGACCGCGTCAGAAGCTCTTGGATTCTGAGGTTTCCAGGGAGGTCTGTACTTCTCCATCCCGCAGATTCCTTCCTGGAAATGCAGATGTGGTGGCATTGGACCAGAGATGGACTGGCAGCCTTCATAAGCTGGGGTGAGAATGAGAGCCCTTCGGGCACAGAGCCAGGTGCAGATGTCAGCATCAGGGAGGGGACAAGCCTGATCCGGGCACCAAGCTGGAGTGGCTGGCCTAGAGCCAGGACCCAGGGACAGAATTGGCAATAGGGACGTGAGCCACCGTGGGAGATCCAGGAGGGAGGGCAGGTGGGAAACTGTGCACTTTCATAGGACAACTGCCTTCTTGCCCAAGGACGGGGAGGGGGCCATCCAGGGCACCAGGTGGGCGGAAAGCGGCAGTGTGTGCATGAATCAACAATTCCTCCTTTAGGACTGTCAATTTGTAAGAAATGTGGGGAGATTTCACTGAGAAGCAACTGCAGAGATCAAAGGCAAGAATGGTAGAGACTCTCAGGCTGTGGCAGAAAGCATGATTTGAAGTCAGACAACCTTGAGATTGAAATGTCTCATGTAGTCTCAATGAATGATAAGTCTCGATTCCCCAATCTCTACCGTGGACGCAGTAACTCCTACCACAGGTTATCCTGAGGCCTATGTGAGCTAAAGGCAGAAGGCGCCTGGAAGAGGGGAGCAGGTGTGTCCCCTAAATGTTGATTCCCTGATGTCTACCTTCTCTCCTTTCCCATAAAAGCAGTGGAAACCTGGTTAAGAATGGGGGCCAACTGGGAGGCAGACACGGTCCCTTTGACACATCAGAGACTGACATCCAAGCTGTGTCATTTGAGAAGTGCCAGGAGACCCCACCCACATGGGAAATCCCCTAGCCAGATGGTGACTTGGGGGTTGTAACTTAATAGCCTCCTGGATTAAGGGCCTTAGAAATGATCTGCGGCTGTAGGATGGTTGGAATCCACAGGTTCAGCCCCTATGTGCGGACGAACACACACGCAGCGCTACTCATTGGCCCCAGCACTTGGGGCCATGCCCATTTGGTGAGGGGGGAAGGGGGAGGCTGGTCCTTGCGATTTTCCACCTATTGTCAGATATAGAGCCCTAGGCTTTGCCAGGACAGATGGCAAATGAGCTGTCTCCAGGTGACAGGGGACCTGGTGGGTCCCAGCCTCCTGGCACACTCAGTATCCCAGGGTGCCACCTGCTCACACACACTTGTTCACACTCACCTCCAAAGAGAGGCATGTGAGCCACTCTCCTAGCTAGCCCCTTGGATAGTAACAAGCAGTGACTGAGAAAGCGGAGAAAATTCAGATGTTGTGGGCCAGTTCCTGGAGGAATAGATCTGTGCTTGATTTTTTTTTTAGAAGTCCTGCTGTTGTGTCTTTAAGGCGGTGTCTACCCTTGGCCACATTTCCTGTTTGATGGTGGAGTCTCTCTCCCCCTTCTCCTCCTCCCAGAGCCATAAACTGTGCATTGTTCATCATAGCAACAGCCCCAGGGTGGCAGGAAGACCGTGCCATTTGGAATCACATAGAGCCAGGTTCAAATTCTCCCTCCATCACCATGTGACATCGGGTGATAACTCAGCTCCTCTTGGCTTCGGTACTTCTAGGTTTTGTTTTGTTTTGTTAAGGATTCAGAAATAGCATCCTGACCTGCTGTTGAATAATGTGCACTTAGGTTAGGCTAGTTCCTTATTCATAAGGTATTTTCATGTCCAATCTCTTTTAATGGCTCCGTGTAATAGGAGAGAAAGCTGGGGCTCCGAGAGGCAAAGCGACTTGCCCAGGGACACACAGTGGTAAGCAATGAGCAAGAATTCCAACTTACTTGTTTGTCTTTTCATTCTGAAATAATTCCAGACTTAACACAAAGATTGCAAAAATGGTACCCTCCAATATCTCACCCACCCTTCACCTAGATTCCCCCCAAGGATAACATCTTATATCAGCATGGCATAATTATAAAAATCAGGATATTAACTTTAATAACAATATTATGATCCAATGATTTAGAATTTACCAGTTGTCCCATGAATATCCTTTTCTGGTCCAGAATCCAGTCCAGGATCACACATTGTATTTACTTTCCCTTCATCTCCTTTTAATCTGGAACCATTCCTTCTCCTGTCTGAGATTTTCTTGACCTTGACAATTTGAAGAGAGTGTAACAGGCTTGTTATATTTTGTAGAATGCTCCTAGGTTTGGGTTTGTCTAACCTTGTCCCGTTATTAAATTCAGGCTATGCATGTTTTGTAAGAACAATCACAGAAGTGATGTTCTGTCTTTCCCAGTGCCTCATATCCAGAGGCATATCATGTGCACCTGTTCCCTCACTGGGGACATTAACTCGATCCATTTGGGTTTAGATTTCAAGGCTTCTGTTCTTTCTGTTGTACCATGCGGCCCACGTTCTGATGTCTGTGTACTGTACTCAAGCTGTCAGACTAGATACTGCTGTTAAAGCACTGGAAAATCATATTAAAGGATATTGCAACTCAAAATGTTGCTTTTACACTGGGAGTTTCCTTGAGGGGAAACACCAATTTTAAATTTCTGGGGCTTTTGTGCCTCACACAGAGAAAATGCCAAGATGATGTTCACTGAATGAATAAATGAATAAAATAATGGACACATGAATGAATGAGATTCTCTGTTCGGTTTCCTCCTTGAGGGCAGGAAAATATACCGTAAGGATCCCTTTATTTTCTGCAAACAGTAAGTACTCAATTAAATTTGAGTAAATAAAACTAAATCCTCCTGGTGGATATTTCTTTACTTATAGGAGGAAGAAAAGAATGGCTGTTTTATCTAAAAAAAAAATTTTTTTTTTTTTTTGCAGCTCTTTCTCTTTTCTAAATACAGGCATTCCTGCTTTGATCCTGGGTGTGTAAAAGTAAATAGTTTTCTCATCTTTGGGTGTTCTTGGTGTTTTGGGCAGATAGAGACCAAAGCTGTTTAGTTTAAGAAGGCTGCTTAATGATTTGGGGCCATGGTTTCTGAGATCGCCTTAAAGTTCCCACCCCCTGATGGTCATGCCCTGCCCTTCAGTGTGGGTGGGCCTGCCCTAATCAGGTGAACCTCTATGGGACTAGAGGTCAGAGATGGAAAAAGCACATTTTCCCCCGTTGGCCTAAAAGGACCAAATGGAGAGAGTCCCATGTCAGGAAGGTCTCTAGGAGCTGATATCAGCCACCAGTCAATGGCTCTTAGCAGGAAAACAGGGACCTTGGTCTTACTGGCGCAAGGCCCTGAGTTCTGCCAACACCCTGAGTGAGGATGGAAGAGAACTCAAGCCTCAGATGAGACCCGAGCCCCAATGGACACCTTGATTTCAGCCTTGTGAGACCTTGAGCCAAGAGCACAGCTATGCTGGGCCCAAACTCCTGACCCATGGAAACAATAACATGATAAATTTGTGTCCCTGAGTTTGTGGTAACTTGTTACACAGCAATAGCTGTGCCTTTTCCAGAGTGTCATGGAGTTAGAATCCTACAGTTTGTAGCCTTTTCAAATGGCCTTGTTTCACTCAGCAACATACATTTCTTTGTGACTTGGTGGCTGATTTCTTTTTATTGCTGAATAATATTCCCTTGTCTGGATGTACCACAGTTTGCTTATCCATTCACCTACTGAAGGACATCTGGGTTGCCTCCAAGTCTTGGCAAACATTCATGCACAGGTTTTTGTGTAGACACAAGTTTTCAACTCACTTGAGTAAAGGTAGGAGTGCAGTTGCTGAATGGCATAGCAGGACTATGTTTGGTTTCATAGGAAACTGTCAAGGGTCTTCTTCCAAAGCACCGATATCATTTTGCCTTCCCACCGCTATGAACGGGAGTTCCTGTTGCTCCATATGCTTTGCCAGCATTTGATGGTGTCATTTTGGGGGATTTTAGCCACAGAAGGCCCTTCTGGATTTCTATTACTGCAGGGGAAGCCCTCTGTCCCCCTTCCCATATTCCTACTTCTGCCTGTATTAGAAGAAATCCCACCTCCAGGGTGCTGTGGCAACAGTGCCCACTGCTTTCTACCCCTTGTTTAAATGTCTCAATGGGCGAGGAAGGTGCCCCCTGATCAGTGAAAGCCCAACATCTACTGGGCCTTGTTTTCCAAGGAAAGACTGGGTGTCAGAGACAAAATATGCATCTGTCCCCCAGGGTTGGGTATGCCCCCTTAGGCAGAGAGCTGCCATTCTTTCAGGGGAAAAGGAATAGGTTTACTTGGGGTGGCAGGTAGGTAGGGGGTCCCGTGGCGGCTTCTAGTCATGTTTTATCAGGGGGTGCAACTTGGAGAGTCATATCCCATTAATCAATCCTGACAGGCCACTTTTTTTTTTCTTTACCCTTTGTGTTTCTCAGTTAAGAAACTGAGAGATGTTAGGCTTCCCCAAATCCTCAGTAATATCCACACCACCACCACCACCTAGAGCAACAATAATTATTCCTCTTACAGTTATTATTCACAGTATGCAAACAGCCACTACCATTATTGACTGTCTGTAGTATGTCAGGCCCCATAGTCAGTGTACTGTCTGTGCTATATCATTAATCCTCACAATGAACCCAAGAGTTGTATATTATTGCCCCCAAGCAACTTGAGGCTCTCAGAGGCCACACAGCTGGGAAATGGTGAACCTTGAACCTTGTTCTGGTTGTCAAAGCCCACGCTAGTTCTGGAGGTCACAGCATGTGGAGGAGGGGGAAGGAGGTGAGGGGGTGCAGTTCTTTGTCTCTCTCTCTTCTGTCTACCATAGATCCTTTGCCTTGGGCCTCACTCAGAATGGTTTTCCCTATCAGCTTCTAGATTATATTGTTATCAAGGGAGGGAGAACTTTATTACCTTCCATGCACTGGATGCCACACACTGGTTTTTAATTATCACCCAACCCAATTGGTTGGGTAATATTATGCTCTTCTTTATACAGATGAGGAAATTGAGGCTCAAAGAGTTTAAGTAACTTTTCCAAGTCTAGAACTAAGTCCCAGCTAGTAAATAGCACGCTGAATTTGGAGCATCTCATCTTAAACCCTGGGGGCCTTTACTCCATAATGGTGGTCCTTATACTTTGTGGGTCTCAGGCCCCTTTTGTGCTCTTAATAGGGATTGAGCTGCAACCCTTAATGAATTGTTAGATTTAGATAATGATCACCGTTCCTGGTAACTTCACCAAAAGGGAGACAATGAGACGTTATTTCCCTCCTCATGGCAGAACACAATACCACCTGCTTCTAAATTGAACTTCCAATGTCCAAGAAATACAGGGGAAAGGAATATTGTAAACAAAACTCCATCAGTGTAATTAATCAAATCTAAAATGTGGAAAACCACACAACAAAGCGTTGCAGCATTTGATTCCTTTACCAAGTGAATTTCAAAGAAAAATATATAAACGAGAGGAAGAAACTATGGAGACATTATCTACCAATCGCCATGTATAGACTACTTCAGATCCTGATTTGAACAAAAAACAGTGTGTGTGTGTGTGTGTGTGTGTGAGATTATGAATATTATGAAATTATTGCTAATTTTTTGATGGCATAATGATACTGTGGTTATGCTTTTTTAAAATGTCCTTATATGTTAGAAATATGTAATTAAGCATTAAATTTCTTTGTGCTTTACGTCTCATACCATTTCCCCCATGTTTTTAGATGAAGTGAGAAAAACCCAGAGAAGTGATTTGCCAAGTTCACACCTGGTACATGGCAGAGTTGGGTCTGAAGGCCGGTGGCGGGGCGTGGGGGGGTTGGAAGGAAATTGCTCTGCCTAGTTTTAGCTTGGCACCCTACCTTTACTGTCTCTGGCCAGTCTTTGGCAGCTACAACAAAACCTGAGCATCGAACCATGAGACAAATGTGGAAGTCATGGGATTTTAAGCTGTGGCTTTAGCAGGACTCAGTTTAGGGGTTTTACTATGGAATTCCCTCTATACATGTTTGAAAAAAATACCCAGAAACAGCTCGATGCCAGGAAAGGAAATGCCAAAAGCAGCCTGATTAAGACTGAAACTCCAGATGTCACCAAATTTCAAGACACGTGCAATTTCGCGGTGAGTAACAAGCAGTAGCCAGTGCTGCTGACTCACAGGCTGGGAGCCAAGGGGCCTGGGTTATTTTCTGCAAGAACATTTCATCAGCCGGTTGCCATCTTGGTACGGCTGTGTTGGCTGGTCTCAGAGGTCAGGCTGTTTTCACAGGTTTTGATGACTGGTCCACACCAAGGGACATTTCTTCATTCCAAACATGTGCAGAACTCTAGCACATCTTGCTTTGGAGTTCCTGGTTGATATTTGAGAAACTTACCTTCCTTCCAGTTAGCCCGTGGGGTTGAGACATGGAACCGAAGAGGTGAAGGCATGAGTCTGACCTCACATGAACACTTTACCTTGCTGATGGATGCATGATGCATGACGGAAATGCTGTCTCAATCATCGAGCCCTTACCAAACAATCATCATGAGCACAGAAGCATTCCTAATGCTAACCAATTGCCTCAACAATGCACAGTTCCTGACAATAGCAGAGAGAAGCTGTGGATGAGTCATTGTGAAACCAACCAGGTACTAAGAAGATAACTGAAAGATCTGAGCTTCTGTGTGGTCGGCCGGTAGCTCCATCTTCTGAGTGGAGGTCCCATCTGGGAGGACAAACTGTTGTCGGAAGTCAAATGTCGGGGCAAGTCGAGAGGATGAAACGGTGGCCTCATGGGGTGATTTGCTAGAGGCCTCTGAGAAAAGCCATTCTGAGGAAAGACTGAATCTAGACCAAGGAACTTGGTCTGAGAACAGAGGTCCGTGTGTGAGGAACACACTTTCCTGCTGAACTCCCAAGGGCAAGGCAGCTACAATAAAACCTGAGCACCAAATTAGAGAGTTGCTACACGTCAAAACTTGGTGAGGCACTGAGAGCCCATGGCTGCAGTATTTTGTAACGAGGGACACAGGATGTAGACAAATGGGGACAGGTCCTTTCCCAGTCAGGGTGGCTGTTGAAGCACAGAATGACGTCACACTAGAGGGCATGCTGCAGGGCAGTGGGATTTGGGGCACTACAGTGACCCTCCTGTAGAGAGATGAAGCTAGAACTGGCCAGGAAGGATATATGGCAGACTCCATGGAGTATCCAAGAGGGACATGTTCACGCACAATGCTCCCTATGGGCCCAGCTAGGGTGTTGAGTAGCGTATCAGAGGGCGGATGTGAGGATTAAATGAGAGAATAAGAGCTCTGGTACCACTATTGCTGTTTTATATTTTTTATTGTGTCGAATGAATCTCGCTTTTGATATATATTAGCTGTTAATAATTGAATTAAGTTATATAAGATAATTTATGTAAAGCCCTCAACTCCATGTCTATACGTAGTAAGTGCTCAATAGCTGTTAGTTATTATTATCATTATGAATTATTGTTACTACAATTATTAATGGAGATAGTGGTACTAGAAGAGCAGCAGACATTTAAAAATAGACCAGATACTACTCAGTTGTAGATGGGGTCCAGGATAGGGAAATCCCTTTTGGTTATAATTACCATTACCCCTGTTTTTATCTCCAGGCTAAAAATAGAGCCTGGAACACACAGGTCATATTTGAATAAATGTGTTGTTGAACTCAGTAAAAGGGACTTTCAGGTTCCACTTTCCCATCTTGGTTCAGCCACACGGATTGAGTGCATCCCGTGTTAAGTACTCTCTCCTTCCCATCGATTTAATCCTTGCAGGATTCTTCTGAGCAGTGGTTTCCCCCTGTGAAAGGTAGAGAATCTGAAGCTCAGGGACCGGGAGATCTCCTGGGAGTCCCATTGTGCCTTTAGAAGAGATGGTGACATGAAGGCTAGCGCAGGCAAACTTGCTTGCCTGAGGGCCTGTTCACACAGAGAGGCAGTGATGGAGACGGAGGAGGCTCCAGAGGCTTGCTGAAGATTGTAGGCCACTTAGAGTCAGCCATGAGTGCCGCCTTCTGAACTCTGGCCTCTGCCTTCAAATCCCTTCCTGCCGGTCAGTGCTGACCCAGGTGGGAGAAAGGCCCCAGAGGTCCCGGCGCTCAGCGTGATGGGACCTTTTTAAAATGGAGACAAAGTGGGCTGGGATCTGGGCTCCCATCTGTGTCCCTGGCTCTCAGAAGAAAGTCCTAGTCCAGCCAAAGGGAGAGATGCTAGGTGAGCCGGAGAACGGGTTTGGCTGAATGTTCTAAATTTAGAAGAGGACTTGGATGTGCCCTCTGCGGCTTTTGACTGGAGCCCAAGCTCAGAGCGTGTTGGTGTTTTTCCTCTTTGGCTTCCCTGTGGGGCGGGGAAGCTGCTCCCCTCTCAGGTTCCCGAGGGCTCAGACGGCACTAGGTTTATAAATACCCTCTCTGCTCCCTGGCAGTTCTGACCCCAGCTGATTGTCAGTAATTTCAGGGTTTCTCATGGAGCCTCTGCACTCCGGCTCCCCGGGGTGATAATTGAGGGTGGCGGGTCACCCCCAACCTCAGGGAGGTCCCTGCGGCAGAGGCACGGCGTGACCAGACAGGGTGCTTTCCTCCTCACCATGGCCTCGACAGGCAGTCAGAAGTCATACAGGGAAGTAACACTTTCCTTGGTACTGCTCAGATGGGGTTTTTGGAGGTTAGTGCTGTTGGTCATTAAAGGGGCTGGGGGCGTGGAGGAAAGATCCCGGGGGGAGCATCCATAGAGAGTGCTCTGTGCCAGGCTTGTGCTAAATGATTTAATGCTGGTTAATACTGGGAGCTGTTAGTCGGTATCACATGTGTCCCAGCTCCATGCCACACTTGTTACATGGACTGTCGTTATTACCCATGTGATTCCATATAATCTGTACAAGATCCAGGGACTGAAATTGTCCTGTTTCACCGGGGAAGCACCTGAGGATCTGAGAAATGACTGGTCCAAGTTGCACAGCTGGTGCACCAAAATACTTCCTCTTTCCGCATGCCATGTGGAGAGCTGCTATCATCTCTAATTTGTAGCAATTAAGCAACTTTAAAAATTTTGAAGTCATGTAAACTGGGGCTCAAATCACAGCACTGCCACTTGCTCTAAGAATCTGAGCAAATCCTCTAAACTTATCTGAGTCTCAGTTTTCTTACCCGTCAAATGGGAATGAGAGCAGAGTTCGTGTGAAGGCCTCAACTGTATAAGACGCTAACTTGGGAAATGGTATACCCCAAATAAATGTTAGTGAATAACAGTAAAAGCTAACTTTTATTCCATCCTTCCTATGTGTCAGTCTATGCTGTGCACAGTACGTATTTTATTTAATGCTCTCGGCCGCTTTAGGGAGACATGCTTTTATTGACCTTATTTTTCAAAAGAGAGAGCTGAGGGTAAAAAGAGGGAAAGGACCTGCCCATGGTCTTGTAAATGGCAGAATGTTGGTTTGAATCCAGAGAGTGACTCCAAGTCCATATTCTCCCCTCATCTCTATTGCTTTTGTCATCATCATCATCATCACCTTTGCCATCATCACCTTAGTCATCATCACCTTAGTCATCATCACCGTCATTGCCTTATTTGCCACCATCATGATTACCATGATCACCACGATTGTCATCACCATTATGATCACCATCATCATCACCACCACCACCATCATCATCATCATCACCACCACCACCACCATCATCATCATCATCCAATCATCACCATCATCATCACCACCATCATCACCACCATCATCACCTTTGTCATGATCACTACCCTCATCATCATCACTATCATTCTATCATGATTATTATTGTTCTGTAACTGCTCCTCTCAGCCCCGGGCTCCTCCGGGGTAGAGCCATTTCAGGCCTGGAACACAGGAGGGTCTCAGCTTGTGTATGCGAATTGGCTGAATAACCTATGACTGACTTGAAACACAAATGGGGCAATCCTCTAAGAACTCAACTCATCCAAGAGGCTTTCTTACCCCTGCACCCAGAGAAATTGAGGGCTGTGGATCTTAAATCTGAAATCTCTATAGATGGGAGCTCTGAGAAGCACATGGTTAGCAAAAAGCCCAGAGACTAAGAGTCCTACATTTTCTCTGCACTGTCCAATATGGAAGCCACTGTGACTATTTAAATTTAAAAATTCAATTATTTAAAATGAAATAAAATGGAAAACTCAGTTCCATAGTTACACATTTCAAATGCACCATCGCCTGTGGCTAGTGGCTACCATATTGGATGGTGTACATCTAGAACATTAGTATCATTGTAGGAAGTGTTTTTCCTGCTGTTCTGGAAGGTCCTGATTTTCAGTCCCCTCTGGGTACACTAATCTTTCCAGGCCAGGAAGCTGATCTGGGGCTCGGGAAATGTGCTCATTGTGGCCAACATACCAGTGGGACAGAGAGAGGAGCCAGAGAGAAGCTTCTAGGGCACCCATCAGTCTTACTGGCAGCTCCTATAAGCACACTGGGCTTGAAGGGAAGTGGTTAAAGTCGCCCGGCATTGGAGTCAGGGCTCACATCTCCATTTCCCAGCTGTGCAACTGTAGGCAAATTAATGCACCTCCCCAGGCCTCAGTTTCCCCAGTTGTGAAACAGGTATGCTATGCCTCTGCCACTGGATGAGCTGTGTCAAAAGCACTTGCACAGAGCAGGTTGTGAAGAAGTGTTCATTCTCTTGCCCTCCACCCGAGAAAAGGCTGGGGGGTGGGGATCAGAGTCGGGTAGCCCAGCAAGCTACCCAAATGCTCCTCCACACACACTTCAGCCTGCCTCTCTAGAGCTGGTTAGTCCTGTTCATATTGTTAGAACTTTATTTTTATAGGTTTGGGTATTTGGTGAGTCAGAGAATCAATGGTACCTTCACCAGTAAACAAAATACAACACTTTCCCCAAAGGAAGGAGTGCAGAGGAGAGTTGGGGGCAAGAGTCCTGGGAGTTACAGCAACAGACTCCCTCCACCCCCTTAGACTTCTTCCTTTCTACCCTCCACCCTCACCCTCTGATGAAAATCGGCACCTCCGTGGCTCTGAATCCCAAAACCATTAGTGGCGATGGTAATCATAGCTACTGTTTGTTGAGGTCCTTGCCGAACTGGGCACTGCTCGAAGATGATTACATACAATATTGTAAAAACCCTCTGGTGAGCCACATTCTCAGCTCATTTTACAGATGAGGAAACTGAGGCCCAGAAAGATGAACTAACACGCCCAAGTTTGCATGGCAGGTGAAATGGCAGAGGAGGGAATTGAATTCCAGTGTACAGCAAGCCGTGCTCATGTGAGCGTGACTAGCACAGGGTAGAGGTTGTTTGTGATGACAGTCCAGCTTGGAGGTCAAAGCTCAAGGCTTTGAGGTATCAGTTCAACTTTGAGGTCGGGGTCTGTGCTGACCAGCAATGAGATCTTGGGCAAGTTGCTTAAAAACGTATACAAACCACTTTAAATTTCAGTTTCTCTACCTGTAAAATGAGGACGGTGATCAAACCTCATAATGATGTTTTTAGAGTTCGATGACTGAGGTCTGTGTTCGACAAAGCGTTTGTGGCCCACAGCGGGTGTCTGGGCATATCAGAAACTTCTGCCCTTGTAGGTTTCTCATCGCCCCAGCCCACAGTCTGTCCGCCTCGGCACTGCTGACATTCTGAGCTGACAGTCTGTGGCAGGGGTGTCCTGTGCATCTCAGGATGTTTAGCAGCATCCTTGGCTTCTCCTAAGTCCAGGTTGGAACAGCTAAAAATATCTTCAGACTTTGCTAACTTTCCTGGGGGCGGGGGGGAGGAAGTGCCCCCCACCCACCCTCTAGGTGAGAACCCCTGCCTGAGCCATGCTCAACCCGATTCACTGCAAATGGCACATGCCGTTAGGCCGGAATGCTGTCTGTGCCCCTTGCCCGTGCAGCAGACCCAGGCAGGGATCCCAGCGCGAGGCCGGGCAGGGGGCCACGATCAGATCAGCCTGGGGTGGCCTGCGCTGGTGCCTTTTGAGGATTGACACCCGGCTCACTGTTTCAGTTGGCAATTATCTGAACAGAAGTGTTCTAATTGCCTGAGGATCAGGTTTCCTCTGGGGGTCATTTCTTTCAAGGCTCCTGTTGCTGTTTATTTATACTCATCCCAATAAAAAGCATGTGCTCAGCTGCATGGGGTATTAATGATAGGAGGGTCGCTCCAGACGGCGCCCGGGGAGGTGCCTGCAAATCCACTCTGCAGAAGTTCCTCATTTGCTGGATCTGCCTGGCAGGGCCCTGGTGGGGCTGGAGTGTGTGTGTGTCTGTGTGTCCGTGTACCCACATGCTGAGAGTGCACATTTGTCGCCTCTCTGACTTAGCACTTGTGATAACACAAGTGTCTCCCCCAAGGAAGTTGCTGCCCTCACATCTGGCCACCAGACTGGGTGTCTGCTGGCCCAGACCTCCTGCACCCCATCACAGGCCCCTGTGGCTTCCAACTGGACTCTAGGGGGTTGCAGAAACTCAAAGCTATCCCCGCTAGCTATCCCCCTAGAGGGGGCTAATGAAGTTAATGACGATGCCACCCATGTGGGCAGGGCTCCCTTATTAGCAACAAGCTTTCTGCTGGTGATCATCATGATAAGGATAATATTAAATAAACCTGTATTGAGCACCGCCTCCGTGCCAGGCACCTCGCTGTTCGGTCATTCCTTCCCTCATTCATTCATTCATTCATTCAGACATGAGACCAAACAGATGTTGAGTACTGCTCTACCCCAGCCATCATTATAGAGCAGTGAGAAGCAATTAGACAATTAGTAGCTCCCGGGGAGCTGACAATTTCGGGGATGTAGAGGGGAGACCAAAATACAAGTCCCCTCCTACGAGCCCACAATTGTAGGCCAAGAAAAAAAAAAATTGAATGGACAAGATAATTTCAGTTCCTGGTAAATGCTGTGAGGAAAATAAAATGGGGGAATATGACCCAGATCTGCTAAGGTGAGAAGGCCTTCTTTCTTCAACATGAGGGTGTCGTCAGAGAAGACCCTGGGACAAGCCCTTAATGACAAAATGACAGAAGTATTCTTGGAGAAGAAGCAGCAGAGCAAATGCCTGGAGGTGGCAACAAGTTTGAATTACTCAAGGAACAGAAAGGTGTTTGGGGCGAAGTAGAACCTGGAGGAGCTGGGGGCGGCGCGCCGGGGGTCCCAGGAAGGAGGAGGTGGCCAGAGAGACTGGCAGGGGCCAGGAACTGAAGGGCTTCTTGGCCTACGGTAAAGAGGTGAAATTCTATTCTAAGTACAGCGGGCACCACTGGGGGCATGACGTCCCGGATGGTGCGATGTGCTGCATGCACGTTACAGCCCAGGCTGGCTGCCCAGCAGAGAGTGGACGGAAGGGAGCAGAGGGAACCTGGGACACCTGTCAGCAGGGGGCAGTAAGGAGGTGGGTGAGGGTCCTCTTGCTGCTGTAACAAACACCACAAATTTGTTATCCCACTGTCTGGAGGTCAGAGGTCCCAAATGTGTCTCGCTGGGTAAAATCAAGGTGAAGGCAGGGCTGGTTCCTCTGGAGGCTTTTGAGGAGAACCTGTCCCTTGCCTTTCTTTCCCAGCTTCTGGAAACCACCCACATTTGCTGGCTTTGGGCCCCTTTGGTGTCTTGAAAGCTAGCACTGTAGTATCTTCAATCTCTCCCCTGATATTTCCTTTTTTGACTCTGACCCTCCCTCATGCCTCCCTCTTGTAAGGACCCTCCTGATTACATGGGACCCACCCAAACAATCCAGGGCCATATCCCCCATCCCAGGATCCCTAACTGCATCACATCTGCAGAGTCCCTTTGGCCATGTCAGGTGACACATCCAGAGGCTCCAGGGATTTGGACGTGGGCATCTCTGGAGGCCATTACCCTGCTGACCACAGGAAGTGAGCCATGATGGAGGCCAGGATGGTGCCAGTGGGGTGAGGAGGAGTGAGCAGATTGGGGGTCTTTCTGAGGCAGAACCAATAGGGCTCGTTGATGGATGGGCTGTGGACTGCAAAGAAAAGCAAGGAATCAAAGAGGTCCTTTCCTGAAATGGGAAGGCAGCAGCCTTGGGGTGGGGGCCAACCAGGCAGTTCTCTCGGCCGTGTCTGTATTGAGATGCCCACTAGACAGCTGAGTGGAAATATCAAGTAGTCAGCAGGATGAGCCTAGCATTGATGATGGAGGCCAGGGGTGGTGATATAAATGTGGGAGTCACCAGCCTATAGATGGAATTTAACCATGGGATGGGATGAGACCCCCTATGAGTAAAGTTTCAAGAAGAGCAGAAGGTAATGGGCTTTTATAAACAATTTATCAAACTCAACACCCAAAAAACAAATAATCCCGTCAAGAAGTGGGCAGAAGACATGAAAAGACACTTCTCCAAAGACATACAGATGGTCAACAGACATGAAAAAATGTTCCACATCACTAGCCATCAGGGAAATACAATTCAAAACCACAATGAGATACCACCTTACACCGGTTAGAATGGCTAAAATTAACAAGACAGGAAACAACAAAAGTTGGCGAGGTTGTGGAGAAAGGGGAACTCTCTTACACTGTTGGTGGGAATGCAAGCTGGTACAGCGCTTGTTCCTCAAGAAGTTAAAAATAGAACTACCCTCTAACCCAGCAATTGCACTGCTGGGTATTTACCCCAAAGATACAGATGTAGTGAAAAGAAGGGACAGATGCATCCCAATGTTCATAGCAACAACGTTCACAATAGCCAAACTGTGGAAGGGGCCGAGATGTCCTTCAGCAGATGAATGGATAAAGAAGATGTGGTCCATATATACAATGGAATATTACTCAGCCATCAGAAAGGATGAATGCCCACCATTTGCATCGACATGGATAGAATGGGAGGGGATTATGCTGAGTGAAATAAGTCAAGCAGAGAAAGTAAATTATCATATGGTTTCACTCATATGTGGAATATAAGGAATAGCATGGAGGATCATCGGGGAAGGGAAGGAAAACTGAATGGGAAGAAATCAGAGAGGGAGAAAAACCATGAGAGACTCTACTCCAGGAAACAAACAGGGTTGTGGAAAGGGAGGTGGGTGGGGGGATGGGCATGAAGGAGGGCACGTGGTGTGATGAGCACTGGGTGTTTTACGCAACTAATGAATCGTTGAACACTACATCAAAAACTAATGATGTACTGTATGTTGGCCAATTGAATTTAAATAAAAAAAAAAGAAGGTAACGGGCTTTTAAAGATGCAGCAGAGAAGGAGAAACCAGCCAAAGAAAAATGCTCCTAAACCACAGAGCTGACCATGCCGCCCCAATGCCCAGGCACACCCCCATTCTCTGGGCCTTAGTTTCCACATCTCCCCTTGGGAATGGAGCTGTTGCCTCACGGCAATGGGGCGCTCACTCCAGGCCAGGCAGAGTGCTAAGTGCTTTAGACACGTGATCCCGTTTCGGCCCCACAAACAACTGGATGCGGACATATTATCTCCGTCTTAGAGTTAGGAAATCTGGGGCTGGGAAGGGGGTCCACCCGGCCAAGCTTCCCGTAGCTCGCAGGTGTGCTGCAGGCCCAGGTCTGAGTGGCTCCAAGGCCTGTGCTCCTTACTCTTCGCTCCGCACAGCTTTTTTCTTTTTTTGCACAGTTGTAATGTTTAATTCATTGGTTATCATAAACGTTTTGACGTGTTCCTTCCCCACCATACTACAAGCCTGGGGAGGACAAAGTCTGTCATGTCAAGGACTGTCGTGCTCTCCCCCCCAGCACCCCTCGCTGAGGGACTGGCTCTGTCCCTACCCAGCAGTTCTCCTGGGCAGGACCTGACACAGAGTCAGGTCAGAGGGGGACAGAGGTGAAATCCCATCCTCTCCTCCAGCTGCTCCAAGCTCTGTACCCTCCCCCATCCCCCCTCAACCTGCACTGTCCAACCACCTGTGGGGGCACCCTCTCTGCTTTGGGGGAGGCTGCAGGGCTGGTGAACTGGGACATCAAGAGCACAGGTCCTCATGGTGTCAGCCCGCTCCATTCCTCAACAGGCCCTTAGAATCTTCCAGGGGCTGGTACTGAGAAGAGCAAAGCCACCGCTTCTTTGCATTGGAACTTGCACAATTCCTTCCCCTCTCTTTTCTCCTCTCCCTCCTTTCCTGCCACAAACACAGAAGCAGAGGGAGGCACTGGGGCATACAGTGGTGTGAAAAGATGACCTTGTCCCCGCCGTCATGCAATTGAAGGTCAAGCCCAGTGGTTCTCTTTGCTGGTAGAAAGTGCAGATGTCCAGTCATGTCCCAGAGCGACTGAGTTGGAATGGGGCGGGGGTTGGTGTTATGATAGAGTTGGGGGCGGCAGGCCTCTGTGCTGTTTGAAATGGCTGTGGTTGATTCTAATGGTCAGTGGGACTGAGGTGGGGTCTGGGGGTCCAATGGGGGTCCAATGGGTTAACCTAATGACTCTCTAAATAGTGTAAAACTGCAAACTTGATAACCACTCTGGGGGTGGGGAGTAGCATCCAGAAGAGATATCTGGGGAGTTTGACTTAGCTTAGAAAGTCAGGGAAGGCTTCTCGGTGAAAGTGACTTTGAGTTGAGATCTGAAGGACAGATAGGTAGGAGTGAACCAGGGAAAGAGGAGGAAAAAGCACATGCAAAGGCCCTATGGCAAGAGGCAGCATAGTGAGGACATTGACAAGGCCCTCAGGAGGAATCGGTGTAGCTGGAGCCAGAGAATGGGTTGGAAGGGGATGTGAGAAGGGGGAGGGAGAGTAGGGTAGGGTGTGACTAAGGTGGGGAGGGGTGGGAGAGGTGGGGGATGGAACAGGTGGGCAGGAGCCAAACCGCTCAGGCTTTGTTGGCTTGTCAGCCAAGGTAGGAGCTTTGTCTTTACTGAGAGATCAAAGGGAAAGCATGAAGGCATTGAGTAAGGGCTGGCATGCCCGCACTTAGAAATATGCCACAGGCTACACATGGAATGTGTGAGGAGGGGGTTTCAGGATGCATTTTAGGGAGACCCATCAGGAAGCCATGCTGTGGTCCAGAAGGAAGGCCAGGAACTTGGATCCTGGTGTTAGCGGTTAAGAAAAGTGGCCGGATGCCAGAGGCTAAGTCACTTGGCTGAATTCACACGCCAACAAGTTCAAACCCAGTTCAGTTGTCTTGCGAAGCCCTTGTACTAAGGCACCGAAATTCTAACTGCAGGTTTCCCCCTCATGGATTCTTGACAGCATTTCTGTGGGTCAGAACCAACATTTGCAAAAAAAAAAAAAAAAGAAGAAGAAAGAAAGAAAGAAGGAAGGAAGGAAGGAAAAACCAGGATAGAATAAAATAAAGCACAGGGTATTGCACGTAGTAAAGGTAACGAGGCTTCCTGCAGATTTGTTTCCATTTTGTATGCATATCCATAGGTGGGTGTGCCAGGCTGTGATGTAAAACGTCATTCTGGTGGCTGGTCACACAGAGCCCAGACAAGGTTAGAAAGGCTGCCCTTGCGTTCACCTCCGCCCCCTCTCCTGCTGACGCTGGGTCCGGGAATGAGTCACAGGAGAGGCAGTCCCCCACTCTCTGAGTGCCGTCCACTTTCTCATAAAGCAGTATTGTGAACCATGCCTGAGCCACCATGGCAGGGCTGAGGGGGAGGCCCCGAGAGTTCTCCGTACCTCTGGCTCTGGCCTGGTCCAGACCGTGCTCCCTGAGAGCTTGGGCTGCCCCTGTGGAATTTGCAGCAGGGCTCCATGCTGCCAGCCCCCGGTGATGAGTCAGAGACTCGGTGGCCCCAGCAGCATCCCTCCATCTCTGGCTGCAAGGCACTAGCGGGCTGCAGAGCTGAGAGGCCTTGAACTTGTTTGATGTAAGACTTCTCTACCAGACGGTGCACGATGCCAGCAAGGCCTGGCTTGGCCTGGCCCCTGAGGAAGCGCACATACGGATCTCACAGGACAGAGCCTGGAGGACAAGCCAACAAGGGAACGAGGGCCTGCTTATGTCTCCCTCCTGGGCCACCCTCTCCCAGGGCCCTGAGAATCCCATGGGCCTGGCCCGGGGAGAGGACAGAAAGACAGGGAGCTTCTAAGTGCCCTGGAGTTGGTTTTGAGCCCCAGCTGTGCACGTTCAAGCAACTTCATCTGTCCAGGCCAAGATCTTCTTGTGTGCAGGCCTCTGCCATTCTCTTTCATGGCAATTATCACTCTCAGAGTGATGTGAACAGTGCTCGAATTCCAAATAGATTCCCAGTTCAGTTGGAAAGAATGAGAAGGGAGATACCTCCCCCCCTACCATCACCCGCCGAAACTGTATCTGGCTCTCATCATCTATTTACTTAACTCTCTTCTATTTAAATTCCCAGCACCTCTTGTAGGCAGTTCTGGCAAGTGAAATGTAGATAGGAGTTCCTGGAAAAAGCTTCCCGTCTCAACTAGAGCCTGGCTCAGGGAAAACAACTGGTCACACCCCTGTTCTTCCTCTGGACGAGGTCATGATGTCTGGAGGCACAGCAGCCACCTTGCGACCATGAAGGTGTATGATAAAGATGCAAGAACAGAACAGTAGAAGCACATTTGTGGCATCGTGACATTAGACTGCATCTGCTCACCTTCAGACTTCCTACCCATTTAAACACTGAAATCAACTTCTTTTGCTTGTAGGCAAATATAGTTTCTGACTTATATAGTGATCTGTTCACTTGGGGCCTTATCCCCAAACGTATTAATTCCACAAACTTTTATTGAGTCCCTACCATGTGCTAGACAGTGGCACTACAAAGGTCAATTCAGACTTTGATCTTACCTTGAAAGGGCTCAGAGTCTAATATGAGAGTTAAGAAGTGTGAAATCATAACAAATGGGGCTCCCTGTCCCCTAAGATCTGGTTATAGTCAGCTGCAATGCCTGTTAGTTCCAAGGCAGTTTTCCAACCTCAAGTTCAAATTTCGATCAGATTTCGGGCTTCTGTTGGGAAGTCCCCATCTCTAAATCTTATCTCTGTTGCTTTATTTCTGCCAGCATGGATCCAAATGGAAAACATCTTCTTTTATCAACCAGTCAACCAGTCCTTGCCAAAAAAAAAAAAAGTCCATGCTCACCCAGGACCTTTGTCCAGCAAACTTGGCTAAAGGTTTATGGCACAGCCCATAAAGTAAAATGTTGAAAATTAAACACTCCTGTTCTTAAAAGTCATTTGTTGTCTCCTTTAGCTACTCTTTTGCCCCCTTTTCTTGGTGCCTTGCCTGCCCCCAACCTCAGCTACCCTCATGGAAGTTTATATCCTTGTCTAAATATACTCAAGAAAGCCATGCTGGTGAAGGAAGTAGGGCTTTAAACTGAGATACCAATCATCTAGTTTGTCTGTGGCTCACTTTTTTGCATCTGCAAAAGGGAGATAAGAACCCCCCACCCCTTGCAAAATTGGGGAGAGGATTCAGTGGGGTGACCTGACACACGGTCTAGGCCATTTATGGTATAATCCATATTCTAGTAGTGTATGATCTACGTTCGACTGCTCTCAAATGAGTTTGTTAGAGAAAAAGTTTCCATCTCAAATCACCACTGGGCTTTATGTTTCTGTAATCCTGAGCAGAAATAGCAGGAATGTGTGTGTTCATGGTGATCCAATGAGCAGAGAGGTGGAATATTTTCCAAGAAGAAAATGGGTTGTTTGGAACCACTGACATATTTGGCCCACTCTGCTCCATTCCCCCAGACCAACACCTGTCTATCAGATTGTGTTACCGTCATGGGAAAATTTGAGGGAATGCACCTCTCCCCATATACACATGCCTCAATGCCCATCCCACTATTTTTCTATAACCAGGAGACCTCTTCCTCCTGCAAATTTGAAGGGCCTGGATCACTCTCTGAGACTCCTTTTTTTTTTTTTTTTTAATTGAGATATAATTCACATAACATAAAATACACCCTATTAAAGTATACAGTTTGGTTGTGTGATGATCACCACTAATTCCAGAACATTTTGCTCACCTGAAAAAGAAACCCTGTGCCCATGAGCAGCCACTCCCCATCCCCCATCTACAGCCCGTGGCAATCGTGATTCTATTTTCTGTGTCTATGGCCCCTCAGAAATTTCTGGCACCAGTATCTCAAGTCTGTGAGCCATGAGCTCCATTTCTAACCGCTTTGGCCCTGCCATCCCCATCTTCCCTTTGCTTTCTCAAGAAGCAGTTTTCATCTTACCTAAGAGCTACATTCCATTGTTTGCCCACCATTTGAATGTCCTTCTCGTGTTTGTGGAATTCCTTGGTATATGGCTTGTCCTAGGAGCGAGAGACCATCTCTCTCTTTTAAAGCTAAAGAAAAAAAAAAAAAAGCAAAAAGCTAGAAATGTGCTTTCCCAGAGTCCCTTGCAGCTAGACCTCAGATGTGTGAGCTAGCTCAACCAATGGCTTTGAATCTGGAGCTAGTGGCCCCCCAGAAGCAAGGACAGTGGAGAATCTTGGCCGGTAGCCATGGGGGCCTCAGCAGTGATGTCCCAGGCCTTTGGCGGTGGGTCCGTTCAGTAGAGCCATGCTCAGTGGCACCCCTGTCCTCACTGGGCTGGCTCTGATTCTGAATGCAGTCCTGGCTACCTCTTAGACTCCCTCGTTCCTGACCCTGGTTTCCGCCGGGTCCTCCAGCCTTCCCAGCTGTTGTGTGAGCCAGACCCTATCCTGAAAATAGATCCCCTCTTAGCTAAAATCATCCAGAGTTTGTTTCTATGCTTGCAGTTGAGAAGCCTTGTCTCCGTTTAATGCGAAGTGTTTCATAAGAGTAGAGTCTTAGCCAGGGCAGGTTCATAGAGGTCTTGCCTGAGAGAGAGCGCCGCGTTTTAAGAGATCCGCTCTCCCTCCCGATGTTCTTACTCCTTCCTGCTGCAGTGCAGTGGTGAGCTCGTCTTTTCCTCTGGGGCCATCTCCTTAGTAGCAGGGGGACCGAATGGAGATGTTGACTCGAGGTCAAAGGCACTGAGTGTCCATCCTGGGGTCCCTGGGTGCAGGAGAAGGCCAAGCCTCTCCTCACTCTGTCAGAATCTCCTTGTTTAGAAACTGAGTTTCTGCCTGCTTGTCCTCTGCTATGCATTGAATTTTGTCCCCCCAAGAGATACAGTGGAGTACTAACCCTTAGGACCTAAGAATGTGACCTTCTTTGGACAAAGGGTCATTGCAGATGTAATTAGCTAGGATGAGGGCATACTGGAGCAGCGTGCGCCCTTCATCTGGTGTGACAGATGTCCTTTAAAGAAGAGTGGTATATGGCTTGTTGTAGGAGGGAGAGAAGAAGGCAGAGACAGAGTCACACACAGGGAAGAAGTCCGCAGGATGGCAGAGGCAGAGGTTGGAGTGACATAGCTACAAACTCAGGAACGCCCAAGATTGCCAGCCACCACCAGAAGCTAGGAGGAGACAAAGGAGGACTTTAGCCTCCAGAGCTGCAAGAGAATAACTTCTGTTGTCTTAAGCCACCCAGTTTGTGGTGTTTATTACAATAGCCCTAGGAAACTAAAACGTCCTTTGTGCCTAAGCTCCTGCTAGTAGCTTTGCTGGAAAACCCAGCCTTGGAGGCTCCTCAGCTCTATCACCACCAGCTGTGGGGGTTGGGATAGGCCATTTCCCTTTTTGGGGTCTCTGTTTCCTCATCTGTAAATCCCAGGTGAACATATCTCCTTCAAAGACCGTTAAACAGAGGATGTGGAGAAAGGGGAACCCTCCTACACCGTTGGCAGAATGCAAGCTGGTGCAGCCATTCTGGAAAACAGTACGGAGATTCCTCAAAAAGTTGAAAATAGAGCTACCCTACAACCCAGAAATTGCACTACTGGGTATTTACCCCAAAGATACAAATGTAGTGATTCAAAGGGGCATATGCACCCCAATGTTTATAGCAGCAATGTCCACAATAGCCAAACTGTGGAAAGAGTCTAGATGTCCATCAACAGATGAATGGATAAAGAAGATGTGGTATATATACACAATGGAATATTATGCAGCCATCAAAAAAATGAAATCTTGCCATTTGCAACAACGTGGATGGAACTAGAGGGTATTACGCTAAGTGAAATAAGTCAGTCAGAGAAAGACAAGTATCATATGATCTCACTGATATGAGGAATTTGAGAAACAAGACAGAGGATCATAGGGGAAGGGAGGCAAAAATGAAACAAGACGAAGCCAGAGAGGGAGACAAACCGTAAGAGACTCTTAATCTCAGGAAACAAACTGAGGGTTGCTGGAGTGGTGGAGGGTGGGAGGGATGGGGTGGCTGGGTGATGGACTTTGGGGAGGGTATGTGCTATGGTGAGCACTGTGAATTGTGTAAGACTGATGAATCACAGACCCGTACCCTTGAAACCAATAATACACTATACGTTAAAAAAAAAAAAAAAAAGACAGTTAAACATTTAAAGGAGTGCCTGGCACAGAAACGGCCACTGTTGACATGAAACACCTACCCCTTGTCAGTTTCTGGCTCCCATGGTCCCATCCTGTTGGGGGGTGGACGGTGACTCCAAAATATTCCCCCAATAGAGATCAATGCCATGGATTATTCAAAAGCAACGAATTTTCTTTTTAAAAGAGAGGATAATTCCATGCATGCCATGTTTTCTCTCTCTCTTTTTGATATCATTTTGCACTTCTTAGCTTATGGTACAGAAAGATCCCCTTCTTGGGAGGAGTGAATGCTAACACACGGGGCTGCCCACCACTGCCCAAGGACAGAGCCGCCTTCCCTGCCAGCCCGCGTAGGGTCAAGGGGGTGCAGATGCTGTGGAGCACTTGGTGGGGAATCTGGCCTCCGACCTGGGGACGCTCAGCCGCCGGGGGCTTTAATATCCGCTCTCCCCAGCTTTGTCTCCACTCAAGATGGCCATGCTGATTGTAGCATAATAAAGCGGGCGTTATGGAGGGGGGTGGTTCTGCTGTCCCTGGTTATTGCATTTAGAGGCTACTGTAATACTCTTCAGGGAGAAATGGCAGTGATTCAAGGTAATTCAGGACTCGAGGAGTCCTGGATGTTTATGGTTCCTTCTAACCCCAGGGATTTTAGGATTCAAGGCGTGCGGCCACACAGCCAGGCCAGCCGGCAGCTGACATGAGGAAGAGATTCAACAGGTGCCAGTAACTCTCGTTGGCCAGGTGCTTCATACACAATTATCCACGTAGACCTCACAACATCCCTTAGCGTGTCTGAAGGCAGGTGCCCTAGAAGTGGGCCCTCTGCAAGGATTCCTGTGCATGTGATGAATTCAGGAGGAGCTCATGGGAAACCAGCCAGGAGAGAAGGAGCTGGGTGGGAAGGAGAAGTTGCCCAGTAAAGGTGGGATTTCAGGCCAAGACCCTTTGGCAGGGGGCTGCAGTCTGCTGCAGGGGCCTCTGGAGGGCGAAGTGTACCTCCCCTGGGTGCGCAGGGGCTGGCCTTGCACACCCCTGCACCCAGCACTCGCTGGCTGAGGGCCTTGAGGGTCAGCACGAGCAAATGCCCAGACACTGAGGGTTCTCTCTCTGTGCTTACAAAGCGGCTTCGGGAGCCCCAGGGCAGGCGGGAGCAAACCCCACCTCGGAGGCCAGCAGAAGAGTACATAGAAATTATAATAAAGTATTCAAGGGGATCTGGGTGGGAGCCAACAGTATCTTCTACAGGGAACAATTAAGATCTCCCATTGTACAGATGACCAAACTGAGGCTCAGAGAGTGAACTGGCACTCCCTGGAGAGGTTAGTGGCTGGGTCAGGATTTGAACCTAGGCTTTCAACGTGGATGTTCTTTCCATGACATGGTGATACCTGTTGGTGCCTGGGAATCCATGGCTGCAAGCGTTGACCTTTCTTGCTTCTTTTTACGATCGCTCTCAGATACTCCTGCCCTGGTTTCCCAGACCTACTTCCTGCAAGGAGGAGAGAACTGGCTCCACCCTTCTGACTCCCTCCTGCCACCAAAGGGAAAAAAAATATTTAAGTAATTTTTTCTATGCTTGAGAAAAGGAACAAGCAATGTTGATGAGTGATTTACCACTCACACACGGCACAGATGAGTCTCACCATGGATGGTCAGGAGAAGCTGGACACAAAAGAGTCAGAGTCCATGTATATAAAGTACACAAAGAGAAAAAGCTAACCTTTGGTGACAAAAGCCAGGCTCTTAGTGCTCCTTGGGTGCATTAGAGACCTGAAGGAAGGGATGGTTGTATTTAGTTTATTTTGGGGGGGGTGCTCGTTACATGGGTGTGGTCAGTTTGTGAAAATTCGTCAAACTAGGTCCTTCTGATATGTGTGCTTTTTATATGCATATCATGCATGCTTCAGTAAAAATTGAAGTTACAGAAAAAAGTGAGAGAAACAGAAGATAAAGAAGGGCAAAAGGGAGACAATAGAATAAAGCATAATCCTGCCCACTGAGAAATCATCCTTGTTGATGCCTGGTGTGTATTTCTCAAGATCTTTCCATGCATGTGTGCACACATACACAAACACATGCAACAGAATTTCTGCCTGTGTTGGAGCCGATTATCCTGATCTTGAGAGTAGAACAGCCTGTTTTCGGTACTGACAGCAACAGAAATAATAATTGCAACCCCAAGTTAGGAATTGATATTCAGGCAAGTGCTGGGAAGGAAGAGGTCTGAGAGAGACTGTAGATGTTTCATGCATCTGGGAGGTGGAGGGTCCAGTGATAAATCTGCCCTTATGGATTTAAAGTGTGTGCCCCCATGTGCCCCTCCAAACCGACAGTGTGGATTACACCACACACAATCCGTGTATTCTCCATCTAGGCTTTCTAAGCTGCGTATAGACTTAATGCTGACTCTGACTCATGCACGGGCTTGTGGTGATAAATTACCCTTGGGTTCTGACCTCACGGGGCTTTGAGTTGAGTAGTGTGACTCTGGGCAAGATACCGCCTTCACGGGAGCCTCATTTTTCTTATCAGGAAAATGGGGATAGTAAAATCTGCCAGGGGAGACTCACTTCTCTTTGTGGAAGAACTATCTGATTATTGAACGGGGTCTGGACCCAGGTAAGGTCTTTGTCTGTAAAAACTGAAAGGCTGACTTCACCCAGAGCCCAAGCAGAAGGACTCCAGAAAGGGGAGTGAGGCATTTCCTTCCGCTACTTCTGAGTAGACCTCTTGGGTGGGGCATTCTGCCTGGCATGGGAGGAGATGGTGGTGGCAGATGAGGGGGTAGTGCCCACCAGGGTGGTGGTTCCCAGAGTTACCAGTGGTTCCCATAGGGGCCCCATCGTCCTGTGGACATGGCAGTGCCAAGGGAAGAAGTTTGGAGCAGGTGAAGGTAATGATCATGGAGATGCCACATGGAAACTAGCTGGACTGGCTTATTGGAAGGCTAAGGTACCCTGGGGATCCCCAAATGCTTGGAGGGGAAAACCAGGCTGGGGAATCAGCTTTGGTTGGATTTTACAGAGCGTCTCCTGTTTCTTTCTTTTAGTCAGGATTGGGGTGACACCATTGTACTTCTTCCCTAGTTGTCCTTAGCGGTGGCTTTGAGTGGCTTGGGCTTGGCAATGGAGGAAAATTTCAAGAAGAGAAAGATAGTAGAGCGGGAGTGTTCCTAAGCCTGCCCAGTCATAGCCCCTCTCCCCCGGGGGTACTTGTTGGGGGAAACAGATTTCTGCATCCTGGAGCAGGCACTTCTCAAACTTTAATGAGGACAGGAGTCTGCTGGGAATCTTCCTAAATGCAGATCCCAATTCAGCAGCAGGTGGGGGCTCAGCCCCCTAAGGAGCATTGTGTGGATGTGTGGGGTGGTGAAGGGCAGGAGAAGAGGACAGACTGGAAGAGGATCCTGCCGTGCTTTATGGAGAGGGAACAGCTTTGCTCGCCTCTGATTCAGGCTGTGTGGGAATGAAGATTGCTGTTCTTAAAGCAAGGTTTGAAAACCGCTGGCCTAGAAGAAGCCTCGCTCTGCAGTTCCTTCTGCCCAGATCACTCCTGCCCTCTTCTTAGCATTATAAACTCCTCTTCTGCCTTTAACATCCAGCTCAGGTATGTCTGCCTGAAGGCAGCCTTCCTTAAACACCAAGCCGTTATCAGCCCCTTATCCGTACTGCGTTATCACCGTCCCTTACACATGCTACGCTGATTCCTATTATCTCACTGTATTGAAAATGTATTCTGCACTCATATCTCCATTTTAGACCAGGAGCTTTTGGGGAGCAGGATGACATCACCCATGTCTGCTTCTGGGCACAGAGTGTGCCTAGCATAAAGTAATTCCTGATTCAATGCTTGCAAAATGGGCACTACCTGGTTAATACTTCCCTGAATAAGAAGCACACCTTCTCTAAATTCTCAAATGGAGCCTGTATTTTTATTAATTTGAGATTTCATAAAAGGTTATTAATCTCTGCTTGCATCTCCCGGAAATTGCTGGGCTTGGCAAGGGCAGGTAAACATGTTCAAATAATATCCTCTTTCCCATCCTCCTGACATCACTGATAGTGTTGTCCTTTTTTTTTTTTCTCCCTTAGAGACATTAGACATTCACTTTCTCCCCACTTCCCTGAGATGTGATCAAATGCCCACTGAAAGGTTCAGAGTTTGTGAACAGCTTGAAGGTCATGTTGGATAAAGGAGCTGGCTGACAGCACCCTTTGGGCCATTGTAATGTGGTGACGCTGGTGCCAGCCCATTCCCCAGAGGTGTGGGACTTGCCCATACAGGCCTCCCATTCCTGCCCCACAGAGGGTGCAGCTGTGAGTGCTGGAACATATTGTGAGGAGCCAGGCCTTCTGCTCCCCTGGCATTGATGGGGAGGCCCCAGAGAGCTCCTTGGGGCTAGTCAGGAAGCAGGAGGTTGTCCAGGACCAGATGCAGAAGGAGGCCCACGAGAGTCAGTGACCTGCCTTAATTCATTTTGCGATCTGAATTGAGAAGTTCTAAAACTTCTACTTGGTCAGAATCCCATCTTGAGTATTCTTGGGGGATGTAGCTAATTATGTCTACTTCAAAGGTGCTCATTAACTTGGTGAACCCCTTTGCAGCCAATCCCGTGATCCAGGGAACAGTGGGTCTAAGATGGGGTTGGGTAGGGATATTGACTATTTACCCCACAGACCCTGTGTCAGATTTTCTGCCAGGCATTGAGGTCAGAGGCTGGGGGAGTGTAAGAATAAGACAGAGTTTGTGTTCTTAAGCCCCACAGACTGTCAAATGCATAGCTTCTCTTGAATGGATTGTTGAGTGAATGCAGCCAGTGAATACTTTCCAGAAAATCAGTCTTATGGATTGAATTGACTTACCAATCCAGGCTAAATAGAAAAGCTGGTTATATGTGTAGGCAGAGTGGGGAGGGGGAAGGAAGGAATGATTCAAACTGGTTACAAGTGTAGACAGAATGTGGGGGGCAGATAAAGCATAGGCTTGGTGAACACACACAACAGAAGATGCACTATTGATGAGATTAGTCCCCTGAGCTGTTCTGGATCTGATGACATTCCATGAAGGAGATGGTGGTCTGACATCCTCTAGACCCAGACGGATGGTTGATCGCTGGGGATTTGAGGGGATTGATGAAAGGATTAGGAGCAACTACTCTATCTAATGATGTCCATGGAATATTGTCAAATGTCCACATTGTGACACTGATTATACTTATAATGATAACATAACAGCTGTGGTGGGCATCTCCCAGCACTCAGTGCTTCTCCAGGTAGTACTGATGAGGGTGATGATGATGATGTGGTATTGATGAGGGTGATGGTGATAATTGCCAAGACCCTTTGTTGAACATCTACTCAATGCCAGGTGCTTTATATTATTTTTTTCTTTATGGTCCGTACTATACACATAAGGATTCTAAGGCTCAGCAATTTTAATTTCCTTGGCACAGGTCTGGTGAGTCAGCGATGGAAGGGAGTGGTTAGGAGTGTGCTCCTGAGTCAAGTTTTGGGTTTGCAGTGCCTCCTCTGACGCCTAAAAGCTTGACTGACCTCGGGCAAGCTGTGAGACCTCTCTCAGCCTTGCTGTTCCTGTCTGTTGTGCCAATCCAACATGCCTGTTACATAGTAAGTGAGGAACAAATGTTGACCTCTGCTACTCCTGTCCTTTTTCTTTTATCTTTTCTTTTCCTCCTCCCCCCTTCCTTCTCCTCTTTTTCTTCTTCCAAAAATAATAATAACTTCGTATTATTAATATTATTATTATTGGTGGCAGGGCTGGGAGTCAAAGAAGTGTCTGGCTACAAAACAATGTCCTTTCCTCGACTCCACACTGAGTTCTGGGCCCAAGGGGATAGTTGGTTGTCAGGTGGGTCTGGGCTGTACTTCTTTATCCCTTCTGTCTCCCATATGGCTCTCTGCCACCCCAGACACCCGGGGCCACCCAGAGTGGTGCTTGGAGAATGCATCTGCCCGGAATCCAGGTGGCCATGTCTCTTTGTAGCCAACCTCAGAGGCAGAGGCCACTCACCAGGTGGAAATGAAGTAGAGACTCTGCACCTCATGAGAGGGATGTCTCAGTACCTCTTTCCTGCCACAGCTTTGCCTCCTGAGGAGTCCAGCAACGGCTTCTCCTCCTGTCTAGCCAAAGCCACGGGCTGTGTGTTGAAGCAAGGGAGTGGGTGACCACAATCCATCTGTTCAGGGCCTCTGATGAATATACACTTCCTAGGGAGCCACTGGGCTCCTGGACTAAGTCTGATGAATGATATCTGGCCAGGGGTGAGCCAGATATAGTTTAGTGGTTAGGTAAGGATGCTTTGGTTTCGGGCAACAGATGAAACCCCCTCTGGTAGTGTACACAAAAGAGGGAAACTTACTAGCAGGCTTTGGAGGTGCTTCATAAACTCCAAGGTGAAACTGCAGTTGAGGACCTGGAACATTTGCAGGGAATCTGTGTTATAAAGCGTGGCAGATGCATTCCTCGCTCCTGAGAACTGGCTCTCTCTGCTACTCTCTGCTGGAAATAGGGGCACCCCCAACACCTGTGCATCAGTCCAGCCACATGGGGACTTCCTCTCTGACTCTTTTCCAAATCTAAATACCAAGGGAGCGTCTCTCATTGGCCTCCTCTGGGCCCGGTCACCACTGACAAACTTGATAGAATTGCATAGAGATATTAAGAAAAACCCGTACATAGGAATGTGGAAATCCTTACTAAATGATAAATAAAGGAATTTGACAGAATTGTGTCCTTAATAGCATTACAACTCTTTAAATCTATTTATGCATGTGGCTAAATATTAGAAGAGGCCACAGTGAGATGTATTAAATGGCTCGTATTCTGGTAAAGTTGGTTTATTTTCTGATATTGCTATTATTCATAATAATAATTGGCATCTATGCTGTGTTGTAGTCTGGAGTGCTAGGCCACAGCAGGTGGGCACATTTGTGGGCCAGTAAACTCAGGTCCAGAGAGGTGCGGATCCTGCTAACCAGTAAGTAGTAAAGTCAGACTCTAGGCCTCATGCTCTTTCAACTGCACCGTATTGCACCTCATGTTGTAAGGTTGACCAAAGAAGGAGAATTAGTATTTTATTTTATTATGTTATGTTAATCACCATACATTACATCATTAGTTTTTGATGTAGTGTTCCATGATTCATTATTTGTGTATAACACCCCATGCTCCATGCAGTACATGCCCTCTTTAATACCCATCACCAGGCTAGCCCATCCCACCACCCCCTCCCCTCTAGAACCCTCAGTTTGTTTCTCAGAGTCCATAGTCTCTCATGGTTCGTCTCCCCCTCCGATTCCCCCCCCTTCATTTTTCCCTTCCTACTATCTTCTTTTTTTTTTTTTTAACATATAATGTATTATTTGTTTCAGAGGTACAGTTCTGTGATTCAATCGTCTTATACAATTCACAGCGCTCACCATAGCACATACCCTCCCCAATGTCTATCACCCAGCCACCCCATCCCTCCCACCCCCCACCACTCCAGCAACCCTCAGTTTGTTTCCTGAGATTAAGAATTCCTCATATCAGTGAGATCATATGATACATGTCTTTCTCTGATTGACTTATTTCGCTCAGCGTAATACCCTCCAGTTCCATCCACGTCATTGCAAATGGCAAACTTTCATTCCTTTTGATGGCTGCATAATATTCCATTGTATACATATACCACATAAGAAGGAGAATTTTAAAATCATTTCTGCATGCAGCAGGAATGTTTAAGGTTGGTGACCTCCAGAGAGTGAGTCCTGAGGTCATATGGTGAAGGGAAACAAGGCGTGGAGGTTTCCCAGAGGAAGAACCCAGGAGAAAGGAAGGGGTTCAGTCTTCTTTTCTCTGTGTTCAAGGAATGGCTGGGTACATGGCTAACTCAACCTTCTATACCAAATTTTCATAAGAAATATACATTAATGTGTTACTAACCTTAAATGTTCAAGATATTAAGAATATTCCAAACTGCCATGCAGATGCCTGAGTTTCCATTACTAGAGATGATTTCCTACTATGGGAGCACTTTTAGCCCCATGATTCCCGGGATTTCAGGTACCAGTTTATCATTTGTAAGGCTTCTGATTGGAGATGTTAGCACCATTCTGAAAGCTCAGTTTTGGCCTCAAACATGATCTACTTTTTTTTTTTTTAAAGAAATGGAATATAAGACCAAATATTGGTTGATTGAATATCTTTGGCCATTTCACCTAAACATGCTGTGGTGTCCTATATAAGGGCAGTACATTCTTTTCTAATGTCAGAAAAGTAAGAATATTTTGTCCCGTGTCAAAGACAGACTAGGGATAATTGTAATCTGTCGAAGACTAAGAAAGAGGGTGGAAATCCGAGTCTTAGTCTGTGGTAATTTTCGATTTTAAAGATGATAGGCAATCTAGCTCAAAAGCCAGAATGTACCCTGCAAAAGGGACTGAGAGAGGCAGTACCTGCTGGAGCTTTGGACAGGCTCCCACGCATTCTCTACGGGGATGGTCCTCTTCTTCAGTGATGAAGGTTTGGGAGTTTGTAACGCTAACGATGTGTAAATGCATTTTCAGCTATTTTATTAAGCTGGCCTTTCCAGGTTCATTATCATTAATATTTATGGCTGGGATATGTTCCTCCAGAGAGTCTGCAAATAGCTCTCCTATTGTTTGGGTAAAATTTGTAGCAAGTTGGTCTAAGGGGAGGCCCCAATGTGTCCAGGCTTGTACTTCTCATAGGAAACGAAAGCTTTGGCAATGGTTTTGTATGGCTGTTGCTCTTTAGTCTATGGGTTCAGGCATCTTTTCAATAGGGCTAATTAACTATGCTGTTATGAATCCAAGGGGGGAATGTGAATGTCTGTGTGCTGGAAGGCAGAGAGGGGTGGTACAAATTCCCCAAGATCATATCCTCCTTCGTTGCAATTGGTGTTGGCCGGTTCTACGTTTTGTTGCCATGGTCTCTGTCTCCAACAAAGGGTTATGGTGTCCTCTGGATGCAGAAGTGCAGCCAGAGTTCCCTGCCCAGTAAGGCAGAAGAGTCTTCTTCCCAGGAAGAGCCCACACAGAGCCCTGGCACTTGCAGTGGTGTCACCTGTACCTGCCAGAGATTTCCCACTGCTACATCTCAAATGGGGCTTGAAATTTCTGGCTGGGCCAGAAGGAAGGAAGTGGCTTTACCACTCAGCCATGCACCTGCTGATGAGCTCTGGGTGGGCTGGGAAGCTATGGGGAGATGACAGATTTAGGTATTGGAATAAAATGTTACCTCTGGCACATTTTATAACAATGAGCTAATTTTTACTTCCTAAAAACACTTTTTTGGGGGGAAGTGTGGAGCAGGTCTCACAAGAGCATAAACCCTCTGAAGAGATGATAAGCACCAATTCCATAGGCAAGATCAGTCCGATACGAGCCCATATACCCAATTCCTGGAAGACACCTGACCCATGTTTCAGGTGAAATCCTCACCTGTAAAATTGAGGGGTTGGATAGATCATCTCTGTGGTCTTTTCCCTCAATAAAGCATTTTCTTGCCATTTGGATTCTAACAAGGCCTTGTTTATGTTTGGAACTGCCAGTGGATGCTGAAGCTGTCCCTGGGTGAGTGAGTTATGGTATCCACACCTCACTGGGCTGAAGGATGAGGTTGGGTCCAAGGTGGTATATCTGGTCTCCAAGTCATGGCATGGAAGGAAGGGAAAGCCTGTGACTGAGACCTTCTCTTGGGCTGAATTTCCTCTACTTACAGGCTGCATCTGGGTCCAACTGGGAGGGGCTATAGGCTGGGGAGCAGGTTGCACTGGGGACTGTGCGGAGAGGAAATACAAATTTGATCCCACTTAGAGGTGGAAAAAAGAGAACGGGGTTCTAAAAATAGCTAAAAATTAAGAGACACGGCAAACAAATGCAGCATGTGACCCTTGATAGAATCCTGGATTTCAAGATATGTCCCCAAAGGCAAGGGAAACAAAAGCAAAAATGAGCTTTTGGGACTTCATCAAGATAAAAAGCTTCTGCACAGCAATGGAAACAGTCAGCAAAACAAAGGGTCAACCCACGGAATGGGAGAAGATTTTTGCAAATGACACTGCAGACAAAGGGCTGATATCCAAGATCTATAAAGAACTTCTCAAACTCAACACCCAAAAAACAAATAATCAAGTCAATAAATGGGCAGAAGACATGAACAGACACTTCTCCAAAGAAGACATACAAATGGCTAACAGACACATGAGAAAATGTTCATCATCATTAGCCATCAGGGAAATTCAAATCAAAACCACATTGAGATACCACCTTACACCAGTTAGAATGGCAAAAATTGACAAGGCAAGAAACAACAAATGTTGGAGAGGTTGTGGAGAAAGGGGAACTCTCTTACACTATTGGTGGGAATGCAAGTTGGTACAGCCACTTTGGAAAACAGTGTGGAGGTTCCTCAAAAAATTAAAAATAGAGCTACCCTATGACCCAGCAATTGCACTCCTGGGTATTTACCCCAAAGACACAGATGTAGTGAAAAGAAGGACCATATGCACCCCAGTGTTCATGGCAGCAACGTCCACAGTAGCCAAACTGTGGAAAGAGCTGAGATGCCCTTCAACAGACGAATGGATAAAGAAGACGTGGTCTGTATATACAATGGAATATTACTCAGCCATCAGAAAGGATGAATAGCCAGCTCTTACATCAACATGGATGGGACTGGAGGAGATTATGTTAAGTGAAATAAGTCAAGCAGAGAAAGTCAATTATCATATGGTTTCACTTATTTGTGGAACATAAGGAATAGCATGGAGGACACTAGGCAAAGGAAGGGAAAAATGAAGGGGGGTATTGGAGGGGGAGATGAACCATGAGAGACTATAGACTTTGAGAAACAAACCGAGGGTTCTAGAGGGGAGGGGGGTGGGAGGATGGGTTAGCCCGGTGATGGGTATTAAGGAGGGCACGTTCTGCATGGAGCACTGGGGGTTATACGCAAACAATGAATCATGGAACACTACATCAAAAACTAATGATGTACTGTATAGTGACTAACATAATAAAAAAAAAATCTGGATTTAAAAGAAAAAGCTATAAAGGACATTATTAGGACCATTGGGGAAATTTGAATATATGACTGTGTATTAGATGATATTATATCAATATTAACTGTCTTAAATGTGAAACTGGAGTTCTGGTTATGTATATATCTAATAGATAGACTATCTAGAGAGAGAGATGAAACACATGTAGAATATTAGGAGTTGGTGAATGTGAGTGAAGCTTATGTGGGAGTTGACTGTACTATACTTTCCACACTTCTGTAAGTTTGAAGTCTTTTAAAATAAAAAGTGTGGGAAAATGACTTGAAAGTTAGATACATGCCATAGTTTAGGGAACTGGGTAAAGGGTACACAGGATCTTTGTGTTATTACTTACAATTTCATGTGACTCCCCAGTTATCTCAAAAATAAAAGGCTTGATTGAGAAAAGAGAGGATAGAAGGCAAATATGGCAAAATATTAACATCTGTTCTAATGGGGCCTGGAAATCTGTTATATTTGTTCTATTATTAGTTTCATTATTTTCTGAATGTTTGAAATGCCTAGTAAAAATACACCCTCTGGAGTTCTCTGGTCAGCCCTCCAAGTGTGCACCTGGCCCCAGACCCACTGCTGGTCCCGCAGGCTGTGCTCTGAGGAGTCTGCTGGGCAGGTGGGAGGAGGCGCTCAGCCTTGGGGCTGACCCTGCCCAGAACCATGCCTCTGACTTTTTACTTCCCTTGTTTAACCTGGGAAAGCATCTAGTGCCCCCAGAGGGTCAGGACTTCCTACTTCCCTGGTCGCTCCTGCTGTGCTCCACCGGATCTCCCCACATGCTAAGGAAATGGGCAAAATGACACAGTCCCGCTGCTTCTTGGTGTATCTCTAGACTGCAAAGACTGTCGCAAGGAAGCCTGTCTTCTCACGAGAATCCTTCAGTTTTGTTTTGTAGAAAAAAAAAGAGAGACCCACATACCAGAATTCATTTATTACATAGCTAAATCACAACTTTACAATACATTCGAAAGGGACTAAATGAGACGTGCACAGTAGTTTAAATGCAAAAAGAGAAAACAATGTCCAAAAGGTCAGTTCGATTGGAATATAATTTTAGTAATAAAGAGTAAAGGTTTTTGGCCGGGAGTCACAGGACAAGCTGGGCCGTAGCAAGGCTATTCGCATGGATTCTGAATGACAATCAGAAGATATTCCTTATCTGTGGAGAGAGGTGGACAAAATTAACCCACCCGAAAAATTAAATTTAATAAATGAATACTTCAGCTAACCTGCTTTTCTCTTCAAAATATCACTTGGACTTTCTATAGACCAATGGTTTCCCATCCTCATTGCACTTTGGAATCACCCGTCCAGCTTTCAAAAGCTACCATGACCTGGGGCCCAGTTCCAGAGGTCCTGATTTCATTGGCCTGGGGTGAGGCCTCAGGTATCAGTAATTGTTTTTGTAAAGCTCTCCAAGTGCTTTTAATGTGTAGCCAGGGTGAGGACACAGGTGGAGAAAAAGCTTCAGTTTGTGGGTCATTCTGATTTTATAGATGTTCTATAGAGAAGTTTGTTCTAGACTAGATTTTGGAGCATGAGTCCTGTTTTATACAGACATTGGCTAATACTGTGCCTGTAATTCCTTCAGGGAAAGAAGTATTTCTATGGCTGCTGTCTGTCCATAGACCAAGTGAATGGGTTCTCTCCCAGGGAAGGTGTAAGACCCTACAGGCTTTTGATCCACTCCCTATTTTATCCTTTGGACAGGAGACATTTCTCCACTCTCCTGAAAGTCTCGGTGTCCTAAGTTCACCTAATGTGGGACCTACATCTCCTAAAAATTTTGATTTCTGATAAATGCAAATGGGCAAAAATTTCAACTTCTTCAAAGGTTACATTTGTCCCTAATTTCACAAAATTTCCAGGTTGGATTTTTCAGATTCAAACATCTTCATTTTGTAATTGAAGAACATTATGAGCCATGTTGCATGTTAAAATCTATACTTCCAGTTCATTGAAACAAAGCTTCTATCCGGTAAAGCAGAAAGATGTTTTAAATATGAAACAAAATGCCACATTACCTGGGGCTACCATGATTTCATGTTTCTTTGATCTGATCCTAAGAAAAGTGAGGTCATTCTGAGGATCAATGTCACGGACCGTGCTCCTGGCTTTCATTGTCAGCTGGTGAAGAAGACCTGCATATTGAACCGTTGTCGAGTTGTCCAACGTTGTTCGGATAGGAATGCCTGTTACGAGATTCACTTTTGGGTTAACATTTTTTGACTATCAAAGGAATATGCACACGATGGAAACACTGGAAAATACTGGTGATTGTAAAGTGGAAGAAAAAGTTATGGCCGAGATTACTCACTGGTAACAATTTTAGCTTATTCCTTGCCAATCTTTTTGTCTTTACGTGGGTTTTAAAATATACTTGGTCTAACTATCATAACAAAATTGACTCTTGCTTTTTTCTTCATTTAAATGATAGCATATACAAGCTGTTCTTGTCAGTGATAATGCCATCAAATTATTTTTAATGGCTGTCCACTATTTTATAAACATAATATAACCAATCGCCCATTGTTAGATTGTTAGGAACTGTTTTTGTTGTTACTGTTGTTGTAGCTAATGGTGTGATGAACGTTTTGGTGCATACGTTTTTTGGAAGCTGTGAATTGATTACTTCAGAACTAAGGTAACATATTACTCTACAAAATGCACCTCCAAGCGGCTGGTCTACAACCATTGTGCTTCGAAATGCTTGGTCTGTGACCTGGTGCTAGTTTCCTCCCCTAAGGCCAGAAATAGAAAGGGATATCACAGCCCACGTTGAAGAGTATATCAAAAAGGGATTTTAAACAACATTTCTTTGTATCTCCTCATACAGTATTTTGCATACCTTAAATTTTATAGTAGAGGACACAGCAGCGAGGGCACTCTGGTTTTGCTGGGCATTCCTTGGTTTGTGCTCATTCTTGGCTTAAGCATTATTAAATTTAGTTGCTTGTGTGCTCTATTGTTCCATTATGTGCATTTAAATCTGAACCTATTAATTTAACTGGGAAAATCTAGCCAGACAAATATGCAAGTATAATTCAATTCCGTTCAAATCAATCTAGCTCAATTCAGGTTGCTTGGTGCTTGGGGCTTATTTTTGAACAGGTGCTGTGCTAGGGACTTTACATATGTTGTGCTGAATCTGAGAAGGCCTTCAGATGATTTTGAGAACTACCGGATAGCCAGGGAATTGCAAGGATTTGTTTTGCCAACTTGCCTTTTATTTAGGGGGACATATAAAGGTGAGTTTGGGGTTGCTCAGATTCTACAAGTACCTGAATTAAGGCCAAGCAGTGAAAGAGGCGAACATAGCTCTGCGCTTTCCCTCAGAGAATGCAATTCCAGAAACTGTTACACAAGAGAGGACTTCAGGTGTGGAACAGTAATTACAAACTAAGGATTTTCCCAGTTTTTCATATTCTTTGAGAACATCCATTCTGACCATGAAACAGACTACTTGCTTTTCTCTTTTAAGAAAACCATTACCTCTGGAATGGGTCTTGCCAAACAAGACAAGGACAATATTTACAGGAAAACCTGTTCAATAAATAAGGTTTTATATCAGATGTGTTCATTTCTGTATAATTATTTGTTGGCCACTGTACCCTGAAGTCAGTTATGTCATTCACAGCTGATGAAACATGGCAAGGCCTGTGTCTTTAACAAGCAGCAGAATGAAATGTAGCAAGCACTCCACCTTTTGAAAGCACATCCCGTGGACTAGTTTTATTTTGCATCCTGAAGAGTGACTACCTACAAAGTCTGCACTGCTCAGTGTCAAAACAAGAAATACAACCAGAATAAATTATTTAAAATATAGATGACAAGATTATGAATCCAGTGCTCAGGCCTATTTAGTTAGTCTATTCATGATCCAAGTCAGTAAATAAAACAGTTAGCCTTTCTGAATAATAAGTGCACGCCGTGGAAACCCTTGGAGTTGTTCATATCCACTACAGACCGCTTGAAAAAAATCAATCAACAAATATTTATTGAGCTCTTTCTTGGTACCATGTGAGGTAATTAAAAAATAATTTATTAAGAAAGCAATTTTAGCCCATGGTAGAAAATTCACCTACGTCTCCTTCTGAGAAGTAGTCATTGGTTTCTTTGGTAACCTTGCAGAGACATTCTAAGTGTGTTCAAGTATGTTTGTGTTTGCGTTCTTCATTCCTTAATTGTATTGTTCTCTATTCTGTACTTTTATTTTCATTTCAAGACTTGGAAAATTATTCCATTCAGTACACATAAGGCTGGGCCACTCAGGTTTGTGACTGCATAACATGATTGTTGAATGGATGCCTTATGAACATGTAACTAATAAATCCTCCTGACGGGCATTTAGGCTGTTCCCAATCTTTGACTTTTATAAGCAGGGCTACAGAATATGTCTGTGTGCATGCCATTTCACATTTGTGTCTAGGGGTAGGATAAATCCCTACGATGGAACTTCCAGAACAATGAATATGAATTTGATATTGCTGAATTTATGGTAGTACTTTAAAATAGGACTCTCTATGATCCCAGTAAGCTGGTAGTCTTCGACTGTACATTTGTATTTTGGTTGATTGTATTTCAAAAGTATAAGGAATTGGCTGGATGGCTAATAAAATCTAGTGAAATTCAAATGATGGATTGTTAGAGATGTCAAGAACACTTAAAATTAAGAGCCAACAGAAATCAGGCTTATATATACATAAGAATATGTAATAGTTATGACTGCCTGGGAAACAAATATGTATATTCACCAGTATCTAATTCAACAGTCAGTGCTGCAGTATTGTAAACAATGAATGGTTTTATAAATGAGAAACCAACATTAACAAAGAATCTATTCTAACAGAAACCTGTACCACTCCGCAGTGGGCGAAACCGATAAGTCTACCTTATCGTCATGGATAGGATGCTTATGTTTCAGTAACAGTGAAACCAAAGGACTCTGGTTAACACATCATATGAGGAGATCTAAATGTATAAATGTGGTAGAAGGCCTACCTCGTCATGAATAAAACCTGAAGATATGTTAAAATGATTTGCTGAAAATGACACTAAAACCACTAGTAGTAAACAAGAACACATGAACACCATCTTAGTTAAATATTTTCAGTATTAAGGTTCATGGGTCTTCTGAAAGCGGCAAAGCTGCGCTATAATAAATGGTACTTTCATCTAAAATTGAGTAGGCTGCTGAAATGGAATAGCTTATGAATTCTGGTCACACAACTTATACCATATGCTATTAATAAACATGCTTGTTATACACTCTGGTTGTTAATAATCTGACCATAAAAATAAACCTTTCGTTTATATTTTTGGGAAAAAATTAATTTGGCTTTCAGACGAGTGCCCTGAATCCTAATATAATCTTATCCTAGTAGTGGTTAATTAGACGAAGTTAATTGGTATTAAAAATGATATTTTGTTGCCTTTGGATAAGAAAAATACTGAGAGGGCGCCTGGGTGGCTCAGTTGGTTAAGCGACTGCCTTCGGCTCAGGTCATGATCCTGGAGTCCCTGGATCGAGTCCCGCATCGGGCTCCCTGCTCGGCAGGGAGTCTGCTTCTCCCTCTGACCCTCCTCCCTCTCATGCTCTCTGTATCTCATTCTCTCTGTCTCAAATAAATAAATAAAATCTTTAAAAAAAAAAAAAAGAAAAATACTGAGAAACTTCAGGAAAGTAAAGCAAAAATCAATTGTAATTCCAACACTCAGAGATGATCACCGTAACACATCCCTGCCTTTTCTTCCATATGTATTTTAAGTGTGTATTTGTGACTGGATATATTTATGATTATGATACTTTTTATTTCAAATTCTAAGATGTCTGTCCTAGGCTTGGCACAACAAACAGGTTCTTGGTTGGCTTATGCATGTCAAGAAGGCATCCTGTTACATATTTACCTTCTGCATTTACGACCATAGTTCCGATAACCCCTTTATGGCTCTGGATCCTCTTTAGGGTTTCCTCCACCTCTGCCTGAAGAGATCAGGAAGGCAATTAACCAAAGGGGGTTTTTGTGGTAACCCCAATCCTAAAGTGAATAATGGTTAGAGAGACACCTACCCCCCAATCTCCTTAACCTAAAATACTGGATACTATAATCTCAGACCTCTGGAAGAGAGCTTTGAAATGGTCAAGTCCTGTATCCAAGCCTATATAAAACTCCTACATACAACCCTGACACATCTCTTGGCCTGAACTCTTCTAGGAGTGGAAAGCTCACTGCCTCACAAGAGTTCACTCAACTTTTAATGTCTCTATTTGCTGGAAAAGCATTCTCTAAATTGGACAGAAATCTTCTCCCACTCATGCTTTGCTCATTGATCTTTCTGTATTCATATGAAAAATTCCTTCTCTGTATTATAGTCCGTCAAATAGTTATAGAGATATATGGTTACCTCCCTCTGTCTAAAAGTATCCCTTCACGAGATATCTGATTTTTAGTCCTAAATATTACCTACTTGGGAGTTCAGATGATTAAATTCAGGATATTCTGTAAACACAACATATTCCAGGATTCTCTTGGTAATGAGAGCCTGGGTCTCAGTGCAAGCTGAATGTTCAACCATAAATGATTATGTTGGAACCCCTTAATTAACTCAGCTTTCTGAATTAATCTTATGCACAGACTATACTGTACCAGTTTTATTCCCCTCTACCAATGCTAAAATCACAAATAATCTTTTTCAAACTTGCATATTATTCCCGAGTGTTCACTGGATTTTCTGAATTCAAACAGTATCCTGAAGTTTCTTGATGAGGGTTTGTGATTTATTTTTTCCTTCCAACATCACAGAAGTGAACATTATCCTACTTTAGTCAAAAAGATAGTTTTATTTTGCACTTGATGTGGGCAGGGACACTTATGTCCTCTTTTCCACCACTACAGCAGGTACTTCTGAATTTCAGGCATTTGTGTACTGGACTCTTACTTTTTGCCATTATGAATACCATCTCTATTATTTACCTAGCATGCTGTTTAAATTATCTCACCATTAAAAACTTAAACACATTTTACAGGGAAACTATACATCACTACCACTACTAAATGGAAATCTGCTACTGTTTGTCATAAACAGAAATAACCATAAAAGCAAACAAAATGAAGAGAGAGCATATGATTAAATTCTACCCCAAAGAAAGGTCTGAGCCTGAACTCTGATATTCAGGTGAAAAATGGAAATTACCAAATGACAGCGGTATTAAGGACCTAACAGTGCTGGGGGCTTTCTCCTGGATATAGTCTACGGGCTGGGGCGGGGGAAGAGGAATAACTTTTCAGATGTGATTCGCTGTGTTATTTGTTATTTCCAAGCTATCTTACATAGCAACTAGAGTTTGCATATCACTTTGGGAAACACTGCACTACAGCGAAATACTTATACAGGGGATCCAAAATGTATTACATTTTTGCCGTCTTTAAGGACAATGTCCACAGCTCCTTACGACCACTCACACCCGTTTATCTTTTTTTTTTTTAACTTCTCTCCCAAATACCTCTCTGCTGTCAGCCTTTCCCTCTCCTCTTACAGTTGTTTTTTCGTGATTTCTGCGCCCCCCAATACAATCTCTGAATCCCCATCTCCAATCCCCTTTTCATTCCTCTTAAAATTCTTTCACCTTGCTCCTTTTCAAACTATTCCCTTTCCTTTTCTTCTCCTTCTTTTTCATTTTTTGCTCTCTCCTCCTTTTCCTCTTTATTTTCCTTTCTTCTTTCTCAGTGTCGCCTCCGTCTCCCCTCTCCCCATTCCCCTGCTCTCCCTGTCGCATCTTTCTTCCTTCCCAGGATCTGACTTTTCTCCTCTCCATCTCGTCTTTTCCTTTTCAAACTTCTCCTCACTATCGACGTCTCTCACCCCCTCAACATCTTTCATTCCCCCCCCAATCTCTCTCTTTCTCGATATCTACACCCCGCAAATTCCAGCCCCCGGAATCAACTCCATAGGTAACTAACCCTCAAGAGAGTTTCCCCCATCTAGGTATCGTCTCCCCTCTAAGGTCGCCCTCTCCTTCCTCCCGGGTCTCCCCGTCGCCTCTCCAAGAAGCTTCTGGAGCCCCCAGCCCTCGCTGCGACCCCGGGACGGGAGGGCCAGGGTCGGCCTCCGGGGGCCGGACAGGGAAGGCCCCCGACGTCGGCGCCCCTGAAGCGACGGGTCGCAGACGGAGGCTCCAGATTTACCATTGTGCGGACGGCGAGACTCGACTCAGTCTGGCACCACCGCTGCCCGGGAAGTCAGCAACGCTTCCACCCGTTGCTAGGAGACGGGGGAGGATGTGACCTCCCGGAAGTGTCGGTGCCCGCGCCTGCGCGTACGCTGGTCCGGCGGCAGCCGGGGGCGACTCTTCCGCCCTGAAGTGGTCTTGACGCCTTTCGGCCGCCGTAGGCGGAGGTTGAGGCCGGTGGCCCCCGGTCGCTTACCTGGGTGCACCAGGGCCCGCGGGGTCGTGGGCCTGAGGAGCCGAGTGGGCATAGGCCTGGTCATTCGTTCGTCCATTCAGTCATTCATTCCTTGAGATACGCTTTAGTGTAACAGCCACTTCCTCATTCAAGAACGTTTTCTTGAGCCCCTGCCACGTGCCGGGTGCTCTGGGCCTGAGTTCACTCTAGACGAGGAGACAGACCAAATGCGACACACGAAGCAACACTGTCCCAGTGTGATACGTGCTCTGGAGCCAATAAGCAGGGGATGGGGCCGTCTGACTCTGGGCTTGGGCCGCTTTAGAGATTTGGTGACAGACTCAGCAGCCTTGCGACGCTCAGGGTACTTCCTTTCGCACTGTCCTCTTTGTTTCCCGTCCCCCACCGATAGTTTTTTTTTTTTTTTCCTTAAAATATATCGCAGCATTGAATAGTACAACCAAATATATATATATATATATATATATATATATATATATATATATATATATTTGTTGATTTATATCTCCTTACCCCCCAGACAGTAGGGTAAGCTACATCTTCACTCTCTTCAAGTGGTAGTGTCCCCTTACTGCTCTTCACTCAGTTGAAGAGTTTCTCCTCACCAGTGTATTTGTTTAATTCATTAGGGTTTTGTTTTGTTTTATGCTTGGGTTTTTGTTTTGTTTTGTTTTGTTTTTTGGGTCATTATCTGTCAGCAGTTCTGAGTTGCTGAGAAATTGCAGGTGGTAGTGTTGGAGGCTCAACAAATTGCCATAGAAGAGCATTTCACTAGCTATTTAAGGAACTGATGGAGGAAACGAAAAGGTCAGTTAGGGATGGTCAGCAGTCACTTGACCTTTTGAAGGGCATTGGTAATGTCTCTGTGGCCTGGGAGGCAGAGACTAACCATTGTCAGAAGTGCAGCAGGAACATGTGGTGGCTGGAGTCATAACGTCTTGGGGTTTGCAGAGGGCAAACACTGATTGCTAGATACAAGTTACAGGTTGGGAATTCATCCCCATTGGACCATGCTGTAAGGACTCCCTGTGCTACTGATGGGGTTTGTGGTTCCATTTCCCAAAAGCAGCCTCCAGCCAAACAAGTCATACTTATTGTTAAGAATGTCAACTAGAATCTGAATGGGCCCCTGTCAGGGATGCTCTGAAACAATTTTGAAGTTGGTCCATTTCAACTTAAGACTCTATCATTTCGTGACATTATGACAATACTGTGAGAAGCTCTAGTTCTGCTTTCTTTTTTGGTGCTGGGTGAGGAGACAATGGTCACTGTCATTCTGTCCTTTTTCCTCCAAGAAACTTAAAAATGCCACCCCAAAACCCAGATCACAATGGCTAAGTAATCCTCCTTTTGACCAACACCTGGATCTCCAACCAAGATTATTTGGAGTGGACAGCTAAGGTTGTAGGGGAGGAGTCTGGTGTGTGTGTACAGATCTGGCTCTTGACTGATTGCCTATATCTAGCATTTTAAATAGTAAAAGTATAGGTATTTTCAGTAATAAAAATGGCTGAATTTTATAAAGACCAATTCTAGGGCTCTCTGGGTGTTTCTGATCAAGGATATTCCTACTTGATTGTGTAGCCATTTGTTTTGCTTATAAAAATCAGTGGCTGTGCACCGTATCTTTTATGTCAGTCAGCTTTAATGAAGGAATCAACTGCATATGCATAGAGTGTGAATCCCCTCGTTTGTGGAGTCAAGGTGTCAAACTCGTTCAATAGCTGACAGCTGTGATTAGAGCAAAGAAAGACTCCAGCATGAAAGACACTGACAGGAGTACCCAACTGCTGAAAAAGTAATAAGAAGTAGCCAAACTGACTTCTAACCAACAGTCAAGTTTGACTCACTGTGCACAGGAAATCAATGAGGAGAATATGAGCCATTTTCTCCTTATTGATTTTCACTTCTAATTATTCCTTGGAGGTAGCTTGGTTTAATTTTTATGCCTTTTTGTGAATTATCCCTTTCCCTTCTCCTCCTCCTGCCATCCTGTTACCCCTCCTTTTAACCTACAGTAAGTGCTAAGTAACTTTGAACTTAAGTGAAAGAATTAATGCGTATTTTTTCCCAAGTACTCTGAAGTGACCCCCAAATTTGTGGTACATACAAAGTCCACTATTCTTCACATAATTTTGTCAAATAATTTTGTCAAAATGAGGTGATTTTTTTCTGAGGTCTCTCTTTCCCACTGGTAGTTTGCTAGTGCTCTTTGCTTAGCTTGAAGAAATCTAGGTAATTTGATAATCTTGAGTCGTCTCTTGGAATTTTCTATACCACCCCATACATCTATCTATCTTTGGCATTCGTGTTTAGTTGGCAAATACTATAAACTGGGCCATGGAATATATTTGGTGCCCATTTTGTCATAAGATAAGACATTCTTTGTCAACTTAAACAGAACTTCTAGTACTTATTTCACTTCAGAAAGTGAAATGTTAGATTCTTTCATTAGATTCTTTGAAAATGCCCCCTAGTAGTAAGGCAGAATTAGAGGATGTCAGTGATCTCAATAAGTATTGCACATAATACAACCTGATCCCAGAGATTTGCAGAATTATAGGTTTAAGGTTTCAGAAGGTCAACTATTTTCTACTTATTAGGACAAGGGCACCCTCTAGGGTAATTCTTTCTGGGAGTCAAGTGTCACATAAACATTTACTTGCCATAAAGGAATTCTCCCTGTTGGAATTAAATGGTTTCCTTGAGCGCAGAATTTGGAGTTGCATGCAGCTGTGGTTGATGTTCCTAGGTGTGTTTCCCTGAGTAAAATAAATCCTCAGAGCTTTCATTTCCTCATTTATAAAAGAGGAAAGATAGTATCTACCTTAGGGAGTTGATGTGAGATTTAAATCATACGGGTAAATGCCTGGCTTGTACCACATGCCAAATATGGGTCATTTTGCCACGTTTCTTTGTGTCTTTTCCTTTCTTTAGTCCATCCTTCCTTTTATCTTTCATTCCTTTTCTCTTCTCTCTCCCTCCATCTCATCTCTTTCTCTAGCCTCTTCCTCTCTACTTCTGTCCCCTGTTTCTTTCCTCTCTTCTTAACCACCTTCTCTTCAACCTCCTTTTCCTTCATGCCCTCCCTAGGAAAAATATCCAGAATTCATACTGTTGACTTTCTCACTAAAGGACATCTTTCCCTTTCTTCTCTTATTCCCTTTCTCCTGCTATTCACATTGAATATATTCTTCATTGACCCCTAATCTCATTTTCCCACAAGCTCCATTTTTATTTTTATTTATTTAAGTAATCTCTATGCCCAGTGTGGGACTCGAACTCACAACCCCAAGATCAAGAGTTGCATGCTTTACCAACTGGACCAGCCAGGTGCTCCCATAAGTCTTATTTTTCAACTTCTAGCTCCAGTAGGCAGTTCCCAACTCAGTGAATTGCACTTAGTAGAAATTGTCAGTATCTCAGAGTTGAGGGCAAACTAAGTATTTTCTCATCTGTTAATTTTGTTCAAAGAAGGAAGGGCTGAAGGGAGCAATAAATCCCACATACTTTATGTACCCCTTCTTTTTTTCTGATAATCCATTTCCAAAGTCTTTCATCTGTTTTTTTCAAGCTCTCTGATCTATTTAGTTTCAAAATTAGGTTAAATTTGGTAGGTATGACACAAAAAAAGATGCACAAAAGTTAGGGTGGTGAGTTACTAAAAAATGAACTCTTTTTTTTTTATTCTTATGTTAATCCCCATACATTACATCATTAGTTTTAGATGAAGTGTTCCATGATTCATTGTTTGTGCATAACACCCAGTGCTCCATGCAGAACACGCCCTCCTCAATATCCACCACCAGGCTAACCCATCCTCCCACCCCCCTCCCCTCTAGAACCCTGTTTGTTTTTCAGAGTCCATCGTCTCTCATGGTTCGTCTACCCCTCCGATTTCCCCTGCTTCATTCTTCCCCTCCCGCTACCTTCTTCTTCTTCTTTTTTTTTTTTTTCTTAACATATATTGTATTATTTGTTTCAGAGGTACAGATCTGAGATTCAAGTGTCTTGCAGCGCTTATTCACAGCGCTTACGAGAGCACATACCCTCCCCAGTGTCTATCACCCAGTCACCCCATCCTTCCCACCCCACCCCCCACTCCAGCAACCCTCAGTTTGTTTCCTGAGGTTAAGAATTCCTCATATCAGTGAGATCATATGATACATGTCTTTCTCTGTTTGACTTATTTCACTCAACATAATACCCTCCAGTTCCATCCACGTCGTTGCAAATGGCAAGATCTCATTCCTTAAAAAATGAACTCTTGTGTAACTCTCAACTAGGTGAAGAAATAGAACACTGTTTGTATTCCAGAAGCGTCCACATGGCCAATTCCAATCATTGCATCCATAGTGTATGGCCTCAAATGCCTAAAATATTTATCTGTCCCTTTACTGAAAAAATTTGCCAGTCTCTGTAATAGTCTGTTCCTTCTCTCTTTAGTTTTCAAAATATGTTTGGTGGTTGAAAACAAAAAATTGTAACATTGTTCACAGTTTTCAAAGTATATACATATAGTATGTAAAATAATTACAGTAGAAAGTCGGGGAGGGAAAGTGATTTATCTAAGAGTAAGGATCTTACATTCCACTTGAAGTATTTAAGTAGTGATTCTAAGTAGACTGAAAAATGAGGTCTATAGCTCCTACAGCAACCAGTAAAAAAGCATACAGATGTAGCAAAACATCATAACAGATATGTTAAAATGAAATACTAAAAATTGTTCAAATAATCTAAAAGGGAAAAGGGCAAACAGTGGAATGGAAAACAAGTGGAACAATTAGAAAGCAAATATTATAATTGTAGAATTAAATCCTGATATATCAGTGATTGCATTAAATGTAAATAGTCTAAGCACATCAATTAAAAGACAGATTGTTAAAATTAATTTTAAAAAAAGATCAGTGATTTGTGTTTCTGGAAATTTGGAGTAGATGTACTTTTCCCTATTCCTCCTACTAAACATAACTAAAATGCCTGGAAATTATACAAACACAAGAAGACTCTGGAATATGGAAAGAATTAGATTGCCAGGGGAATTTGGGACCCAAGGAATGACACGATCATAAGTTACCTGGGTTTTCTTTTTGCTGCATATATTCTGGACTTGGAGCTGGAGAAGCTGGTAACCCAAAAATCTGACAGACATGGAAATTTTAAAAAGCTTTTTAAATTAATTTTAAAATTAAAATTAAAAAATTAAAAAAAGTTTATTCTCTAGCCAAGGGACCAGGAAAGGACCAGCCAGCAAGATGGAAAGTCATAGAAAATAACCATACTTGTCCAGCCAAACACCACAGAAAAAGACTAGGAAGGCCAGGTGGAGAGTATAGACTTCCACTCTCACTTTACTGTAACTGCCCCCATCCTGCACCAGATAATATCAGAGAAGGCTTAGTAAGAAGTCAGTTCTTTCATCCTTCTTGGTATTAACTAATTAGGCACCTCCCCACACCTTGCAACAGTTTCAGTGAAGTCCATTTGGGGAGCCTGGACTGCCACCTCCACTGTAGCATATGATAATCACATTAAATATAAACAATCAAAATATACTAATAAAAAGGTATAGATCATCAGAGTGGATTAAAAAACATGACCTAACTACATGCTGTCTATAAGTCACTGACTTCAAATATAATAATATAGGCATATAGAAAATAAAAGGATGGAAAAAGATATGTCATGGAAACAATCCAAAGAAAGCATGAGTAGTTATACTAATATTAGATAAACAGACTTCAAACCAAAGAAATTTACCAGGTACAGAGAGGACCAATAATGATAACATGGTCACTTCACCAAGAAGACATAGCAAATCTAAAAATGTATGCACCAAACAGCTGAGCTGTGAACTGTATAAAGCAAAAAGTGGCAGAATTGAAAGAAGTTGGCATATCTTCAGTGATATTTGAAGATTTTAACACCTCTTTCTCAAAAATTGATAGAAGAATCAGAAAATCACCAGGGATAGAAAAGTCAACATCATCAACAAATAAGATCAAGTTGACATTTATAGAACAATCAATGTCAGTAGAATCCATATTCTTTTCAAGTGCCCGCAAAACATATACCAAGATAGACCATATCCTGCGCTACAAGACACACCTGAACAAATTTGAAAGAATTGAGCTCATACAGAGTATGTTCTCCAACTACAGTGGAGTCAGGCTAGAAATCAATAACAGAAAGATATTAGGAAAATATCCAAACACTTGGGAAATAAACAATACTTTCTAAATAATCCATGAGTCACAGAGGAGATCTTAATGAGAAATAAACAGTGAACTAGATGAAAATGAAAATACAGGATATCAAAATTGTGGGATACAGCTAAAGCAATGTTGAGAGGGAAGGTTATAGCACTAAATGCTTACATTAGGAAAGATGAAACAAATTAATAATGCGAGCTCTCACATGAAGGGCTTAGAAAAGAAGAGCAAAATCAAAGTAAGCAGAAGAGTGTAAATCATAAAAATAAGAGTAGAAATCAATGAAATTTAAAACAAAAACAACAGAGAAAAAATAAAGAGTTTGTTTTTCGAAAAGATCAATAGACAAACTTCTAACAAGGTGGTCAAAGATAAGAATGGGAGAAAACGCAGATGAGCAGGAATGAAACGTGGGATGCCACTACATACTCTGAAGATATAAAAAAGAGGGAATGCTGTAAACAGCTCCACATGCATACAGTTGATGACTTAAATGAAGTGGACCAGTTCCTTAACACCACCTACCACAAAAATTCACCCAGTATGAAATAGGTAATTTGAGTAGCCCCATACTATTAAATACATTGAATTTTCATATTTGAAAATTCCCCAAAAGAAATCTTCACTGGAGATTCACTAGAAAATTCTCTGAAATGTTTGAAGAATAATTAACATGATATATACACAACATCTTTCAGAAAATAGGGGGGGAAACTTCCCAGTTCCTTTTATGAGGTTTGCATTACCCTGATCCTAAAACCAGACAGAACAGTATACAAAAATTAATAAGTAAATGGAAAGAAGGAAAGAAAATTATGCACAAATATCCTCCATGAATGTACATGCAAAATCCTTCACAAAATATTAGCTAATAGCATTAGCAATGTATAAAAAAATTACACACCATTACCAACTGGAGTTTATTCCGGGGATACAAGGCAGACTCACCATTCAAAACTCAGTCAACATAATCCACTATACTAACAGGCTAAAGAAGAAAAAAAAAAAACCACATGATTTTGTCAGTTGAAGAATTTGACAGAATTTAACCCTCATGATTTTTAAAAAAACAGCAAATTAGAAATAAAAGAGGACATTTATAGTTTTATAAAGGGCATCCACAAAAAAGCTACAGATGATATACCTAATGTTGAAGGACTGAATGCTTTCCTCCTAAAATCAGGAACAAGTCTTCTTTCACTACTCTTGTTTAATACAGGGCTGAAACTTTTAGCCAGTTCAATAAGGAAAGAAAAGGAAATAAAAGGCAAACATAGAAATGAAGAAATAAAACTGTCCCCGTTTGGAGATGTCATGAAATGACTATATAGAAAATGCCAAGGAACTTACAAAAACAACTAGAAATGAAACTCGCATGTATAAAGCTAACAAAACATGAGTAAGACTTGTATGCTGAACACTACAAACTTCCAATTAAAGAAAATGAAGGTCAAAATAAAGGGGGGAGGGTGTGTGTTCTCTCCAAATTGATATATAGGCTTAACACCATGTCTGCCAAAATCCCAGCAAGATATTTTACAGATATAGAGAAAATCATTCTAATATTTATATTGAAAAGCACAGGAAATATAATGGGAGAAACAATTTTTGAAAAAGAATATAGTTGGAGGAAACCCGGTACCCAATTTCAAGACCCGTTACGTAGTTACAGTAATCAAGAGCGTGTGGCATTGGTGGAGGGATAAACAAGCAGGTCAGAACAACAGGATAGAGAGCTCTGAAATAGTCTCACACAAAAGCACCCAACTGATTTTTTGACAGGGGTGCAAAAGCATTCAGTGGAGGAAGGATAGATTTTTCAGTAAATGGTGCTGGAGAAATTCAATATCTATAAACAAAACAAGAAACCAAACCAAATCAAAACAAAGTCCTTGACTTAAGGCTCACACCTTACATACAGATTCACTCAAAATGGATCACAGACTTAAATACAAAACTGTAAAGCTTTCAGAAAAAAAAAACAACACAACAACACAAAAGAAAATCTTAATACTTCAGAGTTAGGCGAAGAGCTTGTGGACTTAGCACCAAAAGTGCAATATATGGAAGGAAAAACTGATGGATTTAATCAAAGTTAGTAACTATGGGAAGACCCTGTTAAGAGAATGAAAGACCAGCTACAGACTGGGAGCAAATGTTTGTACACCATGTATCTGATAATTAGTGTCTAAAATAATTAATGAAGAATGAAGAATTAATGAACTCTAAAAACTCAACAGTAAAAAAGCAGATGATCCAGTTAGAATGTGGGCAGAAGACATTTCAGTGAAGAGGATATAAAGATGGCAACTAAGTACATAAGAAGATGTTCAACATCGTTAGCCATTAGGGAAATGCAAATTAAAACCACAATGAGATAGCACTACACATCTATGCAAATGGCTTAAACACAAAATAGAGATGACACCAAATGTCAATGAGGATGTTGAGAGACGGGATCACTCATACACTGAAGTTTCATTTTGTGTGGTTTTCTTTGTATTTATCCCAGTAGGGGTTCGTTTTGAATCTTGAAACTGGCTTAATAACTTGTCTGTTTTGGAAAATTCTCATCTTGTGTTTTGCTAGTTTCCAGTAATTTAAAAAACTTTTTTTTTGAATGACTAAAGACTATGAGCTTTATCTAAGGGAACTGGCTGAAAAATGTTTACTTCTGGTACTCAGCATGTGTATTCTTGTCTACACAATTATAAGTATGGAGGTAAACAAAACAACACAGCTATATATACTTTTCCCCCTTTATTGTACCCTAAATGATCTCTCAGGATCTACTGATTATCATTTCATATATGTTTGGCTAATTTGGCTGTAAGTTTTATTTTCCAATTAAACCTAAGGATGTTAGCAGTGAAAGATTCTCTGCAGACCTTTAAAAACTAGGATAATGGCTATGGGATGATGGGGCAGTCTGTGGTCTTTCTATTAACAATAATCTCTCACTTTTTGTTGGCTGGGTATAGTTTTCCAAACACTTTGATATGCCCTGTCTCAGTTGCCCTCACAGTGACCCATTGAGCTTGGCAGGTTTACTTCCTGAGTAGACTTTGAGGTAAAAAAGTCAACTGACAGAATAAAGTCCAGAATTGTAAATCTTATTTCATACCAGTGTGGAACTTCCCGGGATGGCTATGACTCTGTATTTGGGTCCCTACTGTGTACTCTTCAAGTTACCTGGATGGCTCTATGCTCTTCTAGTTCGAAAATAGAGTCCTTCCATGGACACAGTAAGTAGCTGAGCCAGAAACAAAGTTGAACTTCCTTGTTTTCCTTCTCTGCTATTATGTCAACTGCATAGAATAGAGAATAGGACTTTGTTAGCTGCTTGGAAAGAGGAGGGGATCTCATCTCCCTCCCAACTGACTCACCAGGCACCCCAGAAAGATCCCTACTGTAAATATCTTGGTTGACCACTTCTCTTGCAGCTGACTCAGGAATTGAGATGGGTTGTCTGTGGATCCTAGAATAAGTTCTGGAGATGGTGAAGAGATGGCCAAGCAGAATTGCCATAATCGCAGATAGCAAGAAGCAGCTTACCTTGTGGAATCTTGGGCCTTTTTTCTGACCACTGTAGGGATCAAGAGAACAAGGTAAGTGAGGAAGCATAACAGTGGGTATTGAGGCACACGTTCGGAAGGCAAAGAAATGGAGGCTGTGGACAGAACATCAGAGTCCTCCCCAAAATAAATCATATAGAGCAATCATTCCTTCAATAATATTGATGGAGGGTTTGAGCCAGAACCGTTGGGATGCAGGGAATATAACTGTGGATAAGATAGAAATATCCCCAGCTTTAATGGCACCTATGGCCTAATGGGGGACATAGTTAGTAAACAGGTAATTATATCAATCTTCCTCATGGGAGAAGTATAGGTTGAGGCACATCGGAGGTCATCTTGACCCAATGTAAAGGAATCCTGGAAGGGTTCCTGGAGTTAGTGATATCTAAGCTGAGTCATAAAGGAGAACCAGACACTTGTGAGGTGATAGGTGTGGAGGTAGAATAGAGGGTAAAACATGTACAAGAAAAGAAATTTGAAAGAACTAAAATTACTACAGCTTGGTATGACTGTTAGTGATGGCTTTAGCATATAGAATGGGGAAAAGATTTCTCTAGGCAAAATTTCATATTCCTTTGGTAAATTGGGCCCAAGTACATGTACCTGAAATTTAGAGAATCACCACAAATGAGCCACTGCCCCATCTGCCCTTTACTAGTGTGCTCATTTCAGAATCCTGACTTCAGAGTGCAGGTTAAGTCAGATTTCTGTCTACTATTTGCCTGGTAAACTGTGAATTAGTTCCCTCTGACTGAGGTAGACAGTGCCCTCCAGTGGAAATGAAGCACTCCTCCTGTGCCTCCCTGGCCCCACCACACTGCATGTGCATTTTCGCCATTCCCCTGTGAGGCTGCAGTCAGCTGAGGGTCTGCGAAGTTGGCTGAGGTTCTGAAGCCAAATAACGTAAGGAGAGTGCCAGTTCCTATGAATAGCAGACATATTTTATTATCTCAGTTGTAGGCCTTTTAACAGGACTCCAAAGTAGCTCCCTGGTTCAGAAAAATTACAAAAATAATAGGAGAATGAGAACTATTTAAAAAAAAAAAAAAGATGTTTTGTTATTTTTCTGTCAATCCACCCCAGAACATTGATTCAGCTTTGGACAGTGGAAGGGAATCAGTAAGTGGATGTGCTAGTATAAACAGTTTTAACAATAGAAAGTTAATTTTTTCTTACCTCCTGTAAATAAACACTGGCCAGTAGCTCAGGAATATGATTTTGAAATGTTACCAAATGTCCAGTCTTTGACACAGATGTGTCTGGGATCAAGATAGAATAAGGAGGTGTGTGTGTTTTGGAGGGAGGGGAGAGCCATGGCTCAGGTCATAGTGTTCCCGGCCCCAGATGCTCCAGCACACACCCAGTACTGCCTCCCCAGGAGGACAGTTGGGATCCTTGTCTAATAGCACTGTAATTTTGAGAACATTCAATTTCATTTAGTTCTTGCATAAAAATTTCAAGATTTAAGAAGATGCTAAATGATGTGGATAGATTTGAAATGCTTTAAATGACATAAAATGATGAAAGTCAGTAGCTACCTTTCTTTTCACCTAAATAGGAAGAATGGCAAGTGGGGGGATTGACCCTGTGCTACTTTTCAGAATCCTCTAGGTGGTGCTGCTGTGATAGCTATTGGCCAGACATTTTTTTTAGCCCTTAACTATCAAACCAAATATTTAACTTATTAAATGTCTTTTACTGATGGTTAATTGCTAATTATGATACTGTTGATAATTTATGCCATCACATTTACATTATATTCTCTTAAGAATGAGTCCATACACATAAATTACACAGAGTAATTTCAAGAATTGAAATACACGTACTTCTCTGGTTATTATTCAATAAAATTAAAGACTTGCATGTGTTGATGGATTTTTCCACACACATTAAAACTGGCTATATGATTAGCTCTTGGTTACCTCTACTTGTGTTGGACAGTGTAGGATAGTGGCTTGTACGTAGTAGTTGCTAAATTAATGTTTATCAAAGGAATTGGCTCTAGTTTGTTTTTTCCCTTCCACTCCTGATTGGACTTGAGATGACTAGCTGGATTCAGCTTTTTAGAACCCTAGTCAGATATTGCTGCTTATCTTTGCTAATGAAAAGAGCGGGAGGCCATTTTTTCCTTTATTTTTGAAAATGGCCTGAGCGGTGTGTGTGTGTGTATGTATATAAAATAACTTCTTTATTTTAAAAGCAAATTGGTTTTCAGGTTGACTCCATTGAAATGCAGGAACAGTATGAAAATTGTGGTTTGATAATTGCTCGAGTCTTAATCAAGATTTTATTAAAATCAATATTTGATATGCTGCTCAATTTAATTAAATTAAACCATAGAGAAACGAGTAATAAATGAGTTTGAAAATCAATCACGGATAAGGTATGTTTCTGTTAATTAGTTTAACACAGAAAATGTTGGGTTAAGCAACTGCTGACCACAGAAGGAACAACAACAACAAAATCACCACGTTGGTTTGTACAGTACGAACGACTAATATTAATGAGCACATTTTCTGTGCTAGGCTCTGTGCTAAACATCGTCTATTAAGTTCTTCATTTATTTTGGGACAAAATTCTATGAAGCTGGTGTCCTCAGTTGATGATTCAGACCTGGGTTTGAGTCAGCGTGAGTGTCCCTGTCCATTTAGCCAGGAAATGGCAGAGGTAGCTTTTAACACAACGATCAAGCTTTTCCCACTACCTGGAATCACTCAGAAATAGGAAGAAAAAGTGTACTTTTATTATGATGAATTTTAGAGAAGTGCATTGGTAGTAGTTTTCTTCCTAAAAGAAGTGTGGCTTTTATAGACGAGTGATAGATGAGAAGCAGGGTGAAATCCCAAATCAGAAAGCATGAATGTTGACTTAGCAATTCAGTCTCATGAACTGCCAAAAAAAAAGTAAGAAAGGGAGTTTATTTTTCTGGAGAGACAAAGAATACGGTTATTTACCATATAATTTATGCTTATTGGGAACGGCAGAGATTTATGGCTTTAGTAAAAAAGCCCTCTAATTGGGATTAGCTAATGAAAAAATGGTAGAACTGGAGAGGAAGAAAGGGGGAAAATCTGATTTCAGTTGAGGTGTTTCTTCTCTCCTGGGATGCTAACCAAAGGGCTCGCATTACACACCGGGGCAAGAATCACACTTTTAATTAGGCCTTTGGAGTTTGTGCCTGTGTTTTTGGTTCTCGGTATTCTTAGTCATCCAAGGAATCGGCTCTCGGAAACTAATGATATTCTTGTTAAGTACCCTCGGCTATGAGAACAAAACTGCAGCTTCCTGAACAGTCTCCCGCATTTTTATTCAGTGGTTGCTCAGTGGGATGAAAGTAAAAATCAGCAACAAATCACAACCACACAATTGTGCAGCTTCTCTGCCATAGACTGAGAAGGGTTTTTCTCTCGGGGCGCTACTTGCTCAACTTCTGTCATTCATGTAGCACATTGACAAATTTTGCCATCCCCCTGCACATCTTGTGTTACTTAATGTTTTCCTTTAAAATGGCTCATTTTAAAACATCAAAATTAAATACACTTATTTTAGAAGGAGGCTTTGTTTCAAAGTCGTAAATGGGAAACTGGAGTTGCTTTCTCTTAGAAGGATAGGAGTGAAAAGAAATACAGTCAAATCAAAACACGTTATCAAATTTTAACTCCAGGAAAGTGTCTAGAGGTCATAAAGACATACTTGTGCCAAACTCAGACTTCCTCTTTGATTATATCTGAGCAATAAAAAAAGATTGGAAAAGGGAATAATTTTCTCATTATGTGAATCAATTTTCTCCAGCAGTGTCTATTTATCACCTAAAATCATGTTTCCCAGCCCAGGTGCATCCTTTAGCTTTTGTGATCAGCAGCCCATGTATCTTTGTCTGTTGCTCATGTGAAATTTTGCCCCCTTTCTTTACTCTCCTGATTCCCCCCAATCACATTTGAACCTTCGTCTCTACCCATCTAATTCCTCTGACCTTATTTCTAAACGTTTAGAGAATTCTGTTAAGCTAACACATGGGATGGAGGGCGGATAAAGTGAATTGTTTCTCTTGTTGGTTAACACTACTTTTCTCCCTATACTGTTTGAGATCATTTTTCTCTAATCAGATGTGGCAAATTTCCAATAATAGTAAAGTAGGTGTAATGAGTGGCCTGTCTTTTCGGCCCTCCAGACCTTCATGCACCCAGTTCCCCTCCAGAGGCAACCACTGTCATCATGTTTTGTGTATTCTTCTGGAGACAGTTTGTGTATGGGGAAGTTTACTTGAACCTGTGTGCCTCTCCTTAAATTTCACCCAGATGGAAGTACACTCTACATGTCGTTCTGCATTTTACTTTTTTTTTTACCCAACAATATTTTCTGGATGTAGTTGCACATTACTGTATGTAGCTGTCATCCATTTGTTTGAATACTGTATAGAGTGCCTCATGCATGTAACTCATCTCCTTTTGTTGGGTACTTAGATTATTACTTTTTCTTCTACCAACAATGCTGTAATGTCCCTGCATAATTCTCTTTGGGTCCATGATGACCAGTAAGTAAATCTCCTGCTGGACAGTACTCACTCAGATGGCTGGAGTTCTCATTACAATAATTAGAGAGGGCAAACCTAGTCGTATTTCTTTCATGAGGATGCCATGCTCTTTCTTTTTCCTCACCCATACATACATTTGTATTTATCACGGTGCCCTGCACAGCATGAAGTGTCCTGATTTGCACATGAAGTTATGGGTTCTAAGTTACATTTGTTACATGTGTCTGATCCTACTTAATCCTCCCTTGTTTCGATCACATTTGAAATTAGTTGTGTGGTTTTGTGCCTGTCTCTGAGTGGATGACAAGCTCCATGAGGCCAGGGAGGGACTCAATGTTATGGAAAAATCTTAAACTTCTCTGGCCTTAGGGAAAATGACTGCCATATTATTTTAATAGCAAATGGATGCACATTCCTAATGGAGCTTGAATGGGGAATATGAAGAAAAAAAAGAAAAGGAAAACAACCCAGGGGAGTTGGGGTTGCTATTTTTGACCAAGTCAAAATTGGGAAATACCAGGAGTCTCATAGGAAATACTATCTCACTGGAAGACGATCCTGCTCTGTTGGCCAAAGAATAGGTCTGTAGTTAGTTCTGTGCATATAAAACTTGCAGACCCAGACAGAGGGCCAGTCTACCTTCTGGCTCAGCCTGCCATTTATTATCATTCACAAGATGGTGTTAGATGCTCAGCTTTTAAAAAAACTGGCTTTTCAGCAGTATTTTTACCCTTGAGAGTATATATAGAGAGCTCTGTGTTGTATATTAATCAGAGCTTTCACTACTTGCTTTGAATGGTATTCGAAATGTGTCTGGGAGTGTGGTGAATGAACTGTGCCCAAAGTGTGCTCTATTATTTATTACTCAGGAGTCTTTCCATCTGAGACATAGGCTGAAATTAAAGGAACCTAATACCTACCTTTAATAACTCAATGTTTTTCCCAGTTTCTGCTCCTTATACGCACCTGCCTCCAAAAGGTTTCTAGGATTTGATACCTCATGAGAGTCAGTTTGTATCTAAAATTGTACTAAAATTTGTATTTTTGAATTCCCCACTCTTTCTGTGGATGTGTAGATCTCAGAGCATACCATGCTATGCAAACATTTAGCAAACATGCCTGGAAGCTGTTCCTTCTAGAACCACTTCCCTCCCTTTTCCCAGATGGCAAGTCTTACTCATCCTACAAAACCTAGTTCAAATGTCATTTCCTCTTTTGCCCTCCCTGACTGTCCCAGGCAGTGAGTCACCCCCCCTGTGCTCCTATCATCCTCTTTCTATACCTTGATCACATGCATTCTCAGTGGGCGGGGGTGGGGCAATAGTGTCCCCAAGGGGGCAAGGATTCATTCTTGGGGGACAAAAAACAGTATTTTGTTTATGCATAGAATACACATATACATACAGCATGCAAACAGATCAACAGTTTATAAATTTCCATGCTGGTGCAGAGATTAGGAAAAAAGGTACCTAAATTTGCTTATAGGAAACACAAAACTTCCATATGAGCACAGCCCAAACATCAGCCAGCTGCCTCATTTCACCAGTGTGGTGAGCTACACTCATCCACGGCTGGTGGACACCTTTCCCTCTGATTCAGACAGCCCTGCTTCCCCTCCCCACCCCTCCCAACAACCCACAAGCCTCAACCCTTCCATTGCTCATACTTCTACAAGCAAACCTCAGGTCTTTTTCAAGGTCAGGTGTCATGTTTTAGGTAGTACTTGTGTATTTCTTAACCATTTAACATGCAACTGCTTTTATTACATTCTTTCTTTATGTCACTATCAAAGTTCCTGAGTGTTGTGCCCCTCGTTCCACCTTCCCCATAGGCCCTGTGGTTTCAGTTGTGTGATTTGTGGAGTGAGCTGGCATTTTAGGAATGCATATATTGTGTTATGTCAGAACTGACTGTACTTAGATGCTTGCCTCTGATCTAATGAATTAGTTGGGATTTAAGAGAAGTAAGACAATTTTCAACTGAATAGGACTGATTTTTTTTTTCTTCTGTGGGACCTTTTGAAATAAAGGTGAACTAACTACATTAATACATGTGCATAGAATTGCCTTACTGTAGCAGCTCCAATGTGGACCTGGGCATTTGAGCCATGCTAGTGACTCAGACACCATTAGTGGCATTGTTATAAATGATGTGATTTTCTAAAATGGTAATAACTTCTAAAGTTCTGAACAAAACAAAGTAGACCTCTGTCTTGATTTACACAGTTGTTTTCCTAGAAAATTCATTTAAATTAACCCCATGCAAACTCCTCTCTCCCCATATTTATAACTAAAATGCAATTTGATTCTGGCCAGTTATATATGAACACATTTTTCATCATGGCATGGGGAAAATGGACAGTTGTCTTATCTGCTAAGAGACATGCAAGCCCCTGCCCACTAAATAATAGTAGCGCTGCTCCCCGTATGTGACAACCCAAGCTGGCCCCCACAAATTTCCAGCATGCCCTCTGGTGAACCATTGGGCCATTGCAACGCACTTCAGATAAGCTATAAGTAGGATCAATGTAAGTTCCTTACTTGGGCCAAGAAAATAACTGTACAGAGGAAAGAATGGAGAAAAAATGATTTAGCATACAGAAGGGTAGGAAAAGTTCAGACATTTTTGCTGATAGTAAGTGAAATATGAGTAAATAGTGTTGTATGACCTAATATCCTTAGGCTGATTGGAGGAAATACAACAACTGGATCAGCACTGTCCGATGGAAATACAAGATGAGAACAGACGTAATTTCAAATTTTCTGGTAGCCACATTTAAAAAAAGCAAAAAGAAACAAATACAATTAACTTTATGATTAAAAATATTCAACCGAACCTACCCAAAGTAATATTTTTTCAAGATGTAAACAATATAAAGTCTGTTAATCAGATAGTTGACATGTACTTTTTGTACTAAGTCTTTCTGATTTTGTACTTAGAGCACATCTCACTTTTCAAGTGTTGAAGAGTTCTGTATTGCTCCCAGCCAAGGAGCTCCCAATCCTATTGGGTTATCACAGTACTGAAAAGTTAAAATACTAGTTCTGTATTTTCTAGGACACTATTAAGGGCAGGTTGAGAAACCTCGACTCTCACCACCTTAAACAGTAGGAACATTTATTCTCTTAAGTCAAGAGATAGGCTGTGCTCTCTCTAGGGTCGGTTGTTCAGCAATTCATGCCTTCATCAGGGACACCGGTTCTTTCCATCCTGACTTTTTCCATGTGGGCCGCTTCTCTCACAGTTGTAAGATGGCAGCCAGGAGCAAGATGACTCACATTTCCTTGTCTGTGGCTCATGTTTCCTTGTTTGTGTCTGAAAGAGGGATGAAGACACCTGTCCTGCAAACTTGAAATATCCCTTCTTTCCTTCAGTCTTACTGGGCCCAAATGCCGTGTCCCAATTGGCTTTCACAATCACCTGGGTCCGACTATTGGCTGTTCTTGTGATGGATGCAGGAATGCCTTTGGCCAGGTACTTTCATTTGCTCACAGAAGAGACACCATTGCTCGTCTTATTCTTTTTTTTTTTTAAGATTTTATTTATTTGAGAGAGTGAGAACACGAGCAGGGGCAGAGGAAGAAGCAGACTCCCCTGCTGAGCCGGGAGCCCGATGCGGGGCTCGATCCCAGGACTCTGAGATTATGACCCAAGCCGAAGGCAGACGCTTAACCGACTGAGCCACCCAGGCGCCCTCTTGTCTTATTCTTGCTTTCTTCAGTCATTTACTCTATCTCACTGCCTCTGGAAGTGTTTGCATTTGTGACCTCCTCATAAAACCTGGACTTGAACGATTTTTGGTCAAGCCACACATGCAACATTGCATTTAATTTTGATTTAAGGAGGTATGAAAAATGGAGAATGGAGTAGATTTAAAAGAGAAAGTTAGGTGACAGAGAGAACTGAAATCATATGGTATGGGGGACGTTGAAGGGAATGGAGGTGCACACCCACGAAAAGCAGAGGCTGGAGGTACGGATAGAGCATCTTATGTGTCTTCAGATGGTTTGCCTGCTCGCAGGAGTACTCTACTCCCATCGGTGTAGCTGCCTCGAATTGGTTCTGGAACTGGAAGCCAGATAATTAAGCCTGTTAGAATAACACATACAATAAGAACAAATAAGCTGTGACTGAGGCTGAGGTGCTTGTCTGAGAATAAAGTATTTAAGCATCTGTCTATGAACCTGGTTACCCCTCTTCCATCTCTCACCTCATTCCCCTGTATATGGTTTGAGGCCCTGTGCTTAGTTCTGGATATGTAGTATGGTTTTTATCATTTTTTAGAATATGAGAAGAAATTTATGAATGACCATTAGTAAATGATAATATTTGTATGAGTTAATACTAATATTTATTGATGCTCTAAGTACTGTTTTGTCTGTCGTCTTAAATTCTCACTAAACCCTGTGAAGCAGGTGCTATTTATATCTCTATTGTACAGAGGAACAACCGAGGCTTATGGAGATAAGTGAACTTGCCCGAGGAGCTGGGATCCATGCCAGGACTGACCAGCCTCAGAGCCTAGGATCTTAAATAGCCCAGGGGATCCTGGAGGACTGTCTGTCCTCTCGATGTGCATGATGTTAGAAAGAGCAAGTCCTCTTACCAATTCCCTGTGATGCCGCTGGGGCATGTGGCTGAAACGGAGGGGTCATGACTTGGATGTGATGTGGCTTGTTTTTCTTTTTCACTTTCTGAGTGGCCTGTTCTTCTCAGGGATGTGTGGGATTATTATACCAGGGATAAGATTTTTAGTTCATTTCGTGGGCTCACATCTGTCTCCACTCTTGCCTGATTCTGCTTCTTTGAGCACTGTGTGCCCTCACAGAGTAGTGCATACCATGGAAGCTAGTCCATATTTGTGAAATCAGGCTTTATTTTAGGGCAGTGGAATGCCATTAACGCATTTTTGAAGAAGAGGAGCACTTTACGATCTGTAAGCGTTTTTTGGGGAGATGAGGGGTAAGAGGGGCCAAGGCTGATGGAGTTTAAGAGAACTTCTTCCTTGGGGAATAGCTCTCCATCATCTCTGAATTTCAGCCCTGTTCTGCGCAACACTGAGGTCACCTGCATCATATGTGAGGGAGATGAAGAGAATGTGTTCAGAAAAGAGGGAATAAATCAGCCTGCGCAAGCTTACTCTTTGAACTGGGAGATGTGTGTTCATTGCCCTGAGGCACTCTCTACCTCTTGTGTCTCTGCCCATAAGCCGTGAAGGACCCAGATTTTAATAGCTGTTTTGGCAATTCATTACCAACTGAATACCCAGTGAATAACTAGGGGGGAAATTAGAAATTAGAAATCCTTCCATGAACAAAGAGAGAGTAGGCCATTACTATTTTATGGAAGGAAATTCAAGATAGAAGGATGAAATATGGCTCAACTCCCGAGCAGTTATAACAGCTAACATTGACTGTGCACTTACTATGGGCCATGTGTTGTGCAGATCTTGTCACACACATTATTTTACTTAATTTCTTCAACAAACATCTGAGGGAGCATTCTTATTCCCCTTCTACAGGTGAGTACATTGAGGCCTTGAGAAGTCGAGTGATGTTCTCAAGGTTACATGCTAGTAAATGGCAGAGTATAATTCAAACCCAAGCTGTCTGACTCCAGAGCCCACACTTTACACCCTAATGACTCTGGATTCCCTGATGTTCAGTTTATGAATCTTGAGTTTGTCTCTCTCCACAAAACAATTGATGCCATGCTATGAAATGTGTAGCGAGGTTGAGACTCCTGAATAACTAGCACTGGCCAACTGTCACACCATCCAAATCACATACAACATCGACATACGTGTAGGAACATACTCTCAGCATTCCAGTGTGAGGTGTGCCATCAGGCAGTACACAATCAATTGTCAAGCAAATGGCTTAGCAATTGAGCGTTAAAGCATCTCTACAAGGTATAAATAAATAATAATATGGAAAGAAAGACATTTGCTAGATGCAAGATGCCAGCTGTAATTTCAAGAAAATGTTGATTGCATGCTTTAGGAAATACTTCACAAAGCCTTGCTCCAGTACAGATTTTCCTTGTAAGGTAGCATGAAAAAAAGAGAGATTTTTATTTTTACTTGGAGTTTATTGTTTCTTTGTCAACAGCTGTGCCGATGTGGTGTTGATTATGCAGAGAAGAATTATTTTGATTATTGACAGTTGGCATTCTTCTCATAATTTGGAGTTCTTCATCTCCGAATTGTTTCCTCACCTCCTCTCCTGTCTGCACATGAATAAAAATCTACAAGCACTTGCCAGGATCCTTACCCCAGGCAGCTGTTAGGAGGAATGTAGTTGAAAGTTCAGATGCAATTTGACGTGAAACTCTCCCTGCTGGTTGTTTCTTTCTCTGAGCATCACTGCAGAGCAAGGGAGCTTGTGAGGTTCATCATGAGGGTCTGAAAGGCCTCTCTGCGAGGCAGCCCTGCTTTCTTGTGGATCATCTTTCCCCTGCATCTTTGTTTGCTGCCCGGGCGCCCCACCTCCCCTAGCCATGTCCATTCAGAACTGTGTGCCCACACCTTACCGGTCAGGGTTGGCTCAGATGAATAGTCTGTGCTACTTTCTGTATTTTTCCTTAGAAAAAAGCAACAAAATGAACTAAACAACAAAAAATGATCTAAACAAAACAAAAAAGATCCCCCTTTGAGGTAATCTTCACATGGTGCATGTAACAGATTCCTTTGGTATCCTGTGTCACATCCCCTTGCCTGCCTGTATGTCAGCCTCAGATGAGACACACCTCAAGTGGCAGATCCCACCTCAAGCTTTCTCTCCAGGCCTGGAGGTAACACCCCTGGGGACCACCCTCCACGAATTGGGGCAGAAGCCAGTGGAAAATGACCCAGCTTCTCCTTCAGGTGGGCAGTTCTGAGAGGCACTTTATCTGCTTCTCAGAGATCCTGGCAGAATCGAACTGTGTTGTCTGCAACAGTGACCCCAACATGCTTCCTTATCTTGGCTTTTCCTATTTCCCTGGATCACCTCACAAACAAGTGATGTGTGCCCAAGTCCTTGTCTCAGGCTCTTCTGTTTGGGGAAATGCAGACTAAAACAGTAAATAGGAAACTACTATTCCTCACTGAATTTCTCTTTTTCCCTTTCCCAGATCTTACTTATTTTATTGTTTGGGGAGTAAATACTAAAATCTTTTTTTTTTTAATTATGTTATGTTAGTCACCATACAGTACATGATTAGTTTTAGATGAAGCGTTCCATGATTCATTGTTTGTGCATAACACCCAGTGCTCCATGCAGAACGTGCCCTCCTCAATACCCACCACCAGGCTAACCCATCCCCCCACCCCCCTCCCCTCTTAAACCCTCAGTTTGTTTCCCAGAGTCCATAGTCTCTCAAGGTTCATCTCCCCCACTGATTTCCCCCCCTTCATTTTTCCCTTCCTTCTCCTAATGTCCTCCATGGTATTCTTTAAAAAATGTAGGAGTAGTATAGGTACATTGAAAAAAAAATATTTTCTGTATCTATACACATATGTATATGTATGTTTTTATTATAATATGTATATATCTATATACATGTGTATATTTTATATATGTTTACATATACATGCATGTATGTGTTTTATACATATATGTATATATGTTTATATGCATGTATAGGTGTATATATTATTTATATTAAAATCATCTCTTTGTGGAGAAAGTACATCATGGACGGAACACAGTTTTGGATCAGACAGACCTGGGATTGAACTGTGGCTCTGCAGCATTAAAGTCTTACATATTTGGGATAGTTATTTACCCTCCCAAGGCCTTGGTTTGAGTTCCTGCAAAATAGAGTGAGCATTTTTGCAGGGTTGTTACGTGTATTAATTGACATTGTATATGTAGCACACTAGCATTTTCTGAACATTTAGAATGCACTTAGTGTTTTTCAGTGATTATTATAAAAAGCAAAACAAAACAAACTTCTCTACTAAACTGTAATACTCCCCCTACTCCCTGAGGGGCTAGGGGAGGGAGGGGGAGGAAACCACTGTATCTGTTGTGTATCTTTCCAGAATTTTTCCCATGTTTATACAAACTTTCTAAAAATGTGCATATACACACACATACACATATATGAATTAATAGGTGGAACATTAATACATTATATATTAATAGGGGAAAGGCCAAAGCAATGGTGTATTAGTCAAGCTTCTCTAGAGAAACAGAACTGATACATACACATCTATATGAGGGGAGCTGGTGAGATGTCTGTGGTCCTGTCATGGAGACTCTTTGACTCTCTTAATCACCAGAGACTTCGTCATTCCCACCAGCACCCTTAAATAGATTAGCTTTCTTGGGCTCAGTCTTCCTTCTTGATATCCAGGCTCACAGCCTACTGTTTAAGGACATGATCTCCAAGGATGCCTTGGTGATGCAGGATAGAGCCCTTCTTGGGAGAATACCAGTCCTGGCACCAAAGCTGACCCCAGGGGAGCTGTTAAAATAATGTTCTTTGGACATGCTTGTGCCTTCTCTGAGGGTATTAGACAACTAACAGCCAGACACATTTGCATAACCTCTTAGCAAATATCTATGTCCTTCAACATAGGATTTCTGAAAGCTATAGACAGACTACCCAAAGCCAAAACTCTTTATATGTGATTTTACCACAAACTCTGTTTGTTCTGGTTGTGTCTCATGCCCAGCATCAGGAAGGACCCTGAACATGGAAGCTATTGACCTCCAGGGAAGACAGAGTTTAAAAGGGAACTAGGTTTAACTTAGGATTTCCCAATTCCTCTCCTACCTGGAAGTAAAAGAAGATTCTTGGTGTTGGATGCTCTGAACAGAGGGTTTGAGGCGGAGGAGAGACTCCTTCACTGTTGAGTAGCCCTATTTGGATCTACAGTCCAGCGTGAGCTGCTGTGGCTCTCAGGGACCAGCTATTGAGTCAAGCCCTCCTTTTGGATTCTGCAAGTATACAGAAATGATAATATACCCAAACAATCCGATGTCAGGCATCAGTTTTCTTTCCTTCTCCTCTCTTCCTTTGTTTTCCATTCCAGTCTATTCTGTTGTATTTAATTACTAGACATTCTAGCCTATGTTGTTTCATTCCATTTGACCTGATGACTTTTTATTCTATATTATTCTTCTCTATTATTTTCTATCTCATTCCATTCTGTTCTATAGCCATGTATTGAGTTCTTGCTTGATGCAGGGTTTACCAAAAAAGCTCGTGTATGTGTGTGTGTGTGTGTGTGTGTGTGTGTTTGTGGAGGGGCAATGCACACACATGTGTGCTTTGAGGAATAGTTTTCAGAGTATCATTATACTTGACAGACATTCCATATTTCCTACACCCCTCTCTAGGAATACTCAGGAGGAAATCTCAGATTAATCTGAACTATTACAGAATAAAGATTTACCTGGAAAGCATTGATACTAGCAGTGAGTTAAGGAGAATTAAACGTTTTAAGCCCTTTGTGTTTCTCTGCTAGTGATTTTTCAGAGACCATATTTACTAATAGTGTAAATCCTATAGTAAATTAAGATAAATTGAAGTCTTTTTTGAAATTTGGGAGCTATCATGTAACAAAAAAAGACTATAAGGTAAATAAAGACAACATCTGCTTTCAGATTTATTTCTCAACCATCCTCCTTCAGTGTTTGCTGTAATGTGTACCTTAATATCTTTTTGTTTGTTTTCCCCCTGATAGTCAGTTATTCTGGGAATAATGTGTTCTTAAGAGCCAATTTAGTGTCATGGTTAAGGTCATGGGCTTTCTAAAGACCTGAGTTAGAATGTCAGTTCCACCACCTCCAGCCATATGAACTAGGGCATGTTCCTTAAGCACTTGGATCGTAGTAGTATCTCTTTCATGATGTTCTTGAAAGAATTAAATGAGATAATTCTTGTAAAGTGCTTAAGATCATACTTGCCAATATTAAGTGGTCAATAAATATTAGTTGTTAGTTGGGAAATAGGGACAATATAATACTCTTAGGGGAATTTTGAATATTAACTGAGCTGCTTGTAAAGCATTTAGTTTACTACCTGACACATGGTAAGCACTCAATAAATGTTCATCATTGATACCATTGCTTTTGTTATTACATGTTATTTGTAAAATGTGGGTAATGTAATTAACTTAGTATAGTTAGAAATACTAATTGAGATAATGTGAGTGAAGTATTTAGCACTGTGCCTGGCACAGAGTGAGAACCAAATGAATGTTAAAGTCCTGAAGGACAGGAACTGTATTATTTACTCTATTTTACCCCCAGCACCCTGGCCAACATTTGGCACATCAAAGGTATCCAATAAGCATTTTGTAAATAAATAAGTGAATAATTGTATTATTAATTAGGTTCTACTCTATCCCAAATATAAAAGGAACTCTTGGAAAAAAGTTCTGGTCTCCTTTAGAATCTGATGACCCCTGAAAAATGGGGAATAAAATAAACCCGAGGAGACAGGATGTTCCCAAACTCTGAGATCATCATCATAATCCCTTACATTAGAAAGGTCTTTATGGTTCACAAAGAACTTTCACATCCATTATGTCATTCAACATTAAAAAAAAAAAAAAAAACAAAAACCAAAAAAACCAGGCAAGAAATGTCCTTAGGGCCGGTGTGGACAAGGAACTCAATCTCTTACAAATGATTTCAAACCCACTTCATCTTGCTACAGATACTGCTTACAGAAAACTTCAGGCACAGCAATCCTACCCAGCTTGATTTAGCTTAAAGAAACCTTTTGTGACCTTATAAACAAACAGAGCCCAGTGGGAACCCAAGTGGAATTTCAGAATTTTGAAGATGAGCTGAGAGAATTTGCTCAGGAATGGGACATATTAAAACAATCTCTACCAAAGGAGTGAAACAATAAAGAGATTGACTCAGAAGAGAACAAAAAGGCCAGTGCCACTTATTGGTGAGCAGTGAGCTCCTGACTCATTATAACTGTTGACTGCGTAGCAATAATGTTTGGGAACATTGCAATCTCGAGAGCGGGCTTATAATGATGTTCATCTGCTCATATGGATGGACGGTCTTACATAAACTCTGATTGCTCATGGAAAGAGCTGCTTCTCCTTAAAGTAAATTACCAGAATTGGAGTGAGCAAGGCTGATTAAAAGATATTTTTATGAATATAAATGTCAGGCTTTAAGTGCTTCTTCTCTGATACAATGTTGTGTGTTCATGCCTGTGTTGGGTGAATGTGTTTTGACCTTATGTCCTGAGTGGGTTAGGCTAGTTGATTAACTAAGTGAGTTATTGAAATATAGACAAAAGGTGTATTTGTCAGGGTCCCAGCAAGATACATGGTTCAAATGGAGTTCAGAAGGTTCAATGGTGGGACTTTATTGACCAAGATATGGGCAGGGTTGCTCCCAGATGATTCAAATGGAGGGACAAAAGGACTGAGATATGGGCAGGGTTACAAAAATGGATGAGGGATGGTGAGTGAGTTCCCTACTGACTAGCAGTAATAAGAAGATCATTTAACCCCTAGGATGTACATAAAACTATGGGAAGCTAATGAGAACTGGCAGTGTAGCAATGTAGAGGGGAAGCCATCTGGAAGGAACTATGTTCATGGAAAGACACAGATACCATTGTGGACTTGGCAAAGCAGGGAAGAAATACTCTGGCCTCTCTCTCTTTTTACCCTCTGATTTCCTGCAGGTACTTCCCATTGAGCAAACACACTTGGATGCTAGCAGGCAAGGGACTCTGGGAGATGCTGTCTGGGGGAGTTCCTAGGCACAGATTAGGTCAGAAAAGAATGGATCTGGGTGTAGGCCATATCATCTTTGTTGCAACTATTCATCTCTGCCATTGTAGGGTAAAAGCATTCATAGATAGTAAGTAAATGAATAGGTGTGGCTGTGTGCCAATAAAGCTTTATTTACAAAACAGGTAGTGGGACAAATACACAGTCATAGTTTACTGATCCTTGGTCTCAGAAAATCATTTGTACGTTGAGTCCCACATAAACACAGTCATTCAGTTTCTGGGTAGCAGCAGGCAACAACAGGCTTGTCCTTACATGTTTTTGGTAAGGGCCTGCCTTCACTTGGTTTCTGCCCTGAGGGTCACGTTAAGTGAAGCAAATGCCCCAATATAGGCTTCACACTCACCAGGGTAAATTTGGGTGGAAGCCTTCAACATGCTTGAAATGAGGACATAAGTAATTCAGTTGAATACATAAATGATTCAAGCCAATTCCAGTAGTGTGTGTGCACATGCACAAGTTGTATGTATTATGTTGTATGTCATGAATGAAAGGATAACCTAAAAATTATGTGTGGATTGATTACCAAAGGCAAGTAATCTATCTCCTAGTTAAACCAGTGGACTTTGAATGGATGTGGGCCCATGTCAAAATTTTAGGCAGTTTCAGATGGCAGAAGAATTAAAACAATGACCCATCCAAATGAGAACAAGCAGAAACCCAAATTGGTGATAGGCAGAGGCTCCCAAGCAGGCACGGGAGAAGGACGGTTGTATAGTAAAAACAAGAGAGTGTTTTAAGTATGCCTTTATTGGAGGATGTTCCCATGGGGAAGCTGGAGGTGGGCTAAAAGCAGGGCAGCCTATGTGATTGGTTTCCAGAGCATATTTGGCTTTCTCTGGTTGGTCCTGAGTCAACTAGGAGACAAGAATTAGGGAAGCTGGATGTTATTGATCAAGCCCTGTATGTTTTGGATTGAGAGCTGCAGTTTGTGGTTTGGCTTCCTGGGCTGACTGCTGCAGAGCTTGTGGGTGGGAGTTCTATTGTGGTGAATAGTCCGGCTATAGGTCATTTGTATATTCAGTCTTAACAGGTTACTGTTGACTCTCTGTCCTAGCTCAGCCACATCCTGGATGATGATGCTCTGCTTCGCTCTGACCGCCACACACAGGCTACCATGACAGAGAGCATTTCCCTTTCTATGTGTGCAGCCATGCAGTGGCTCAAAATGGATCTATAGTACTTGATTATCACAACACTGACTCAGTCACTGTTGCCAGGAGAAGCCACAGCCCAGGTCTCTGAATGCCTTATAAAACTCAGCCTTAAGTCAACCCTCCTGCATAAATCTCAAATTCTTCTCTTAATGACCTCATTCTTGGCAGCATAATTCCCTGTTCTTCCTTCCCAGATCTCCCCATGAGGTAGACCCAACCAGGTCACGTGTGGATTCTTCTCCCATGGTTCCTTACCTCATTTGCATCAGTTTTTCTCATTATACTTTCATCACCATAAGAGGCATCCTTGAGCCGGGATGACCCAGAGTGGAGAGTACCTGGGGAAATTTCTATTCAGGCCCAAACAGATGTGCTCGGGCTCCTCTGAGCCCCAGGCTTCTCTCTTCTGTGTGGTTAAAAGATTGCAAAGCCTTTTACAGGCCTACTTTTTCTTTATACTTTAGTTCTTCCTTCCTAGGGGTTTATCTTTCTCTCAACATTCAACCAAACTGTACATTTGTCATGAATTTGCTAAACTACTGGAAGCCTTTCTCTTCTTCTAAAATAAAATGTATGACCTTCTGAATTTTGTTTCTGATCAGTGCTTCTCTCTCAACAGAAACTACCCTCTCTGCTCTGAAGCAGGCAAGCCCTGTAAGCAGTTCATTTTTGTGCATGTTCATTTGCTCACCTGAGTCAAGTGATAAAATTCTTTTTCATAGACTTGCAAATCCCTGGAGCAGGAAGGGATCTCAGGGGTCAGGGAGGCTAATATTCTCCAAATGTGATGCATAATCCCCTGGGGTATGTAGGATGATGTTAGCTAAACATTTTAAGTAATTTTAGTTGTTATATGTTTACTTTAATTCTGTTGGAAAAAAATGCAGAAATGGTACATGAAACTGCATGAGTTCATAAATATTACTGTTCAGGATGAGGCTGAAGCAGATGGTACCTTGGAAACTTACTGTACTCAGTATATATGAATTGCAGATACTGTACTCAGTATATATGAATTGCAGATGACATACAACATGATACATACAACTTGTGCATGTGCACACACACTACTGGAATTGGCTTGAATCATTTATGTATTCAACTGAATTACTTATGTCCTCATTTCAAGCATGTTGAAGGCTTCCACCCAAATTTACCCTGGTGAGTGTGAAGCCTATATTGGGGCATTTGCTTCACTTAACGTGACCCTCAGGGCAGAAACCAAGTGAAGGCAGGCCCTTACCAAAAACATGTAAGGACAAGCCTTTTGTTGCCTGCTGCTACCCAGAAGGTATTACCTGGATGTGACAAAGGTCATGAAAGTAGCATCTTTGAAAGCACCAATCTGCTCTGATCTCCTCCAGCAAAAGGAAATGGAGGCTCTGGAAAGGGAGGAATTGTCCAAGGAAACTCAGCTTGTAGAAACAGGACTAGGGTCAGGTCACGATTGTCCAGGTTCCCCATGTTCTTTCATTCGGTTTCCAAGGACCCCTTCTTGGCCACTGAAAGTTCACCTCAAGATTGGATACCATGATCAAGTCCTTAGAAGGTGCCTTGGGGATGAATTTTCAAAAGCACAAGAAGCTGGACAAAAGCCCATTCAAACCACATGGTGAATTACCTAAAAGAATCTAAGAGCCTCATTTTCAAAGGCAAAAATTGGTCGTTTATTGGATCTAGAACAACTGAAACTTTGCTGGATAACAAGGTAAATGAATGCATTGCACCATTCACCAAAGTGGAGGCCCTCACGCTGCTGATTGTTCTGCGTAATGGGAGATTGAGAATGCAGTTAATGGGTTAGTGTAGTTTTTATTGTAAAAGCAAACTAAATTAAACTGATAGTTTTAATTAAATTTGAATTGGCTGTGATTTTACTCAGTTTTACAGGCCACTTGAGACACTAGTGTTGCACTTAAAATCTAGTGTTGTAATTAGTGACATCTACATTTATTATAATGGTTACTGCACTTTATTGAATTTATTCAGGAGTAAACAAAAGCTCAGCATCTAAAGAGCTTGGATTCCAGGCTAGGTTGGCTGGGGGAGCTTGTTTTGTTTCTGTTAGAATGTCAGGTGATGGTGCTGATCTTGAGAAAGGAAGTTTGTGATTTAGCCGTCCCGCCACAAGGTGAGGACCTTGGGTCACCTGGAGTTAGAACTATCTCGAACATTATAATTATGCTTTTGCTATATTCCTCATCTGGAAAATCCAAATCGGGTGCATGTTTGAGCATCCCTCATTCCCCCAATACCTTTAGAGTTCAAGGTCTGCACGTCTAGATTTGGTGATACTGCCAAGCAATAATTAATTTGATCTGTGCTTCAGAGCTGCCGCCTGAAGCTCCAGCAGGTATCTACCAGGGAGGCTGCTGTCTTCCTGAGGAGGGCAGTGCCTTTCTGGTGCAGTATTGGCAGTTGTCTCAGACGGAACTGGGCCCTGATGTTCGCATAACTTTGGTGTGCACAGAATCACCTGAGAGGCTTGTTAAAATGCACTCTCCAGGGCCTCATCTTTAGGAATTCTGGTATGGTAAGTGTATAGACAAAACCAATTTCGAGGGGTGCCTACATGGCTCAGTCGGTTGAGCATCTTTCAGTTCAGGTCATGATCCTGGGGTCCTGGGATCAAGCCCCACGTCTGACTCCCTGCTCCGCAGGGAGTCTGCTTCTCCCTCCCTCCCTCTTTTTCTCTCTCAAATAAATACATAAAATCTTTAAAAAAAACCCCAACAAACCTATTTCAAGAAGCTCTGCTCTGACTCATTAATTCAGTCTAATAGAGTCCTCAGAAAGACCAGCCGATAAACAGAAATAGTCTATTCTATAGGGTCACCATATTCTATGCTTTGTTAAGAGGTCCATGTGGCAGCGGTCTCTTAAAAGTTGTTTGATGAGGCTGAATTAATGCAAGGATTATATTTTTAATTCAAATTAATAAATGCTTATAAAATAGTATAGAAGTGTATAACATAAAAGTTGAAGTACTCTTATCTGAAACTAATGTAACATTGTGTGTCAACTATAATTTTTTTTTAAATGGAGCCAACTCTATTTGACAAGTTTGCTTCTTAACCCAGCAAATCCCAGTTAACCTAGTCTCAATCCCTGTTTTGCATGTAGGACCTAAGTGAGAACCACTCTCATGACCTTTCGCCTTCATGTCTCTGCTCCCTTTCTCTTCCTTGGAAGACAATTCAGGTTTCTACCTGAATCTGTGTCTCCCAAATTGCAATTCTAATTGCCCAAATGCCTGTTTGCTTGGGGGGGAAAAAAAAAGATGAAATACCCTTAGGTAATTCATTCAGTCCCTCTCTCCAGAGACACATAGTTCACTCTCAGGTGTGTTATCTTTCAAGATACTTGCCTCTTTACTTTTAAGCATAGATATCAGTAGATGCTTCTCCAGTAGATTTTCTCTACTTGTTACTTTGTTTTGAGGGATTTCCTCTACTCTGTCTTTTTATGTTCTTGGAATATTCCTTTTGTGGAACATCCCATTCTTGTTTTATGGATATAAATATTTTCCCAATGTCTTTGAAGATAGTGTTCAGGGTTTTTCTTTGGGGGTACCTATCTCTTTTCTCTGTTACCACATTTATTTTATTTATCTTGATCTTTTCCAGGCAAGCTGTAGGCATATTGGTTCTCATTTATTCATATGTAAGAATGAGGCTACAGGAAGACTGAGTGGGAACTATGGGATGGGTGGGATGGTTGACTGTGCAGTTTTTCTTTTGAGACAGTGGGCAAGAATCTGGACATCCTGCTTTGTACCTCCTAATGCTTGTGGAGTGCTGTCCACATCCACACTCATTCTAGCTGCCCTGGTTTTTCTCTGTTTATGCAGTATTTTTAGAGGAAAAGTCCTTGTGGCTGTTATTGCTTGTGTGTGTGTGTGTGTGTGTGTGTGTGTGTGTGTGTGTGGCTGTTTTCATTGCAGGTAAACACTTACCTTTGTGATGTTCTGAACATGAGGGAGGGGAGTTGACTATTCCATGTGTAGAACTTCAATTAATCCTACTTTCTTCCTTCCTATCCTCATTTATGGCCTAATGTTTATGAGTTCCAAACCTCACTGGATTTCTCTTCTTCTGAGATAGAGTGGTCAAAACTCAGAATTTTTCAAGAGATACTCACATGCTTACTAACCAATCTGAAATTCAAACAAGTTGGTTAACACAACAAATACTGGAAAACAAATGTGGGTATTTTAATAGTAACCTAAGAGTTGGGTCACGCTCACATCATTCACATGAATTTTAGGTTTGATTCTGTAGGAACTGTGTCTATAAAGAACAGTGAATTTTGATCAAAGATGAAACAAATCTGAATCATTTGCATCTGACTCCTTCAATTCAAACTCACTGCCTTGGAATCTATAGAACCTAAGAGTGCTTAATAATCATCAATTAAATAATCAAACAAACAGCAAAGAAAAATCCTAAGCTCAGTGAACATGGTTGTGTTGGGAAAAAAATTATGTGTAATTTCTTTTTAATCAATATAAATCCAATTACTCTTATACCTATTGTCAGTGTAAACCTCTGACACATTGAACACCAATTTCAGAATTCCAGATTTGTTTAGAAAAACTATAATAGTTAACAAAATATTTTAGATTTTGATAGGGCTTTATAGATCAATTGAAACAAACTCCTAATTATTTAGATAAAGAAATGAAGGAAACCATAGTGGGAAGAATTTAAAAATTTGGGCTTTGAATTTAGATAGGCCTGGCTTCTCCTCTGCCTTGGTCTGGAAGTTGGTACTGTTGCCTCTACTCATGGTCTGCTGGGCAGAAATAATTACATGGCCATATCCTAACTGCAGGAGAGTTTAGGAAATATGGCGTCATCCATGGTGGTCTACCTTTGCCAATATCATCATCATCATCAAATCCAAAGAGGTGAATACCTTTTGTTTAAGTTTACAGAATGAGTTATTGGCAGAATTAGGACTAGAAGCAAGATAGGAGTTTTGTGCCATAGTGGAGGATTCTGTGCACAAAAGTCTTTTACATATAGTTCTACTTAGGTCCCCAGAGTCTGCACGAATTTCCTAAGATGGGTGTATTAGGAGCAGAACTGAATTTCATTCTTTCTACTTTACCATGCTGCCTCTCTTCTGGAGACTTCTGTAGTACCTTTTCACAATTATTTCTGTGACGTTTTCCCTCCAAATTACTGAATTGTTTATCACCTAGAAAGAATAAGTCTTTCAGTGAAATGTATGAGCATGTAAATTTTATGATAATGAGAAACATTTCCTTCTAAAACTAGGATAGAGCATCTGGAAACATAAAACACACATTAAAATGACTGAAGAGACCCCCCTCCTCTCAATCAAAGTAATTAAAGTTTGGTTCCAAAGATTTGTGTTATGATCAGAAAATGCTTCTTTAGATTCTGTAATAGTGAAGTCTGGTCACAAAACAATGTTCTAACACATGGATACCATCGATGCTTCATTGAAGTTAGTGGACACTTATCTCCAAACTAGGTGGGACTTCCATTTTGGTGGATGAGAAATGGCCACAAATTCTCACCGTTTTTCCCAGTGAGAGGTAGGGGCCCATTGAGAGGATGGGTTCTTTGTCTACTTAGACCAATAGAATATGGTCGAAGTGACACTGTGCCAGCTTCCAGACCTAGGCTAAGACAGTTTCCATTTCCTGTCTCTTCAAATCTTGTTCTGGGATCCTTAACTTTTATGCGGATTGGCTCAAAACTATGTAGAGAGAGAGGGCTCCAGCACTGCCCCACTTTCCAGTCATTCTTGCCACGATTCCAGATGTGGAAAGAAGAAGCCATTTTGGAAGCAGATCCCTCTAGCCTCAGTTGTCCTACCTAAGGCCCCATGAATCAGAGACAAATTGCCTGGCTGAGCCCTTTCTGAATTCCTGGCCAACACAACTGTGAGCAAAATAAAATAGTTGTTTTAAGCCATTAACTTTTGGAGTGCTTGGTTACACGGCAGTGGGTAACTTGTACATCTGTCAATCTGTCATCTGTGGTTCCTCTCTAGTTACGAGTGTATTCTCTGGATCCAGGCTGCTTGGGTTTGAATCCTGCCACCAAGGCTTAGTAACTATGTAATCTCAGGTAAATTATTTTAATTCTCTCTGCCTCAGTTTTTTAATCTGTAAGATTAGGATACTGGCACTTATCTTAAAAGGTAGTTTGTGAGGACTAATTCATCCATGTAAAGTACTTAAAGCAGTGCTCAGTAAGTATTCATTCAACAGGTACTTTTTTGAGGACCTACTGTGTGGCAAGTACTATTCTAGGCTCTAGGGGCATCTCAGTGAAAAAAAATAGGCAAAAAGTCCTGCCCTTATGACATTTACCTTCTAGTTAAATGTTATTATGCCATATACGTTTAAGATGAACCACATGAAGAAAGCCTGGAGCTCATGGAATTAAGGACCTTTTAAGGCACAGGATGCGGCAGTCAACTATGTGATCCCTTGTTACATTTCTGCACACTCCCACTCTTTTACGTGGGTAATCTTCAATTATAGTTGACGGTTAAGTCACTATAGTAGTGATTATGGTGACTCACAGGGACAAGGAACAAGAATAGCCTTTAAAAGGAAAGCCGCTGTATAACCATGGCCAGACTGAACTTTCTGAGTCCATTTCCTTACCTGTAAGATGGGCCTGCATACTGAAGGAAATTTAAGGTGTCATGTACTCCTGATAATTTGCGTGTCCATGAAAGGAAGTGGTAAGAGGTCACCCAGTGGTTGTGTGGTTGTGTGGCAAAAGTGAGGGGGCCGAGTGCCATGGGGATGGTGTTTTCTAAACTTTGAATTTATATACGTGGTCGGATATGTATTAGTGCAGTTTCAGGGACAGTAGGAAAGCATCGTTTAAATTATTTTACTTTTCTCATTATGATACATGTACTCCTTAATCCCCATCACCTATCTTACCCATTTTCCTCACCCTCCTCCCCTCTGGTAACCATAAGTTTGTTCTCTGTTGTTAAGAGTCTGTTTCTTGGTTTGTTTTTCTCTCTCTTTTCCTCCCTTTGCTCATTTGTTTTGTTTCTTAAATTCCACATATGAGTGAGATCATATAGTATTTGTCTTACTCTGACTTACTTCACTTAGCATTACACTCTCTAGCTCCATCCATGTTGTTGCAAATGGCAAGATTTCATTCTTTTCTATGGCTGAGTAATATTCCATTGTATATGTATATATATGTGTGTGTATATATATATATATATATATATATATATATATACACCACCTCTTTATCTGTTCATCAGTTGATGGACACTTGGGCTGCTTCCCTAGTTTGGCTATTGTAGATAATGCTGTTATAAACATTGGGGTGCATGTATCCCTTTAAATCAATGTTTTTGTATTCTTTGGCTAAATACCCAGTAGTGTGATTGCTGGTGGTAGGGTAGTTCTATTTTTAATTTTTGGGGGGATGTAGGAAAGCATATTTATGACACAATTTGGATAAGGACAGGCAAGTGGCTTCCATGCTACAGAGTCATCTGCATGTAAGTAAGAGAAGGTTTGCACTAGTGGAGGCCCCTCCATTCTTACACTCAACACATCCAGCAACAGCACCCTCTCTCCATCTCTTTGTCAGACTCACATCTTGTTATAGGAGGGCCATCACCCTCTTTCTCTGGTTACTGATTCCTCTGCTTGGCAGGTGCTTCATGGCTGGGATTTATTCATTCGTGCATTCGTTCTACGAATATGTGCTACACGACCATTTAGTGCTGGATACACACAGGCGGCAGCAATGTCTTGTGTTAGCTGCACAAGGGGAGGTCTGCGCAGGATTGTGTGAGAGCTGGGGAGAGAGGCTGTATACCAGGTGAGGTGGTTCAGGACAGGCATCAAGGACAGCTTTTGTTTGTGTCTCTCCCTGCAGCTAACAGCCCTCCTTCTAGAGGGGAATAAATCCTGTTCCACGTGGGACTGACTTAGCAACCCCGGCATGTGACCCAGACAAATAATTGTTTCCCCTAGGAATTTTCCCATACAGCCATTGGTAGAGATTCATTTTCTTAGGGTTGATAATCTGATGGGGTATAAATTTGGAGTGGCCACTGGTCATCTTTTCTATCATTTGGAGCAAGTTTGTCAGTGAATGGAACATATATTAAGACAGCTGAAGAGATACGCCCCCATCCCCCAGTCAATCAAAGGTAATTAAAATTTGGCTACAAAGATTTGTATTAAAATCAGAAAATACACCCTTAAATTTTAGAATGTTCCTGTCCTGTTCCAGTGATGACATTGTCTGGAACTATGGGGGCATCTGCCTAAGAACGAAACAAGAGAACTGAGGAAAGCAGGCCCAGGAGAAGGAGGGAATGACGAAGCCTAATATCATCCAAACTCCTGGATCCAACCATGCCTGAAGCTAGGCATTAAGCCTGTCCATCTTATTATATGACCCAATGAATTGCTTCCCTCCTCCACCTTTTCCCCCCTAAGTTAGTTTAAGATAGATTTCTATTGTCTGCTAGTACAAAGGCTTTCTAGAATATATAATGCCTGAGCTGAGTCATATGGATGAATAGGAATTGATCAGGTAAAATGGGGATGGCAGCTGAGGTGGGTAAGATTTTCCGGGCAGAAGGAACATATAAACAAAGGCTTGTGGAGACAATTTCTAAGGAAACTACCTCTGCAAAGTAACTATACAGTGGGCATTGTGATTGGCCCAGGCTCTTCTATTAGAAAAATACTGCCCTGGAGTGGCCAGAATTAATTTGGAAACAGTACCCACAAGACTGTGGCCGTCTGAGTAAACTCTACAAAGTAAAAATTACTGGGAAAATTCTAGCTCATAAGAATCACTTAACAGCCTTCTGGGATGAAGTTATAAGTGTGATAGACACAGAAGAAGTGACAGAAGAAAATACCCCTAATCAGAAGTTCAATTTAATCTATTAGCGCACACTCACAGAAGCTGGGGGAAATCAATCACATTTACTGTATGCTCTTCTTCATTTTGCATGGCTGAAAAATAAGATGTTTCTCTGTAATTGCTTTTGAGTAACAGAATTGTTTTCACCTGAATTCTGCCATTTTACAAAATTACCAGACTTAATACAGTTAATAATTAAAATGAGTCCTCTACATGGCTTGCTCATTGAGAGTAAAGCCATAAGCAATCTAAGCATATCGTTCTGTCGCTTGAAATGAGTCTTTGTCTCCTCCTCCTTTCCCCTACTACCTAGATTAACCTATCCTTTAATACTTAATTTCAAATTCTATTTCCTTCAAGTAGTTGTTTCTGAATACTACAACAGAATCAAGCCCATCCTCTTCTGAATACATGTCTAAGTTTACCACTTGGTCTATATACTACTTATTGTCTCTTTATGAAATTAACTTGAATCACAACTTGACTTTGGGTTATAGGTCTACCTGGATATAGCATCTGGGACTAAGGAGCTTAATACCCATTCCTGACTTTTTTTTTTTTTTTGGTTTACAAAGTAGATTCTGTACATAACTCTCTAGGAATTCCACCAGCATACCTCTGCCTTTTATGAAAGATGTCTCCAGGAATTGTAGTTTCATGGGATACTAGTAAGTGTTATGAAATATGGCTCTATGACAAAACATATTTGGTTATTTCATGCATTAGATGAAATACTCTAAATTCAGTAAGTATAGTGCAGGACTTATCAGAGCCTTTAATACGCTTCTGTTATTCTTCCAAGGGAGGATATAGTATATAGCTTCATATATTATCTTGTTTAACCTGTTTTCCATAGACTTTATTCAGGAATACTGGACTCCTTGGTTTTCTAGAGGATGATGTTTTACTCTTCCATTGTTGCTCGATAAATGACTTCTAGAAACATCTTTTCTTCCCAGATAGCTGTTTCACTTGGGAGGCAGAATATCTCAAGCTTCTCATTTTACAATAAGAGACAATCTTGGCTTGGCCCAAGACACAATGAGGTGTGTGCCATGGTCTTCCAGTTCTTACTTCTCATTTAGGATGAATCAGCAATTAACATTGAAAGAACTTATTTCACTAAATGCTGAATTTTATAACCTCCATCACTTACCAGATGGATTCTTCTCTCAAACCTTAGCTCAGAAGGAGGCCAACTTTTTTTTTCTGCTGAACCCTTTCAATCATATTCGAATGTAGGAATAGTTTTAAACACAGTAATTCACCACACCTACCTCAGCTTCTATTTATGGTGTGTTAGAGTTGGGCTTGTAAGCTGATTTCACGAACAGTGGTTTCTGTCCCTGTTTTTGGAAATGCCTGGAAAGACTGTTCATTTCTTCCTTTCATCCTTAAAATTGGCAGCTCAAGGAGTCGCGATGTAGAAAGGGTGGGGTGAGGAACAAACGGAGCTCTATTTCTTACTAACTCTGTGGGTTTGGGAAAAAATTTCACTTTCCTGAACCCCAGTTTCTCCACCTGCAAAATTAGAATGTTAGTGTTTACCTACCTCATTAGGACGTTGTGACCTTTCTCTCTCTCTTGTCTTTGCAAGCTGAGATGCAGGAAGATCCAAAGCCAGGTTATGACCCTGCATCCCTCTGTTGCTCATGTCGCTTGCTTTCCTCTATAGATCACACTTGTTCCCATACCAGCCTGTGGTGGCTGTTCAGTTCACTTTAGCGCACTGCCCTCTTGCCACTTTGTCTGAACATGTGATGTCCACAAACAGTAGGTACCATTTGACTATTTTAGAATATCTTTGGTCAGTCATCACCTGAGATAAACTCTTGAGTTATTTTACTCAAATGCATCAAGATTGCCCCAGATTGAGCCTTATATGCCTAATATCCTTTTTTAAAAATTTTTATTATGTTATGTTAGTTACCATACAATACATCATTAGTTTTTGATGTGGTGATCCACGATCCATTGTTTTCGTATAACACCCAGTGCTTCATGCAGTACATGCCCTCCTTAATACCCATCACTGGGCTAACCAATCTCCCCTCCCCCCTCCCCTCTAAAATCCTCAGTTTGTTTCTCAGAGTCCATAGTCTCTCATGGTTCATCTCTCCCTCTGATTCCCGCCCACCGCTTCATTTTTCCCTTCCTTCTAATGTCCTCCATGCTATTCCTTATGTTCCACAAATAAGTGAAACCATATGATAATTGACTTTCTCTGCTTGACTTATTTCGCTTAGCATAATCTCCTCCAGTCCCATCCATGTTGATGTAAGAGTTGGCTATTCATCCTTTCTGATGGCTGAGTAATATTCCATTGTATATACGGACCACGTCTTCTTTATCCATTCATCTGTTGAAGGGCATCTCGGCTCTTTCCACAGTTTGGCTATTGCGGACATTGCTGCTATGAACACTGGGGGTGCATATGGCCCTTCATTTCACTACATCTGTGTCTTTGGGGTAAATACCCAGTAGTGCAATTGCTGGGTCATAGGGTAGCTCTATTTTTTTTTTTATTCTTATGTTAATCCCCTATATTACATCACTAGTTTTAGATGTAGTGTTCCATGATTCATTGTTTGTGCATAACACCCAGTGCTCCATGCAGAATGTGCCCTCCTCAATACCCACCACCAGGCTAACCCATCCTCCCACCCCCCTCCCCTCTAGAACCCTCAGTTTGTTTTTCAGAGTCCATCGTCTCTCATGGTTCGTCTACCCCTCCGATTTCCCCCACTTCATTGTTCCCCTCCTGCTACCTTCTTCTTCTTCTTTTTTTTTTTTTTTCTTAACATATATTGCATTATTTGTTTCAGAGGCACAGATCTGAGATTCAACAGTCTTGCACAATTCACAGCGCTTACGAGAGCACATACCCTCCCCAGTGTCTATCACCCAGTCACCCCATCCCTCCCACCCCACCCCCCACTCCAGCAACCCTCAGTTTGGTTCCTGAGATTAAGAATTCCTCATATCGGGCGCCTGGGTGGCTCAGTTGGTTAAGCGACTGCCTTCGGCTCAGGTCATGATCCTGGAGTCCCGGGATCGAGTCCCATGTCGGGCTCCCTGCTCAGCAGGGAGTTTGCTTCTCTCTCTGACCCTCCCCCCCCTCTCATGCTCTCTCTCTATCTCATTCTCTCTCTCAAATAAATAAATAAAATCTTTAAAAAAAAAAAGAATTCCTCATATCAGTGAGATCATATATACATGTCTTTCTCTGTTTGACTTATTTCGCTCAACATAATACCCTCCAGTTCCATCCACGTCGTTGCAAATGGCAAGATCTCATTCCTTTTGATGGCTGCATAATATTCCATTGTATATATATACCACATCTTCTTTATCCATTCATCTGTCAATGGACATCTGGGCTCTTTCCACAGTTTGGCTATTGTGGACATTGCTGCTATAAACATCGGGGTGCACGTACCCTTTCGGATCCCTACTTTTGTATCTTTGGGGTAAATACCCAGTAGTGCAATTGCTGGATCATATGGTAGCTCTATTTTCAACTTTTTGAGGAACCTCCATACTGTTTTCCAGAGTGGCTGCACCAGCTTGCATTCCAACCAACAGTGTAGGAGGGTTCCCCTTTCTCCGCATCCCCGCCAACATCTGTCGTTTCCTGACTTGTTAATTTTAGCCATTCTGACTGGTGTGAGGTGGTATCTCGTCGAGGTTTTGATTTGGATTTCCCTTATGCCGAGCAATATTGAGCACTTTTTCATATGTCTGTTGGCCATTTGGATGTCTTCTTTGGAAAAATGTCTGTTCATGTCTTCTGCCCATTTCTTGATTGGATTCTTTGTTCTTTGGGTGTTGAGTTTGATGAGTTCTTTATAGATTTTGGATACTAGCCCTTTATCTGATATGTCATTTGCAAATATCTTCTCCCATTCTGTCGGTTGTCTTTTGGTTTTGTTGACTGTTTCCTTTGCTTTGCAAAAGCTTTTTATCTTGATGAAGTCCCAATAGTTCATTTTTGCCCTTGCTTCCCTTGCCTTTGGCGATGTTTCTAGGAAGAAGTTGCTTCGACTGAGGTCAAAGAGGTTGCTGCCTGTGTTCTCCTTTAAGATTTTGATGGACTCCTGTCTCACATTGGTCTTTCAACCATTTGGAGTCTATTTTTGTGTGTGGTGTAAGGAAATTGTCCAGTTTCATTCTTCTGCATGTGGCTATCCAATTTTCCCAACACCATTTGTTGAAGAGACTGTCTTTTTTCCATTGGACATTCTTTCCTGCTTTGTCAAAGATGAGTTGACCATAAAGTTGAGGGTCCATTTCTGGGCTCTCTATTCTGTTCCATTGATCTATGTGTCTGTTTTTGTGCCAGTACCATACTGTCTTGAGGATGACAGCTTTGTAACAGAGCTGGAAGTCCGGAATTGTGATGCTGCCAGCTTTGCTTTTCTTTTTCAACATTCCTCTGGCTATGCGGGGTCTTTTCTGGTTCCATATAAATTTTAGGATTATTTGTTCCATTTCTTTGAAAAAAGTGGATGGTA
>NC_058418.1:51918567-51925534 GCF_002201575.2 Neomonachus schauinslandi | reverse complement strand
AAATTTTAGGATTATTTGTTCCATTTCTTTGAAAAAAGTGGATGGTATTTTGATGGGGATTGCATTGAATGTGTAGATTGCTCTAGGTAGCATTGACATCTTCACAATATTTGTTCTTCCAATCCATGAGCATGGAATGTTTTTCCATTTCTTTGTGTCTTCCTCAATTTCTTTCATGAGTATTTTATAGTTTTCTGAGTACAGATCCTTTGTCTCTTTGGTTAGATTTATTCCTAGGTATCTTACGGTTTTGGGTGCAATTGTAAATGGGATCGACTCCTTAATTTCTCTTTCTTCTGTCTTGTTGTTGGTGTATAGGAATGCTACTGACTTCTGTGCATTGATTTTATATCCTGCCACTTGACTGAATTCCTGTATGAGTTCTAGCAGTTTTGGGGTGGAGTCTTTTGGGTTTTCCACATAAAGTATCATATCATCTGCAAAGAGTGAGAGTTTGACTTCTTCCTTGCCAATTTGGATGCCTTTGATTTCTTTTTGTTGTCTGATTGCTGTGGCTAGGACTTCCAATACTATGTTGAATAGCAGTAGTGATAGTAGACATCCCTGCCGCGTTCCTGACCTTAGGGGGAAAGCTCTCAGTTTTTCCCCATTGAGAATGATATTCGCTGTAGGTTTTTCATAGATGGCTTTTGTGATATTGAGGTATGTACCCTCGATCCCTATACTCTGAAGAGTTTTGATCAAGAAAGGATGCTGTACTTTGTCAAAAGCTTTTTCTGCATCTATTGAGAGGATCATATGATTCTTGTTCTTTCTTTTGTTAATGTATTGTATCACATTGATTGATTTGCGGATGTTGAACCAACCTTGCAGCCCAGGGATAAATCCCACTTGGTCGTGGTGAATAATCCTTTTAATGTACTGTTGGATCCTATTGGCTAGCATTTTGGTGAGAATTTTTGCATCCATGTTCATCAGGGATATTGGTCTGTAATTCTCCTTTTTGATGGGGTCTTTGTCTGGTTTTGGGATCAAGGTAATGCTGGCCTCATAAAATGAGTTGGGAAGTTTTCCTTCCATTTCTATTTTTTGGAACAGTTTCAGAAGAATAGGTATTAATTCTTCTTGAAATGTTTGGTAGAATTCCCCTGGGAAGCCATCTGGCCCTGGGCTTTTGTTTGTTGGGAGATTTTTGATGACTGCTTCCATTTCCTTAGTGGTTATAGGTCTGTTCAGGTTTTCTATTTCATCCTGGTTCAGTTTTGGTAGTTGATACATCTCTAGGAATGCATCCATTTCTTCCAGGTTATCTAATTTGCTGGCATAGAGTTGCTCATAGTATGTTCTTATAATTGTTTGTATTTCTTTGGTGTTGGTTGTGATCTCTCCTCTTTCATTCATGATTTTGTTGATTTGGGTCATTTCTCTTCTCTTTTTGATAAGTCTGGCCAGGGGTTTATCAATCTTGTTAATTCTTTCAAAGAACCAGCTCCTAGTTTCGTTGATCTGTTCTACTGTTCTTTTAGTTTCTATTTCATTGATTTCTGCTCTGATCTTGATTATTTCTCTTCTCCTGCTGGGTTTAGGCTTTATTTGCTGTTCTTTCTCCAGCTCCTTTAGGTGTAGGGTTAGGTTGTGTACTTGAGACCTTTCTTGTTTCTTGAGAAAGGCTTGTATTGCTATATACTTTCCTCTTAGGACTGCCTTTGCTGCATCCCAAAGATTTTGAATAGTTGTGTTTTCATTTTCATTGGTTTCCATGTATTTGTTTAATTCTTCTTTAATTTCCTGGTTGACCCATTCATTCTTCAGTAGGATGCTCTTTAGCCTCCATGTATTTGAGTTCTTTCTGACTTTCCTCTTGTGATTGAGTTCTAGTTTCAAAACATTGTGGTCTGAAAATAGGCAGAGAATGATCCCAGTCTTTTGGTACCGGTTGAGACCTGATTTATGACCTAGGATGTGATCTATTCTGGAGAATGTTCCATGGGGACTAGAGAAGAATGTGTATTCCGTTGCTTTGGGGTGGAATGTTCTGAATATGTCTGTGAAGTCCATTTGGTCCAGTGTGTCATTTAAAGTCTTTATTTCCTTGTTGATCTTTTGCTTAGATGATCTGTCCATTTCAGTGAGGGGGCTGTTAAAGTCCCCCACTATTATTGTATTGTTGTCGATGTGTTTCTTTGCTTTTGTTATTAATTGCCTTATATAATTGGCTGCTCCCATGTTAGGGGCATAGATATTTACAATTGTTAGATCTTCTTGTTGGATAGACCCTTTAAGTAGGATATAGTGTCCTTCCTCATCTCTTATTACAGTCTTTGGTTTAAAATCTAATTTGTCTGATAGAAGGATTGCCACCCCAGCTTTCTTTTGGTGTCCATTAGCATGGTAAATGGTTTTCCACCCCCTCAGTTTCAATCTGGGGGCGTCTTTGGTTCTAAAATGAGTCTCTTGCAGACAGCATATCGATGGGTCTTGTTTTTTAATCCAATCTGATAGCCTGTGTCTTTTGATTGGGGCATTGAGCCCATTTACATTCAGGGTAACTATTGAAAGATAGGAATTTAGTGCCATTGTATTGCCTGTAAGGTGACTGTTACCGTATATTGTCTGTGTTCCTTTCTGGTCTATGTTGCTTTTAGGCTCTCTCTTTGCTTAGAGGACCCCTTTCAAGATTTCTTGTAGGGCTGGTTTTGTGTTTGCAAATTCCTTTAGTTTTTGTTTGTCCTGGAAGCTTTTTATCTCTCCTATTTTCAATGACAGTGTAGCTGGATAGAGTATTCTTGGCTGCATATTTTTCTCATTTAGTGCTCTGAATATATCCTGCCAGTCCTTTCTGGCCTGCCAGGTCTCTGTGGATAGGTCTGTTGCCAATCTAATGTTTCTACCCTTGTAGGTTACATATCTCTTCTCCCGAGCTGCTTTCAGGATTTTCTCTTTGTCTATGAGACTCGTAAGTTTTACTATTAGATGTCGGGGTGTTGACCTATTTTTATTGATTTTGAGAGGGGTTCTCTGTGCTTCCTGGATTTTCATGCCTGTTTCCTTCCGCAAATTAGGGAAGTTCTCTGCTATAATTTGCTTCATTATACCTTCTGCCCCTCTCTCTCTTTCTTCTTCTTCTGGGATCCCAATTATTCTAATGTTGTTTCATCTTATGGTATCGCTTATCTCTCGAATTCTGCCCTCGTGATCCAGTAGTTGTTTATCTCTCTTTTTCTCAGCTTCTTTATTTTCCATCATTTGGTCTTCTGTATCACTGATTCTCTCTTCTACATCATTTATCCTAGCAGTTAGTGCCCCCATATTTGATTGCACCTCATTAATAGCCTTTTTGATTTCGACTTGGTTAGATTTTAGTTCTTTTATTTCTCCAGAAAGGGTTTCTCTAATAACTTCCATGCTTTTTTCAAGCCCAGCTAGTATCTTTAAAGTGATGATTCTGAACTCTAGATCGGACATCGTACTAATGTCTGTATTGAGTAGGTCCCTGGCAGTCGGTACTACCTCTTGTTCTTTTTGTTGAGGTGATTTTTTCCGTCTTGTCATTTTGTCCAGAGGAGAATAGATGAATGAGAGAACAAAATGCTAACAGGGTAAAAACGTCCCCAGAAAATATACTCTAAAGAAATCAGTAAAGACCTGAAGCAGGGGGAAAAGAAGGGGAAAGAGAAAAAAAAGAAAAAGAAAAAGATAAAGGTAAAAACAAACAAAAACAGAACAAAGCAGAAAAAAAAAAACCAGAATATGATCAAATATGATCAGTCTGGTACATAGATCAGTGCCACACACTAGATTTTGGGTGTACTTTGGTCTGTTAGAAGAAAGTGCCTCCCAAAATTTTAAAGAAAGAAAAACTTATATATGTACAAAAATAAGGGTTGATATGATGAAGGGATGGGATATAACTGTAAAGATGTAAAGTATAAAAAATTTTATAAGAGGAATTGATAAGAAGTTGTTTGAAAAAAGAAAGAAGAGGATTTTAAAAAAAAGAAAAAAAAGGGAGAGAATGTGATCTCCCAGGGGAGTAGAAAAAAACCATACACAAGAGATTTAGGGTATATTTTGATCTGTTAGAAGAAACTATCTCAAAATTTTAAAGAGAGATCAACTTATATATATATGCCAAAAATACGGGTAACTACTATGAAGGGATAGAATATGACTCTAAAAATGAAAAATAAAAATGTTTTTTAAAAAAGGGATTGATAAGATGTTGGTTGAAAAAGGGAAAAAGATAAATTAAAAAAAAAAAGACAGTTAAAAAAAATTAACTTTGAAAGACTACAGAATCATGGTAAAAAAAAAGCCATGGATTCCTTGTGCAGTATTCCCCTAGCGCTGGAGTTCTCCCGTTCTCATTGATGGGTAAACTTGGTCTTAGCTGGCTGTCCTTCTGATCTTCTGGGGGAGGGGCATGTTGCCGTGGTTCCCAAATGTCTGTGCCGGAGGCGGAATTGCCCGCCCTTGCCAGGTCCGGGGTAAGTAATCCGCTCGGTTTGCTCTCGGGAGCTTTTGTTCCCTGCAAGCTTTCCGTACAGCTTTGGAGGCGGAGAGTGAAAATGGCGGCCCCCCAATCTCCGCCCCGGAGGAGCCGAGAACTCGGGGCCCTGCTCCTCAGTGCCCCCCAGAGAAAAGCCGTCAGTCACTCCCGTCTCCCCGGTCTCTGGCCGCACTCCGTGCTCACCCGGCCTGTGACTGCGCGTTTCTATCTCCGGCACTCGACCCCGGGTGGAGTCTCCAAACCCAGCAGATCCCTGCGGTGCGCTCCTGTGCCTCTCCTCCCAGGGGAGGAAGGTGAGTCTCCCCGGATCTGCCGCTTGTTGGGTCCCTGCTGGAGGAGCAGTGGCCCGACTGTGCTGTGGATCACGGTTTATGGCAACCCTGAGCTGAGAGCCCGCGCCTGGGCTCCGCCTCTGCAGCCGGCTTCCCTGCTCCGATACCTGGGAGCTCTGCCTCACTCAGGCACCCCCGGTCTTTCTGTGACCCCAAGGGTCCTGAGACCACACTGTCCCGCGAGGTTTCCACCCCCCGCTTAGCCACCGGAATGACGTCCCTCAGGGAGCAGACTTCTAAAAGTTCCGATTTTGTGCTCCGCGGCTCTATCACTTGCTAGAAGCGGCTGACGGAGGCCCCTCCCCCGCCGTCTATCCTCCCGAATATCGCCTCGGATTCACTTCTCCGCACGTCTTTCCTTCCAGAAAGTGGTCGCTTTTCTGATGAGAGAGTTGTTGCTCTTCTTTTCTTCGATCTCCTGTTGAGTTTGTAGGTGTTCAGAATGGTTTGATCCCTATCCAGCTGAATTCCTGAGACCAGATGAAATCCAGGTCTCCTACTCCTCCGCCATCTTGCTCTGCCCCCGACCCAAACATTCTTGAGCAAGTGGTCTTTAGCTTCCAAGTGTTTGAATTTCTGCCAGATTTTTTCTTGTGATTGAGTTCTAATTTCAAAGCATTGTGGCCTGAGAATATGCAGGAATAATCTTAATCTTTTGGTGTCTGTTGAAACCTGATTTGTGACCCAGTATGTGGTCTCTTCTGGAGAAAGTTCCATGTGTGCTCGAGAAGAATGAGTATTCTGTTGTTTTAGGGTGGAATGTTCTGTATATATGTATGTATATATGTATGAGGTCCATCTGGTCCAGTGTATCATTCAAAGCTCTTGTTTCCTTGTTGATTTTCTGCTTAGATGATCTGTCCATTGCTGAGAGTGGAGTATTGAGGTCTCCTACAATTAACGTATTGTTATCAATATGACTATTTTGATTAACAGTTGGCTTATGTAGATGGCTGCTCCCATGTTGGGGCCATAGATATTTATAATTGTTAGATCTTCTTGTTGGATAGACCCTTTAAGAATGAAATAGTGTCCTTCTGTGTCTCTAACTACAGACTTTAGTTTAAAATCTAATTTGTCTGATATAAGAATTGCTACCGCAGCTTTCTTTTGAGGTCCCCTGGCATGGAAGATGGATCTCCATCCCTTCATTTTCAGTCTGGATGTATCTTTAGGTTCAAAATGAGTCTCTTATAGACAGCATATGGGTGGGTCCTGTCTTTTTATCCAGTCTGCAACCCTGTGCCGTTTTATGGGAGCTTTTAGGCCATTCACATTGAGAGTGATTATTGAAAGATATGAATTAATTGTCATCATGTTGCCTGTGAAGACGTTGTTTTTATAGATTGTCCCTGTACATTTCTTTTGTATATCACTATTGGGGTCTTTCTCCTTTTATAGAACCCCCCCTTAATATTTCTTGCAGGGCCAGCTTAGTGGTCACATATTCTTTCAGTTTCTGCTGGTCTTGGAAGCTCTGAATCTCTCCGTCCATTCTAAATGACAGCCTTGCCGGATAAAGTATTCTTGGCTGCATGTTCTTCTCATTTAGTACCCTGAATATGTCTTGCCAGGCCTTTCTGGCTTGCCAGGTCTCTGTGGATAGGTCTGACATTATTCTGATGTTCCTCCCTTTGTACATAAAGGATCTCTTCCCCCTAACTGCCCTTAAGATGGTTTCCTTGGTTCTAAGATTTGCGAGTTTTACTATTACATGCCGGGGTGTTGGCCTGTTTCCCTTGATCTTGGGAGGGGTCCTCTCTGCCTCTAGGACACAAATGTTTGTTTCATTCCCCAGATAAGGGAATTCTCAGCTATGATTTGCTCAAATACATCTTCTAGTCCTCCCTCTCTCTCCACTCCCTCTGGGAATTATTATTATTATTATATTTTTTTTGTAGTTTTTAGTTATATTATGTTAGTCACCATACAATACATCATCAGTTTTTGATGTGGTGATCCACGATCCATTGTTTCCATATAACACCCAGTGCTCCATGCAGTACGTGCCCTCCTTAATACCCATCACCGGGCTAACCAATCCCCCCTTCCCCCTCCCCTCTAGAACCCTGTTTGTTTCTCAGGTCCATAGTCTCTCATGGTTCATCTCTCCCTCCGATTCCCCCCCCCCATTTTTCCCTTCCTTCTCCTAATGTCCTCCATG
>NC_058418.1:51857833-51918467 GCF_002201575.2 Neomonachus schauinslandi | reverse complement strand
CCCCCCCCCCCCCATTTTTCCCTTCCTTCTCTTAATGTCCTCCATGTTATTCCTTATGTTTCACAAATAAGTGAAACCATATGATAATTGACTTTCTCTGCTTGACTTATTTCGCTTAGCATAATCTCCTCCAGTCCCATCCATGTTGATGTAAAAGTTGGGTATTCATCTTTTCTGATGGCTGAGTAATATTCCATTGTATATATGGACCACATCTTCTTTATCCATTCATCTGTTGAAGGGCATCTCGGCTCTTTCCACAGTTTGGCTACTGTGGACATTGCTGCTATGAACATTGGGGTGCATATGGCCCTTCATTTCACTACATCTGTGTCTTTGGGGTAAATACCCAGGAGTGCAATTGCTGGGTCATAGGGTAGCTCTATTTTTAAATTTTTGAGGAACCGCCACAGTGTTTTCCAAAGTGGCTGTACCAACTTGCTTTCCCACCAACAGTGTAAGAGAGTTCCCCTTTCTCCACAACCTCTCCAACATTTGTTCTTTCTTTCCCTGTCCATTTTGGCCATTCTAACTGGTGTAAGGTGGTATCTCAGTGTGGTTTTGATTTGGATTTCCCTGATGGCTAATGATGATGAACATTTTTTCATGTGTCTGTTAGCCATTTGTATGTCTTCTTCAGAGAAGTGTCTTTTCATATCTTCTGCCCATTTTTTGACTTATTGTTTTTTGGGTGTTGAGTTTGAGAAGTTCTTTATAGATCTTGGATACCAGCCCTTTATCTGTAGTGTCATTTGCAAATATCTTCTCCCATTCTGTGGGTTGCCTCTTTGTTTTGTTGACTGTTTCCTTTGGTGTGCAGAAGCTTTTTATCTTGATGAAGTCCCCAAAGTTCATTTTTGCTTTTGTGTCACTAGCTTTTGGAGCTGTATCTTGAAAGAAGTTGCTGTAGCTGATGTCAAAGAGGTTACTGCCTATGTTCTCCTCTAGGATTTATCAAAATCCATCAGGATTCCTGTCTCACATTGAGGTCTTTCATCCACTTTGATTTTATCTTTGTGTATGGTGTTAGAGAATGGTCGAGTTTCATTCTTCTGCATGTGGCTGTCCAATTTTCCCAGCACCATTTATTGAAGAGACTGTCTTTTTTCCATTGCATGTTTTTTCCTGCTTTGTCAAAGATTATTTGACCATAGAGTTGAGGGTCCATATCTGGGTTCTCTCTTCTGTTCCATTGGTCTATATGTCTGTTTTTGTGCCAGTACCATGCTGTCTTGGTGATCACAGCTTTGTAATATAACTTGAAATCGGGCAATGTGATGCCCCCAGCTTTGTTTTTCTTTTTCAACATTTCCTTGGTGATTCGGGGTCTTTTCTGATTCCATACAAATTTTAGGATTGTTTGTTCCAGCACTTTGAAAAATGTCATTGGCATTTTGATCGGGATGGCATTGAAGGTATAGATTGCTCTGGGTAGCATAGACATTTTAACAATGTTTATTCTTCCGATCCATGAGCATGGAATATTTTTCCATCTTTTTGTGTCTTCTTCAATTTCTTTCATGAGTGTTTTGTAGTTCCTAGAGCATAGATCCTTTACCTCTTTGGTTAGGTTTATTCCGAGGTATCTTATGGTTTTTGGTGCTATTGTAAATGGAATAGTTTCTTTAATTTCTCTTTCTACAGTTGCGTTGTTAGTGTATAAGAAAGCAACTGATTTCTGTGCATTGATTTTGTATCCTGCCACATTACTGAATTGCTGTATGAGTTCTAGTAATTTGGGGGTGGAGTCTTTTGGGTTTTCCATATAAAGTATCATGTCATCTGTGAAAAGAGAGAGTTTGACTTCTTCTTTGCCAATTTGAATACCTTTTATTTCTTTTTGTTGTCTGATTGCTGTTGCTAGGACTTCTAGTACTATGTTGAACAATAGTGGTGAGAGTGGGCATCCCTGACGTGTTCTTGATCTTAAGGGAAAGGCTCTCAGCTTTTCCCCATTGAGGATGATATTCACTGTGGGTTTTTCATAGATGGATTTTATGAGCTTGAGGAATGTTCCCTCTATCCCTATACTCTGGAGAGTTTTAATCAGGAAAGGATGTTGTATTTTGTCACATGCTTTTTCTGCATCAATTGAGAGGACCATATGGTTCTTCTCCCTCCTCTTATTAATGTGTTCTGTCACATTGATTGATTTGCGCATGTTGAACCACCCTTGCATCCCGGGGATAAATCCCACTTGGTCGTGGTGGATGATCCTTTTAATGTATTGTTGGATCCTATTAGCTAGGATTTTGTTGAGGATTTTGGAATCCATATTCATCAGGGATATTGGTCTGAAATTCTCCTTTTTGATGGGGTCTTTGCCTGGTTTGGGGATTAAGGTAATGCTGGCCTCATAGAATGAGTTTGGATGTTTTCCTTCTGTTTCCATTTTTTGAAACAGCTTCAGTAGAATAGGTATTATTTCTTCTTTGAATGTTTGGTAGAATTCCCCAGAGAATCCATCAGGCCCTGGACTCTTGTTTTTTGGGAGGTTTTTGATCACTGCTTCAATCTCGTTACTGGTTATTGGTCTATTCAGGTTGTCAATTTCTTCCTGTTTCAGTCTTGGCAGCTTATAGGTTTCCAGGAAGGCCTCCATTTCACCCAGATTGCTCAGTTTATTGGCATATAGTTGTTGATAATAATTTCTAATAATTGTTTCTATTTCCTTGGTGTTAGTCATGATCTCCCCCCTTTCGTTCATAATTTTATTAATTTGGGTCCTTTCTCTCCTCTTTTGGATAAGTCTGGCCAGTGGTTTATCAATCTTGTTAATTCTTTCAAAGAACCAACTTCTAGTTTCGTTGATCTGATCTACTGTGTTTCTCGTTTCTAATTCATTGATTTCTGCTCTAATTTTAATTATTTCTCTTCTAATGCGTGGTTTAGGCGTCATTTGTTGCTTTTTCTCTAATTCTTTAAGGTGTAGAGTTAGTTGATGAATTCGGGATTTTTCTATTTTTTTGAGTGAGGCTTGGATGGCTATGTATTTCCCCCTTAGGACCGCCTTTGCAGTATCCCATCGGTTTTGGACCGATGTGTTTTCGTTCTCTTTGATTTCCATGAATTGTTTAAGTTCTTCTTTGATTTCTTGGTTGACCCAAACATTCTTGAGCAGAGTGGTCTTTATTTTATTACACCTCAGGCTGATTTTGTGGGTGCTCAGAGTGGTCTGGTAGATATCCAGCTCAATTCCAGGGACCAATTGAAATAGGGTCCCCTACTCCTCTGCCATCTTTTCTTCTCTCTCCTATGCCTAATATTCTTTTCTGAGATACACCTTGGAACAATCTTGACTATAAAAGAAATCACCCTAAATTTATTCCATCAATCTTTATCCAAAGCATCACAATCAAATTCTTGATCCTCTCTCCTTCTCTGTCTCTCTCTCTCTCTCATTTTTTTTTTGAGTTGATGAATTTGTTTTAACTTTTCATTATGGAAAACTTCAAACATGCAGAAAAAGAAATAATAGTATATATCGAAGTGTCATGTACTCCACACCCAGCTTCAATAATTGCCAGTTTATGGACCATCTCGTTTGATCTGTATCTTCTATTTTCTCTTTACTGTTAGATTATTCAGGGACAAGTCCAAGACATCTTGCCATTTCATCTATGAATATTTCACTATGTATATTTCAAAAATGTTAAAGGCACCTTGTAAAAATCTAACTACAATGCAATGGTCGCATTTAAAAATTTTTTAAGTAATTTTAAATATGCCAATTATTTTGAATGGGGGAAAGGGAAAACTGGTAGAGATTGTAGAGATTGACTACTGGGCCATTGCAGACTGAGAAATTATGACTTGCTAAGCCTGAGCACTTTGTGATTTTGGCCTCTACCCCAATCTGCAGATTAAAAGAATTTGGCAAATTCTAAAATCATGGAAAGGAGAAAAGTCAAGTCCGTGGAGTGACCACATAGTATTTCTGAATTTCCACCCTACAGGATTACTTACAGGGAGCTAAAAGTTTCTGGAGACTTGTAGTCATGTTTGCTGGGCTGCAATTTTTACCCTCTCACCAGTTGTTAGTAATCATTGTATCATTAATAAAAGATGATTTCCTCTATTTTAGAATCGAAAGGGTTTGCTGCTGTATGGATTTTGGACCCAACTGGGAGAATCAGTATATTTATGATATTATTATACCTCTCAGGAACTAACAATAAGGAAGAAAAATAATATCCCAGATAGGTCCTAAGTATTCTGAGGACCAGCAAGTATCCCCAAGTGGCAACATTTCCTATCAAAGTATGACAGAGTTCTTTTTTTTTTTAGAAAGGTGCCAAGTTAATTAGCACCTTATAGGACCTTGTTATAGCTCAGAACGACTTTCCATCTGCTGATAATTTAATCGTTATACATGTGACACAAGGAAATCGAGCTTCACATTCCATTACATAGTGTAAATCGACAGTTGGTGAGTGCCGCTCAATAGCTTGATGTCATTAATAAGGCTGTTTCTTAAACTCATAACAACTATCAAGTTGTTTTCTTGTGGGTTAAAAAAAAAAAAATAGACCCAACACATGTGACAGTTTTGTGACGTGAAACAGCCCAGGCACATCTGCTATGCTTCCCAGAAGTTGTGGGCTGCCAATGGGGAAGATTGTGTGGGCATTGATCTTCGTCTGAAGTCAAGAAGTTTCCAGAAGTTCAGACTGCAGGGCAGGGCAAACGGCTGTACAGCCACTGCTCTCCCAGGTTGTCTTTGCCTATTTCTGAGGGGGTGAGGGTGGGTCCTGTCCTGCTGTAGAGGTCTTCTGCCTGGCCAGTGTGGAGCTGTGGCAGAGGCAGCACCACGTTGCAATGAGGGAAAGAGAGCTTTGTGAACAGATGCTGGCAGACAGGCTTCCTCTGATGCTTCTGTAGCCTTTCAGAATTGGGTCCAGGGATGCTCTCTGGTCAGAACATTCTTGTTGCTTCAGTGCTGGTGCCCCAGCAGAGCAGCCCAGGGAGTAACCATACAATCTGGGGACAGTAGGAACCATGTCCCCACTCTGACCACCAGCCCAGGCCGCTGGAGCAAGTTCACACAGAGTCAACCTGCACGGTTGGCCCTGTGTTGCTTTGGGAGGGGGCTTTCTCTCCAACTTGCCCCATAATGCTGTCCTAATCCTTAATGTTGCCTGGAGTTTCTCCATGTGACTTAGTTATAGTTTTTCTCAAACATCCCATTGTAGGTAAACAATAGAAGCCTTTCCACATCTTTCACGTGGGGAAGGGTTAGGTTCAGAGTTAAGAAACTTTCAAAACCAAAGCAAACCCAAAACTAAAGCAAAGAGGCAAACAAAAGGCAAGACTGGGACAAAAACAAAGAGGGAGGGGGCAGCAAGAATCTTAACTGGGAAAGGATTGGGCTGGCAAAGCAAAAAGGCTGAAGATACTCTTAGGCTGCTCCAGGACAGGGCTTGCAGACAGCAGGATTCTGGAAGATCTAGGGAAAGGGCCCCACAGGCGGAGGATTGGACTTGCAGAGGGGTTTCTGAGCCCTGATTCCTACCATTTTTGGAGAGTGGAGATTGGAGCAGCGCCCACCCTCGAGGCTCCTGGGACAGAAAGCCCCAGAGGAGTGAGTTTGGGTAGCTGTCCTCAGGGAGGTGGGCCCACTCAGGCAAGTGGAAGGCAAGTGCAAGGCAAGGTGCAGCAGCCAGCATGATTGTCAGACTGGCTGCTGGAGGGAGTCCTGGGCATCGGTCACCAGTGAAGTGTCCGCATCCTGGTTTGCAAAGTGTGAAGAATAAATCACATGGTGGAAGGTATGGTGGCTAAATGGTCAAACTAAGTAAAATAGGCACCAAATCTGGCTTGTTTTGTATTCTTAGAATAAGAAATTGCCTATTTTGAAACCTAAGAATTTTCCCCTCCTTCTTAGTAAATAAATCCATGGTAATTATAGAAAATCAGAAAATGTAGGTAATAAAAATAAAGAAAATATAGATAGACAACCCCCCCATACTCTGTTCTGTAGAGATAAATCACTATGATAAACTTGATAGAGTCTTTTTCTCGCTTACTCCCTTCCTTCTCTTTGTTCATCTCCCCTCCTATAGGTATGTGAGTCTATAAATGTGTATAAAATACTATGTATATAATACTCTATTTTGTATCATAAATTTTCCCCTTAAGATTGAAGGTAAATTTTCATGTGTCTACAGCATTATCTGTGATGGCTGAATAATATTCCACTGTGAGAGAGTATTCAGTCTCCTTGCCTAATGATTGACAAGATGCTCTTGGTAGTATTTTCCTTTGGGGGGATTATATTCCCTGCACTATACCTCTAACAGTGAAGTCCTGTGGTTTTCTTGGGAGAAAAAATGAGGAATGCTCCTAGAGTCATGGACTCTCAGGGTGGGAAGAGAACTTAGTTGAGGTTTTGGAAAACCCCAACCTCACTTTATTTGGGCTATTTGTAACCACCTCACCCCTTGGGTGGTCCAGCCTCTTTATTGGACAGTGACTAGGAATTCACTATGTCACAAAGCCACTGATGAGCTGATTAAATATCCATCATAAAATGTTTTTCCACAGAATGATCCAGAATCTGCTTTAGAACATGGGGTCCAGGAGTCAGATAGATTGACTGTAGAGCCCTGGCCTCTCTACCTACCAGCTCTGTGACCTTTGGCAAAAGGCTTAACCTCTCTGGTCCTTACTTTCCTCGTGTAAAACGTGTACAGTAAAAGAGAACACACATCAGACAGTCGTTAGAAATATTAAACAAGACAAGTAATGTGGAGTGCATAGTAAGAGCTCACTAAAAGTCAGCTCCAATTACGATAATGTCTGCACTATATTGGAACAGAATTACTTGTCCCTGACACTCATAGTCTTATGGCAGTTTAAAGCTGCTGCATGTGTCAGATCCCCTGTCCCAGTCTTCTCTTTTTTTTTTTCTTTTGGGAGTGACTTCACAGGATAGCTACTCATGCCCCTTCACCCCATCCAGCTCACTCTCTCCTGAATGTACTAACATTTTTATCCATTTTTAATGGGCTTTAGCTCTTCTCTTCATCCTCTCCCTGCCTAATTTCCCTAGACAAAAACCTGCCTTTGTAACTGTGAACTTCTTGAGATCTGGGACCTTCCACTGTTCTTTTTTGTTCCCCTAGTTTGTGGGGAACATGCTATTGATAGTAATTGTGTATTGAGCACTTACTAGGTACCTGCTACTGTATTAAGTGGCTAAAATGCATTGTAATTCTTCCAACAACCCTATGAAAGAAGTGTTCTACTATCACTACTTTGACAGTTGAGGAACCTAGAATTCAGAGGGATTAAGCAAAATATCCAAAGTAACACAGCTGTTAAGTTTGGGGATTTTTAGCAGGTCAATAAATAACAATATTTTCTTGCTCTCACAAATTCAGAACTAATTGATAGACACAAGAGTCAAACAGATAAAGATAAAATACTACCTTTAGTTCTTTAAAGCTGAATGGAAAATGTGGTTTGTAGACACCTTCTCTTTTCCTGAGTTAAGATGTTGGGAGAGCCCACTCAAGGGAAGATTAGGGATTAAAGAACAGTTTGCTGCCCCACATTGATCTGGGATCAGAGAGAAAATGAAAGGAGGAGAGGGAAAAGGACAGGGAAAGGAGGAGGGAGAGAAGAGAATATGAATTCCCAGAGCTTGCCTCTTTCAGTAGATTGACTACCCAGTCATCTAGCAGGGACAATGAACCCCCACCAATCCAAGTGACTTGTGTGGGCAGAGCAAGAGGGAAAAGAGGGCCCTCTGCTAATCCTCACCCTGGATTTGAACCCAGACCCATCTGACTTTAGGGTGCTTTCAGTAGGCTTCCTTGCCTCTCAGTGGTTTGTTTATTTTTTTATTTAATTTTTTTTAAAAGATTTTATTTATTTGACAGAGAGAGAGAGCACAAATAGGCAGAGTGGCAGGCAGAGGGAGAGGGAGAAGCAGGCTCTCTGCTGAGCAAGGAGCCAGATGTGGGGCTCGATCCCAGGACCCCAGGATCATGACCTGAGCCGAAGGCAGCCGCTTAACCGACTGAGCCACCCAGGCGCCCCACAGTGGTTTGTTTACTGAACAAGTTTGATTTCCTTTCCAGAATATTTTAGGAAGAAAAAAAAATCTCGGGAGGCTTTTTCATGCATCAGTATTTTTAAGAAAAAATAAATACATAGTATAGTTTTGGTTGGCAGAATTCCTGCTCTTGACACAATGGAGATCTCTGCTTGTGCCAACAACCCAGAGTGTTTCCACAACTCATGTGACTAGGAGCTGTTTGCTGCAAACCATTAAGTGACCAAGAAGGTTGACAGATTTTCCAGGTCTTCTCACCCTGACCAGACATCTTGGCCAGACTGATGTCTTTCTCCCATTAGAACAGATCAGAGAAAATGGTGTTTTGCGTCTAATTAAATTCTCATCTTTGTCCAACTGTTTGAAAGGGCAACTGTCTTAAACCTTTGAACTTTATTTGTAATACAGAACTTCAATTAGATAAAGGACAATAATTAGCAGATCTTTTATCTTTGGGCATAATTAAATCTTTAAGAAGGGACATTTTAATCAATGAATTGTAATGACAAGTTCATAAATTAATTAATCCCACCAATGGAAGCTTGGCAGTAATCAATGGATCTTTAAAGAGGTTCAGGGTGAAGGGACATGGCTGTAGGAACACAGATGCTCACTCAGTTCAGTTTGGTGTAAAGATTCTAATTTGTTAAGGATTAGCTGGTTCAAAAGATTACCTATTTATTTAAGGGGAAAATCATTTAAAATATTAACTTTTAATGTGAAGAAAAATCTTCTTCTTGCAAGTTTTTGCTTTCAAAACTTTCTTCTTAGAGCTCTCAATTCAAACCATAGCTGCTGATGTACATTTGTACCCTCATCCTGGAACTGTTTGCCAATTTCCTGATTTGATAGCTAGCTTGAAATAGAGAGAAATGAAAACTAAGATGGACTACCATTAGATATTTAAAGGTTTTTCTTCTAAAACAGGGGTCCACAGACTCTGGCCCACTTGCTAAATCTGGCCTACTGCCTGTTTTATAAAGCTTTATTGGAACACAGCCATGCCCAATTACGTCTATATTGTGCATGACCATTTCACACTACAAAGGCAAAGTTGAATAGTAAATGTAGAAGCAATATCACCTCAAAGCTGAAAATATGTACTGTTTAATTCCTTTTACAAAAAAGTTTGCCAGCCCTGGTTTTAAAACTTTATGTCCTTTTACCAAATGTTGAGGGTTTTGATGAAATTTAAACTCAGTACAGCACCACATAGACAGTGTTTATTTTAAGAATGTAAATTAAATATTTTCAAATATGAGGTTCTGTGGCTTTAATGGCCTATAAACCAGGTTCCTTGCATTTATCTGGGAAAAAGGCAAGGGAAAAATGATTTGGATGAGGGAGAGGAAAGTGGAGCATGCAAAGGTCCTGTGGCAGAAGGAAGCATGGCTCTTTCAAGGGGTGGAGGGGAGGTCTAAATGGCTTAAAGGAGGGTGAGGGGGAACAGGTTGTGTGTAAAGGCCAGAGGTTAGGCATATTATCAAGGGCTGTAAAGGCCATTATAATAATTTCATAGTGAAAAGTTCAGTCAGGTCCTCCTTTCCGCAAGTTAAAACTCCTCAAGTTAAAACTTCTCAAGGACTTCACAGCTTTCTATGATAAAATCCCTGAGCCTTATGTGGGATTCAGATCAGGCTTGTTTGGGGTTGGGAAGGGGAGTTTGGAGGGTGATGGCGAGGGGAGCATAGAGACAGGGGAGGGCTAGTGGTATTAGCAGGGCTCTTCCTCTGAATCCTTCATCCTCTGGGAATCCCCTATGAGAGAAATGTCTTTATTGACTTGTAATGGTCTCTGTCCCTATATTGTCCACAAATCAACTTAGCTTTTCCAGGGCAGGATCATTGTCTTGTTTAGCATCATAACCCCAAGGGGCCTGGTGCTTAGTGTCTGCTGCTTAGCCATAGGAACCTAGAGGAGAGGGGGTTTCCAAGATGAAACCTTGCATCCCACCTCTCTAGAGTGGGATACTCCTAGTCAGTAAGATGTAGTGCCTGGCCTCAGCACTCCCTCCGGCTCTCACCTCTGTTAGTATTATTGCTTCTACTTCTGTCAGCTCTGTTTTATAGCCTTCACTGGAGGCATAGAAACAACTCATGTCTGGAAACAAATGGGGGCCTCTCTTCACACCACTCAGACACGTTATTTATTCCTAGAGGGCTTTTGGTTATAGAGAATATGTTGATGCATCATTCATTCCACACACCATCACTGAAGAAGCAGAAATAGAAAGGAGAGAGGAAATGTGGCCCCTCTGCCTTCATGCAATCCTCCAGTCCAAGTGAATTATCTCATTAAATCTTGACATTGTCTCAGGGGAGAGGAGGATCCTCCAGAGAAACAGCACCAGGAGGAGATTATCTATCTATCTATCTATCTATCTATCTATCTATCTATCTATCTATCTGACTAACTCAGGGTAACCCCCAAGGTAAGCTGGGCAAAGAAGGCCCCCTTGCTGGAGAAATATGAGATGAAGCCTGAAGGATGAGATAGAGCAGCTCAGGGGAGAGGGTTGTTGAATGCTGTTGGTGCTATGGGCTGGAGGGCAGCACATGCAAATGCCCTGAGGTGGGAGAGCTTGGTGTGTTCCACAAAAAGAAAGAAGGCCAGAGTCATGAGTGTTGTGGCAAAGGGGTGGGTGGTAGTGAGGCATAAATTGAGGTTGGGGCTGTTGTCAGGGGCCAGGCAAGAAGTTTGGAATTTATTCCGAGGGAAGGAAAGCCATGGAAAGATTCTAAGTTGGGTATATTCATTTCCTGGGGCTGCCACAAAAAAATCACCACAAACTTTATGGCTCAGACAACAGAAATGTATTCTCTCACAGTTCTGGAGGCCAGAGTCCTAAATCAAGGTGTCGGCAGGTCTTTGCTCTCTCTGAAGGCTCTAGGGGAGGATCCTCCCTTGCTTCTCCCAGTCGCTGGTGGCTCCATGGGTTCCTTGGCTTGGGCCTCGTTACTCCCCAGGTGCCTGTGTCTTCACATGGCTGTCTTCCCTGAGTCTGTGTGTCATCTCCCTGCTTTTTCTCTAATGAGGCCAGCGGTCACTGGATTGCAGCGCATCTGATATCCAGGATGATCTCATCTCAAGATCTTTAATTACATCTGCAAAGACCTTTATTTCCAAAAAATGTTCCATTTACAGGTAGTGGGGATTAGGACATGGACATATATTTTTGGGGGACACAATTCAACCCACCATATAGGAGATAACTTGATCTGCTTTTGAATTTAAGACTACTGCCTGCTTTCTTGGGACAGGAGATTGGACTGAAGAGGCACAAGCATGAAATTGGAGCTAAGAGGCTGCTGGGGTGGGGTGCCTGGGTGGCTCAGTTGGTTGGGTGACTGCCTTTGGCTCAGGTCATGATCCTGGAGTCCCAGGATTGAGTCCTACGTTGGGCTCCCCGCTCAGTGGGGAGTCTGCTTCTCCCTCTGACCCTCCCCCCCATGCTCTCTCTCTCTCTCTTTCTCATTCTGTCTCTCAAATAAATAAATAAAATCTTTAAAAAAATGTTTACGAGGCTGCTGGGAGCTTCCAGATGGGAGGTGACAGAGACTCCCAAACATGGCGGCCCCGTGGTAGGCAGGGGTTAGGGAGGTGCTGTGGGTGGGAGTTGCTTTCTCAGGGCTGATTTGTGGCCTGAAGGAAGTTACGTAAGGTGGGTCTTTTGCAAAGTCGGGTGATTTTTCCTGCCCTTCTCGGAGAGTGTGTGCAAAGAGAAGTGCTGAGAAGAGCAAGAAGATACTATTTCAGGGAAGGATCTGACCCAGTATGTAGAAGATGCTCAACATACCATCAGCATATGCTGGTAGAATAAGTACAAGCAGAAGATTATTCCAGAAGCATTCTTCTCTGAGTGTGTGTTGGCTTTGGGCAAGGTTGCAGGTCTTCCCTTTCCAAGATGTTTAAAAAAAATAGCAAACTTATTTGAACAGGGTTTAGAGTGCCTTGGCAGGGAGGCATTGGACACTTGGAAATATTACTATTATTTCTGGAGCCAAATTTAGCAAGGACAGCTCTGTCTTTAATTACTAGTTGGTGCTGAGTTGTACAGGCAAATGATTACATGCACAATTAGTTGTCCCCACAAGTAGCCAATTATGGGAACAATTATTTAAGAGAATTATGGCTCCTGCTAAAAGGACTTTACATTGTAGCCTCAAAATACATTTCTGTATAAAAATTCCTCTTATTGCATGTATTGTTATTTTTTTCCTATCTGCTGGGCTGCTAGAAAAAGTGATACTGTAGTCTCATTTGTGGGGGAGAGAGTTGTGGAAACTCAGGTCTTTGTGGCACCATGAGATCCGGGAGAGAGTGAGGTCGAGAGCTGGAAGCTCTGCCAGGACCTATCTCACTCCAGAGACCATGTCTGAACCCCAGAGGTGGAGTCTAGGGGAAGACATAGACCTCTGTATGGTCGATAAGGGGATCATTTGGAAGCACATGGAGCCCTATGGCCCGACCACATGCCACTGCAACTCATCAACAGTTTCCACTGCTTCCTCAGGACTGTGCTCCTTACCTAGGCCACTTCTGCACCCAGAGCGTTACAGATCCCTCCATGTAGCCATGTTGTCATAAAATCATAAGCTCTCAGAATCAGAAGGGACATAAACATCATCTGGTCCATCTGTCTCATTTCAGAGATGATAAAACTAGGGCCAGACAGGCAAAGGACTCACCCAACAGTCATAAGTCCAGCTGAAGTGTCACCCCATCTTGCTTGATTCTAAGCCCTTGGCTCTTTCTGCCATGCCATGCCTGCTGCTGGGGGTACTAGCTATGAGTCAGCGTGCTGTGACCATTATGATTGAGAGGCAGCCTAATGTCTGGCACACACTGGGAACCATGCCAAGTAGAGTTGGAAGGGACTCCAGAGAACCTTCTAGTTTAGATCTCTAATTACGTATCTAAGTGGAACTTGGAAAATGTATTTATCTAAGATTTCTTTCTCCCTTTGAACATTTCTTATAATGTAGGCCTTGAAACCTCCATCATCAACCCTAACCTCACTCACGTAGTAGAAACCGTAAGTCCAAATGCCAGTGTTTGGGTTGGTCCATATAAACCCTGTTCCCTGTCCCCACATATAAAGTCTGCTTTCATGTTACCATGTTAACTACTACTGATCAATAGTCAGGGTTTTTTTGTTCTTCTTTTCATAGTGATATCCACTATTCTACCTTAATATGGTATATTATACTTCTGGTCCCGATTCTTCAGTACTCTGCACTAGTATTTTATAGCCATATTCCTGCCAAGACCTCATGGTGGGTGAAATCTACTTTCCTGCTTCTTGAATTTAGGTTTGGCCATGCACTTTGTTTTGGCTAAAGAGTTGCTAGTATATGTGACATGAGCAGAGCTTTGGAAAATGGTTGCAACTGTAGGCATGCCCTTTTGTAAATAGGCTATATTCTTAGTCACCCCGCTCCTTGACCACCCTTTGAAATCTAGAATGAAGAAATGAATGGATAATTGGGACTTGGCGATTTTTACTCTTTGACTTTCACTTTCACACTTTCACTCTAGTAGTCTGACTGCAGATGTCTCTCTGTACAAGAAAAGGACTCCTTTATGTCATATTAGGAAAGAACAAACATACAAGTAGTTTTTAAATCCAGTGATCTTATTTTCTTTCCCCCTCAGAATGAAAGAAACCGACTAGCAACGTTTTATAGGCTTCAACTGGCTGTCCGATAAACTCACCTCTGGCAAGATCTAACAGCATTTTTGTGTATCTTTCAAAGGCCACCCGGTGACCTTTGCTAAGTAAGCTGGAAGTAATAAATGGATCTGTTCACTACATATTTCTCTTGTTGGCTGCTCAGGTTCTTTGCGTTTTCTGGAATCAGGGGACCAGGCTCTGAAAAGATGCCAGTTTCACTTTACGAGAATGCAAATCCAGTTTGTTCTCTGGGGGATCATAACCTAAGCCTCCCTTCTCCTGGGACACCAAAACCTTTTGGTTCTAGAGATAACATCTTTTGTGACCTTGGTACATTTGAAGATCAACCAGTCATTTTGTGGACCGTGTTTCAGTACGGGTTTCCCTGATGTTTGCTCACAATTACACTGAGGTTATGCATTTTTGGCAAGAAATTGCAGAGGTGATGCTGGGTCCTTCTTGGTGTATCATACTAGCAGGCACATGATATGGGTATGTCTCATTGCTGTGAGGTTAGTTTTGATTATTTGGTTAAAGTAGCATCTGCCATATCTCTCCAGTTTAAAATTATTCTTTTACCCTTTGCAATTAATTATCCTGAAGGGAGAGTCTTTGAGATTATGCAAATATCCCGGTTTTGCGTAATTCTTTCAGCCCACTAATTTCAGCATCCATTACTGATTCTCCACCTGCCTTTTAGGCTTGAGAGTTCTTTAAGGGTTGGCCCTAGGCCCTTTTGTCATTCTCCACATCCTACGTAGCACATCTCATACACACCCTAGCTTCAGTTACATCTGAATACCACCAGCTCCTGTGGCTGCACCTCCAGGCTGGCTTTCCTCTTGAGACGATTCTGTGTGGCTGTATTCAGGGGCATCTCACCTAACCACCCCCATACCTATCTTGCCATCCTGGTGCATAGCACCTCCCAAATGGACCCTCCATGCTTCCCTACCTCATCAGTTGTCATGGCCTGCACCCACTTACTCATGTTACAAAGCTGGGACAGTCCATCCTCATCCTCTCCATTTGATTAATCACTGATACCTGTTGATTCTGTCTCCTTCCTCTTTCCAATCCTTTCCATGTCCACAGCCAGAACCACAAATTGAAACCAGTCATCTCTGCCCAGGACTATTGCTTTGCTCTTGTAACTGGTCCATTGGCTCTTAGTAGTTCTCTTATGTTATGCTCTCTCCATAACTCCCAGCGCAGCTCTGTTCATGCCTCTTTCCCATTATGTAGGAAATGCTAATGTAAATCTTGGTGACCCACACTTTGAGATACTATGTAGCCATTGCTAACAATGAGCTAGTCATGTACCAGGGGACTTAGGAGTACTGGATGAATGAATGCATGCATGTATGAGTGACAGTTGAAGAAAGGGAACAACTTTCTCCTTCCTTGTGTTGATGGCTCCAATGGAACATTGCCCAGGGCTGGAACTAAGGGGTGACAAATGAGGCATATACCTCGGATGCAAAATTTAAGGGGGTGCCAGAACACTCAGTAAGGAGGATAATTTTGCAATGCAATAAAAAAAAATCAAAATTAATATAAAAAATCCATGATGAACAAAATGTCAAAATTGAAATATAGACAAGATCTTTATTTAAACATTACTCACCTTACCCCAGTCCTGTTCCTCTCATTGCCAATGGGGGTATTTAACTCAGCAAATTATAATCACTTAGAACAGGAGTTCTCAAGGGGAGGGAGAGTGACTTTGCCCCCCCCCCCAGGGGACAGATGGCAGTGTCTGGAGATGCTTTTGGGTGTCACACTGGGGTGGGAGGGGTGTGCTGCTGGCATCTGGTGGTAGAGCCCAGGGATGCTGCTAAATGTCCTACTATGCACAGGGCAACCCCCACAATGAAGAACCATCTGGCTCCAAATGTCAATGGTGCCAAAAGTGATAAGCCTTGCCTTAGAGGTAACTTAAAAAATACTGTGTCCTTGTCTTTAAAAGCTCTGCATGGGGGTGCCTGGGTAGCTCAATTGGTTGAGCATTTGTCTTTGGCTCAGGTCATGATCCCAGGGTCATGGGATTGAGCCCCACATCGGGCTCCCTGCTCAGCGGGGAGTCTGCTTCTCCCTCTCCCTCTGGTGTTCTCCCTGCTTGTGTGCTCTCTCTCTCTCTCTCAAATAAGTAAATAAAATATTATTTTTTAAAAAATAAAAGCTCTGTGTAACTAGAAAGAATTTATCAAGGAAAGTCCGGCAGAGGTAAACAACCTCAGTAGTAGGGATACACTTTTCTTCCCCCTGTGTTAAAAAAGAATCCATTTCATCTGAATAGAGATATAATGTTGTCTCAACTCTCAACCATTGAACTCTCTGCTTTGCACGGGGTGGGCTGGGCTCAAGGATGACCAGCATAGTAAGCCCGCATCGTCCTGGTCACTAGACAGTGGGCTCCCAGTGCCCACTCCCAGGGTGACAGGCTGAGAATCAGACCCCCTTGGGGGTTCTCCCGTAAGGCCACCAGGTGACTTCTTAGAAACAGTGGGAAAATGAGGTGGCTGAGGCCAGAAGTGGTTCTTCAAAGACAGCCTCTATATTCGGTGTCCTTGATGTTTGTATTGTACTTCCTGCCCCCCTCCTTAGTCTGGAACACTGCCTCCTCCTCCTCTTGCTTTATTAGTCTCAAGAGTGGGAGTGGTTTCACCCTATTGCCGATCCCAGGGGACACCACCATTCTGTGCTTGGTCCCTTGTCCCTGCCTACACCTTGTATGTCGTCTTTTCATAAAGGCCTTTTCCTTGTCATTTCAACTACTTGGGTTGAATGTCCTTGCTGCTAGTACCCTCATAGATAAACCCCTTTTCCATGCTATGTCGGCTGCTCTAATTTCATTCTTTGGTGACCTCAAGTTTTTCTCCTAGTTCATCTTCTGCCTTCTGGTTGAGCCAAGTTCCCACATTATTGGTGAAATGGCCATGGGCAAGGTCCCATGATTCCATCAGCTTTGGCTTTATCATCTGTTAAACTGAGATCATAATTATCTGACCTCTGGACCTCACAGGGCAATTCCAACCATCTAAAGAAATAATGAATGCGAAAGCGCTTTGTAAATTATAAAGCACTACACAGAGTAAAGTCATCAGAAGCCTTCCCCCCACCCCCATCCTTAGTGATATAGGAAGGATGCCTATTCCTGGTTTTGGAAGAAGACAGACTCCAGTAAGCATCACCTGGAAGTTGGAAAAGAGGCTAAATCATGGGAATTGTACACATACATCCTCAGCAAATCTCTTCTGAGGGACAGAGCAGTGGGATATCCTGGCCATTAATTAATTTAACAGGCATCTATCAAGCATCTTGCATGAGATGGTATAGGGAGATAACCTAGTGTCTTAGTCAGCTCAGGCTGCCATAGCAAAATACCACAGACAGGGTAGCTTAAAAAACAGAAATTTATTTGCCCACATTTCTGGAGGCTGGAAGTCCAAGATCAAGATGCCAGCATGGTGGGGTTCTGGTGAGAACTCTTCCTGACCTGCTGTATCCTTCATGCTCTATCCTTATATGGCAGAGACAGGAAGCTCTGGTGTCTCTTCCTTCTCTTACAAGGGCACGAATCCTATCATGGGGGCTCCACCCTCATGAACTCATCTAAACTCAGTTACCTTCCAAAAGCCCCATCTCCAAATACCATCATATTGTGGGGTTGGGAGGGCTTCAACATATTAATTTCCCGGGGAGGGGGGGAACACAATTCATTCCATAGCACCTAGTATGCTGGTTATTCCATCACTTGGGAAACTTGTTAAAATACCAATTCACATCCTCCCCAGTATATCTGGGGTGAGGTCACAGATTCTGTGTTTTAATATCCAGGTGTGTCCAGAGCAGATGGTCTCTGGACCATCATGTGAGAAACTCAGGGGTTATTCTTAGGACTATGAGACTGTAAGTTCTAGCTTTAGTCCTTGACCTGAAGGACAGAGACTAGATTATTCTCTATCATCTCTGTCTCTGGGGGATGTAGTTTGTTCATCTGTAAAATGGAGATGGTAATAACACATTGCCTCTTACAGGGATTCTGTGAGAGTTAGTTTTAAATGCTTGTTTAATTATTTGTTATTATTAAGTATTAATTTATTATTACTCATTAATGGCAGATCTTAGATGCTTTTTATTTGCAGCCACCATCACCAACATCATCAGGTTACTTTCTCTCCCCTCCACATGATCATCTAGTCTAGATCTTGTCCCCTTTTGGCCTTCCAAGCTTGCGTCAAGAGCACGCCCATCATCATGCCAACTGAGGAATGCATGGCTGTCCCCAGGAGTGCCCACATGTGGTGGGACTTCAACCATGGATGCCTTAAATTAGACTGTCATTTCTCTCTCTCATAGCCACCGATCAAACAGACTGGGCCTGGGCCAGGTCTTACCTCCCATGCTGTCAACAAAGGCATGGTTGACCTTTGTTTTCCAAATGCTCCCAATGACTTTTTTCCTGCTGAAGTTAACTTTGTCCCTTCCCTAGACAATGGACAGGAATGTAGCTCATCTGTCATGGAGCCACCAGATGGCGGTATTTCCCTGTCATCACCCAGAGGCCTAGTGACTCTCCAGGTTTTAGCGCCCAAGCTTTCTGCTCCCAGGACCAGATCTCCCTGCTGACTGTCATGATGTCCCCATGGTTCATCTTTGGGAGCTGGGCAGGACAACTCCCCCTTCTCTCAGTAGAAATCTCATGCCCCTGCAGGTACAGAGCTCATTCAGAGTTGGCCCAAGGAAAGCAACATTCCTTATTTCTAGATGGCCAAGCCATTGTTTGCTAACAGCTTTGATCTGATTTTGGAGAACCTTGTCCAGTGGCTCACAGGAGTCAAACAGTTGATTCTCTGGCTTTGGTTAGTTTTCATTTCTCTCTTCCTTATCTAAATGCCCCCATTTTTGATAAATGAAACCCCAACAATTAGCTTCCATGATAGGAGTGTAAAACCACTTCCCACAGTTTGAGGTGTAAGAGTTCCTAATAAACTGTGAATTACCTGAGAACTGAAACATACTGCAGGCAATATCCTCTGATTTGAAACTGAGAAAGGATGTTAGCCACCTTGGAGATAGTTTCCCTACAGCTTGCATGATGCTGACATTGGGCTTCAGTTCCCCTCTGTAGCCACTCATTTTTCTGAGCTGTTCACGTCCACCTTTGCTTGTCATGTCTAGACCTGGACTACTTGTTCACATACCCCAAACTGAGCCTTTTACCTCTTCTCTACTGTATTTACCTCCATGTCCCCAGGTAATTTACACCAGCAGGCAGCACAGTTATTTAACATAAAATCAGGCATTGGCCATGGGTTTGAGTCTTGACATCATTATTTATTTCCTATGTGTTCTGGGTAGGTTACTCAGTCACTCTGATCTGAAGTTACCTCATCTGTAAAATGGGAATAAAAGCAATTACCTACTTGGCAGTTTGTTGGGAAATGTAAATGAGATAATATATGTGGGGCACTTGGAGCAGTGTCTGCATACTTAGTAGAGAATTTTATTGCATGACTTAGCCTTGTCAGACGGTCCTGGGAAGGAAGAAACTCAAGGAAGGGATGGAGGAAGAAGAGACAAGAGGTCTGAGTGGCACCCTTGGGTTGGATCTCAGGATCATGGAAATAGACACCATTTAGAGTAATGGAGTAAAGCAGTGGTAGTGAGCTTCATGAAGGCATCTGGACTGGAACAACAAGACAGGAGCTGCAGGCTGCTGGTCACTCAGTCTGACCTTAATACTGCTGATGAGCCATGGACACTGAGCCTATAATGAAAAGACTACTAGCTCTAAGATGTGTGTGTGCACAGTCATGTGTGTTTTTCTCTTTCTCCTTCCCATCCTCATCCTGTGTTCTGGACATTTGTAATCACTCATTGTTATTTCCAACACACTTGTGTTCCTGTTTGCCTACTGCTCTCTTCTCTCTCTGGGAAAGCCCCCCTCCTCTGCAAGGCCTATCTCTGCGTCACTCGATCCTGAGGTCTTAACCAGGCCGCTGCCCTCCTGTACCCACCCTGTCCACCCCTACGAGTCTAGGGTGATGCCTCCTGAGTTTTGTGCCCTGGCCCCTCATTCATTTCATCCCCTCCTGGCCTCCTGCGCTTAGAACATTTAAACATTACATTAAATTACATTGTAAGAGAAAGAATACCACTACCTTTTTGTAAAAGAAAAAAAAAAAGTCGAACATTAAATCTAAGTCTCAGAATCTCTGACAGCCTTCCTCACCTAATCCTGACTCCCCACATCCATTTTTGGAATGAGGTGGGGCAGGGCATCCAGTGTTACCTCTTTGAAGTGTATCCTTCCAGACTTTTTGCTATCACATGATTTTGTGCTTGTGTGTGCTTATCTTTAGCACTCTCTTATGTACCCTGATAACAGCGTTTATTGCATTATGTCTAATGGCTTGTTTCCATATCTGCCCCACCCAATAGGCTACACACTATTAAAGGGCACCCACTGTGTCTTATTTTTATCTCCAGGACCCAGCACAAAGCCAGGCACACAAGGGGTGTGTTTCTGTAAGTAGCTGCCCAGCAAACAGGTTTGGTTGGGTGTGTGTTTGCTGGTGTGAGGTGGGGAGAAAGACAAGGCAGGGTGTGGAGGGAAAAACCACAAGAGGAAGGCATAATTGGAGTGTGACCTCCCCACGTTGCTAAAATTCCCAGAAGACGTCTTGGATCTCTACAGAAGCTGTAAGAAAGGGCAAGGTTGGAGTGCGCAGCTGAGCAGAACACTGAGTTAAGTGCAGGCGCTGATCCCTGAAAGACCCAGCTCAGCCAGAGAGAGAGGGCGACCAGAGGGGACAGGATGTACGTCGTGTCAGCAAAACCTCCCAGCCCCGTGGCTGCGTGTTCAGATTTGCTTGGTCATTAAGATTCAGAGGGGAGAAGCAGAGTCTCTCTGTCTTGAAGGTGCCTATTGAGAATAGACTGTACAAGCACAGATCTGGACGGTGGAAGGACTCATGAATTATGTCTCAAAACCTATGGGAAAAAGTGGTGTGAAACGGCTTTTGTTATTAGAAATGTATTTTATTACCGTAGTTTGGAAGGCTGTTTGGAGACTGGAAATGCTTTCTCCAGGATTCTCCCCACAGGTGGAGAAGGTTTTCTGTATTTGCAGCCTGTCTGCTTTCCTATTAATCATTCCGATTCTCTCCTCCTGTGCATATGTCATGCGCCTCTCTATTTGAAGACTTTATCAGTATTTATCTTGTAGCCTTTAATAAATCATTTGCTGATTGCATGTGATCCAGGGTAGTTTACATGAATGGAACACTACCCTATCCCTAGTTTAGTACCTTGCTTTGACATGTCTGTGATAACTTCTATTTTGGATCTCTCTGAAATGGGAGCTAGAGGACAGGCGGAATTGGCACTCTCATAATGCTTGTTTGGGGAGAAATGGGAATTTCACTTAATCTAATTATCTGTAGTCATTATTTTATTGGGGGATGTACTTTAAACCAGAAACATTTGTTAAAATAGAATAACATGGACCCCTGAAAATGAAGTTTGCCTTCCAATGGGCGGTGTGCTTTAATCCCTCACCCTTCTGAGGCCCTTCAGTTCATGGCATGTTCTAAGCCAGGGGTGGGCAAATTACAGCCCACCTCCTGTTTTGTCAATAAAGCTTTATTGGAACATTTGCTTTACGCATTGTCTAGGGCTACTTTTTTTCTTAATTTTATTTTTTTAAATTTTATTTTATTATGTTAGTCACCATTCATTACATTATTAGTTTTTGATGTAGTGTTCCATGATTCATTGCATATAACACCCAGTGCTCCATTCAATACGTGTGTCTAGGGCTGCTTTTCATGTTACTGTGGCAGAGCTGAGTAGTTGCAACAGACACCTTCAGGCCCACACAGCCTAAAACATTTATTCTCCCACCTTTTACAAAACAACTTTGCTGGTCTCTGTTGTAGACATGTCATGGATATCAGCAGGTGGTGGTGCCCCCGCTCTGCCCCTGGGGCCCTCTAACGCATGTCTCAACTCTGAAGACAGCTCTGGCAGGGACAGTACATATGAACGTGAATATGAACGTGCACACGTCTGTATATGTGTATGTGTGTGCGTGTGTGTGTGTGTGTGTGTGTGTGTGATGTAGAGCTGTGCACCCAGGTGCAAGGGGGAGTTCTTACAGGTTGTACACCAAGCATGGGAATAGTGGTCATCTGGGAGGCAGAATTTTATGTCGTCTCTCTCTCTCTCTCTCATTCTGTGTGTGTGTGTGTGTGTGTGTGTGTGTGTGTGTGTGTGTGTGTGTGAGAGAGTCTTTCTGCAGTTACTGTGTACTAGTTTTACAGCAACAGCGACAAAATCCTTTCTTCTTATGTTGCCTAATTTTAGCTGCATGTTTTGTGGAAAAGTCCTGTAAGGGGACTGCGTAGGGGAAATGCCCTTGTGTCAGGGATTCGCGGTGTGCTGTGTGATACATGAGCACGTGCTTGCAGCTGCCCTGATTCATGGAGAAGGAGCAATTATAGTTATTTTTTTTCCTTGAAAACAAAAGAAAACAATAAAACAAGTTTATGTGTATATATATATGTATGCACATATATGCAAATATATAAATACTTGAATGTAATTCTTTTTCTTCCATCTGTCCCCCTTTTCTGTGCACCCTTTCTTTGTTTTCTCGTTATGTATTGTTATCTTTTTTATTTTTAATTTTTTTTTAGTAGGCTCCATGCCCAGCATGGACTCACAGCCCTGAGATTAAGACCTGCACTGAGCTCAAGAGTTGGACACTTAACTGACTGAGCCACCACCAGGTGCCCCTATGTATTGTTATTTTTGATCAAAGTAACGAATGTGGAAAGCTTTAAGCAAACCAAATGATACCTTTTTAGATTGATTAGTTCATCTTCTAATAGGTTCCCTGCCTGATGAGCTCTCATCAGTTTCTCTGTGTGTCCCGTTTTAGATCATGAGCCATGATGACCATCTTTCCACAGAAGCCTGATTCCTTGAGGGCAAGGGTAGCATCTAGTTCTGCGCCTGGAAAGAGAAAGAGAGAAGAGCAGATCATGATGTTAGGCTCCTCACAGGCATTTTCTCATTTAGTCCACAAAAGGGGCCTGGGATGAAGTCCTTCATACTCTGACAGATTGGGAAAGTCACAGAGATGTAAAACCATGTAGCCCAGAGTTATAGATGATGGGGCTGAGGTTAGACCAGCTCTGTCTGACTTCAGAGCTTATGGTCTTCCTATCATGTCATATTTTGCCCAGTGGTTAACAGAGAGAAGGAAGAAAGAAGGAAGGTCAGAGGGACTTATAAATTAGGAGGAAATAGACACATGAAGACACAGTGATGCCACAGGATTATGTGCCCCACTAGAAGGACACAACATGGAAGCAGCATTCAACTCTGCCCACTGGGCCATGTGTGGAGTGGGTACAGAGGTGGGGGACTTAGGAGAGGGAGTAATGCAAACATAGGGGAATTGCTTATATTTTTTTTAAAATTGAAAATGAAAAGTTTAAAAAAAAATCTGGAAATTTACTGAGAAAAAAATTAGCTTTGGTGTTCTCTCATTCCAAATTCTGAGTTTCTGAGGCAGGGCTAATTCTCCCTTGTGTTGGCAGCAGGGACACTGAAAGACCAGATACTGGTGTGAACTCCAGGCTCTAATAAAGATCTGCTCCCCTGTTTTCCTGCCATTTTCCAATTGAAAACATGCTGAATACTGACAGGTTTTTGGCAGGGGCCAAGTATTCACCAGGTTCAAGTCATTACATTGGAAACGGAAGAGTCAATATTCCTGTTTAAAAAGTTGAATTCAACTTGTCTTGGAAAGAACATTGCCTCATCCTCCACCCACCACTCCCCGAGGAGGACTTGATTCTTTCACCCGAAATAGTCATCTCTTTATCACACCAGGGTGCTTGTGAGGCCATTATGTGGGATTTCTGGAATGAAGTCCTTATTGGAAGCAGTGGCTTCCTCCCCCCTTCTCCCCCTCCAGGAACTTGTGGAATGTGATTTTCCATTTGGCTGGACTGGTTCTGTGTATTTGGCCTGGTCTCCATTCAGCTTTCTTAAGAAAGCCCGTGGCTGCTGTTGTTTTGGCTGTGTGGACCAGCAAACAGAGTTGTGAATTGAGCCAATCTTCTGGAAAATGCAGGCTCCAAAATTTTCAGCTCAGCGTATCTGGAAGACTGAGCCAATGATAAAATGCTGGAGGTGGGGGCTGTGTGTCTCTTATTCAGCTACCCTCTCCTGGAAGGGGCTGCTAAGGTCCAGGTACTTGGTCAGCATTTCAGAGAACATTGCTAGCAGATGCTATGCTAGAATCCCCGCCTCTATCGCCAAGTCCATTCCCACCCATCCCTTCTCTGTGTGTCCCTGTATCACTCCTGCAAATATTTTCTTTTCAGGTCTAAACCCAGTGAGTAGGAATGTGAGGTCCAAATAGTCCGGGATTTTGTCCTTTTCTGGCTAATTTTTGTGAGAGGGAATCACATGGAACACAACAAACCAGGCCAGACACTAGGTCCCAGGCACATTCACAAGATGCTGGGTGAGGGAGCTTGGGGTTCAGATCCAGGGCCAACTTTGTCACCTGTGAACATCACCCAGTCACCTAGGACTGGGGGGCTGTGGCCAAGTCACTTCTTTTTCTAGCATCTTGGTTTCTTCATTGGTACATTGAGCCTAATACTAACCTTTCTCATGGGATAGTTGTGAGGTACGAATGAGAGAATGTGGGAAAAACTTTGTACCATCATGCTTGCTCACTACACATTGGCTGCCTCGCCTCTTCCTCCTCCTCCTCCACCTTAGGTGCAGATTTGTCACGTTAATTATGTTCACTTTTGAGATTCCTGAAATCTTGGGGGTATACCCAAGACAGGAAAAGAGAGAAAGGGGAATATTTGTTGAGCATTTACTGTGTACCAGGCCATGTGGTTCTAGAACCGTCTTGTAATTAACTCCAGGATGTTCTTCACAGGAGAAGGGATGAGTAGTGGAATCTTTCTTTGAAAGCTCTTAGGTGAGGTCACTCATGTTCACACATGTTGTCCAGGAGAATGTTAAAACAGGCCTTGAATATAGTCCTTGTTTCCTATTCCAGCTACAACCAAATCCAAGGTGGTAGAGATACAAGAGTGGTTGCTGAATCACTTCATTTCATCCATCTGTCTGAATTCAGACAAACTTTAGATTCCCCACATGCCTTACCTTCCTTGTTCACCTCCACCTGCCCCCAAATTCAGCTTAGCCCCTGGCATAGGTCCTCAGCCCCACAAATTCAGCTTAGCCCCTGGCATGGGTCATGAGGCACCATTGGCTCTTGGGTAGGCAACATGGAAGAAGTGTGCCAAGATTAACCTCTCCTTAGCATGTTTCATGGGTGAGACTTCTTTGGGTCTAAAGAATTTTTCACTCTTTCTCTCAGCCTTCAGTTGTGACACCAAAGACCATGATGGGGGAGGGAAGGAGAGAAAACAAAACCTGTCACCATACTTCGTGTCCCTACGCTTGAAAGAGAGAGGTGTCCCATGAGAGAGAGAGAGAGGATTACCCCCATTACAAATAAGGAAGGTAGGGCCTAGAGAGCTTATACAACTGGTAAGTGGAGTTGGGTTTTGAGCGTAGGTCTTTCTGATTTCAAGGGCCATGTCTTTCTCTTAGCAACCTAACCTTAGCTTTGGGTTTCCAAGGACCTGTGTTTGAATGTCATAATGTAGATTTGAATAACCTTAGTTCACATTGGAAAATCAAATTCGAAGAGAAGGCCTGTCCACTTTAGATCTTAGTATTAATCATCTCCAGCTACCATAACAAAATACCACAGGTTGGGTGGCTTACGCAACATAGATTTTTTTTTCTGATAGGTCTGGAGGCTGGAAGTCCAAGATCAAGTTTCTGGCAGAGTCTGGTTTTTGGTGAGAGCTAACTTCCCGGGAGGCAGACTGCACTCTTCTTGTTGCGTCCTCATATGGAAGAGAGGAAGCTCTAGTGTCTTTTCCTCTTCCTATAAGGGCACCAGTCCTGTGGGATCAGGATCGCACCCTTATGACCCCATTCAACCTTAGTCACCTCCTAAAGGGTCCTGTCTTCAATATAGTTACATGGGGTTAGGGCTTCAGCATATAAATTTGGGGGACATTCAAGTTACAACAGTATTCATGTCAAGAATACAGTGTCCAGACATGTCCAGACAGTCACAGGATCAGACATGATTTCTAGATTATGGATTCTGATCGCAGCCTCCTTAACGGTGGTAAGGCCCAGCTACAAAAGGGAAGATGATAGGGAGAGCATTGGTGAGAGCATTTAGGAAAAGCAAGTCTCGTTTGAAACATTGTTTCCCTGATTTTGCTTTGCTATAGGGAAACCAAGGCCTGATAATCCTGCTCCATTTGCTCTGGCTCTGTTTTTTATCGTTGTGACTTAGTTTCCCCAAGTTGTAGGTAAAGCAGTTGGCACTGTTAGGTTATACCAAATGCATATGAATGTTAACTACTATTCTCCTATTTGCTATGATAGTTATTAGTGCAGGTAACCAGGTATTTTCAAATCCCCCTGACCTGTTTCAGGAACAAAGCATTTCTAAGCCCCCCACGCCACACCTAATCCCCATCCCCGAGTTAGATGTGGTTATATAACTTGTTCTGGTCAACCACAAAGATGTGGTTATATAACTTGTTCTGGTGAATGGAACTGATGCATATCACTTTGGGTGGAAGCTTTAAGAGCCAGTGCATTATTCAGCCACCCTCTTTTTCTTTCTGCTCCTGCAACCAGCAAAGCTCCAGATGGTGGCTGCTCTTTCAGTCTGGGACCTAGAGGGGCAACAGTATAGAGCAGAGCCCCCAGCTGACCAGCCATGGTCATGAAGTCAATGAAATAGACTTCATTGTTTTAAGCCACCAAGACTTGAGGGTAATTTGTACTATATCATAACCTAGCTTATCTCAACTGTTTCCTGCTGCAGAATCAGCTCTCCCTCCTATTACACTGTGGGCTCTGAATCACTTAGCACCTGGGGTTTCTGTGTTGCCCACTTTTTCAGAGCTATTCTAATAAGACTCAGCCAGTCATTGAGAACTCCTCATTTACCAAATCTGAGTTCTAGGCTTTGACTTCAAATATCTCATTTAAGCCACAGAATGACCCTGTGAAGTAGATGGTGCTACTATCCCATTTTATAAAAGAGGACACCAAAACTCAGTTATGGAAGTATCTTGTAACAAGAGATGCAACCAGGAAATGAGTTAAATCTTGAACCCAGATTTTTCCAACACAAAAGTCCATGGGATTGCCACATTGGTACACAGCATGTCTTCTCAGGTGCCTGTGGGTCTTTAGAACTCTGCATCAAGGTCTGAGCTGTCAGTTAATCAAAGACTATCAGTGATCTGGTCCAGGGGTCAGCAAACTGGCCCGTGGGCCAAATCTGGCCTGTTGCCTGGATTTATAAATAAAGTTTTATTGGAATGTGGCCATGGCTATGTGGTGTTTACATGCTCTAACACTGGCTTTGAATAGTTGTAAAAGAGACCATTTGGTCCACAAAACCTAAATATTTACTGTCTGACTCTTCAAAAAAAGGTTTGCTGACCTTTAATCTAGATGGGCTATGCTTCATTTGAAAACCCGGAAACTGAGACCAGACCAGTGGAGTATGCATTAAAATAGAAAATGATTTTCCTGCAAAGCTGTATGGTGAGCCATTAACCATTTAGGGTCTATGTGCATAACTGGGCTAAGTTATATAATTTTAACATATCATTTATTTTTCTCTGCATTAAAAAAAGGATGGCTGTCTTTGCTTTTCTTTAAAAAATCTAAGAAGTTTTTTTGATAACCCTAATGAAATGGAGATTAAATGAAAAAATCCACTCTTGAATTGGTTTGAAATGAATTCATATTAGTTGATACCATATGTCATATATGGCATTAGCCCTGTTTTAGTTCATTTGACCTTGTATCATGAGCACTTCCTATGTCATTAACATTTAACATAAATGCAATTACTGATGGTTGCATAACATTCTGCTATATAGAAATGCTATAATTTATATAATCATTATAATATTTAGGTTATTAGAAAATTTTTCCATTATACTGAATCTTTATACATAAATCTCTGTCTACATTTTTAATTTTTTCTTGGCATAGATTCCTAAAAGTAGAATTCCTGGCCAAAACATATTAATGGTTTAAAGGTCTCAACTCATTTTATCAATTTCCTTTGAAAGGATTCTCTGATATATATTTTACCTTGAGGATGAAGATAATTATTACACTCCCCAAACCATTGTATATTGTTTTCAGTCTTTCCTATGATGATATGTAAATATGGTATTATTTTATTAAGGATTTATTCATTTATTTTAGAGAGAGAGAGCGGGGGAAGGGGCAGAGGGAGAGGGAGAGAGAGAATCCTTAAGCAAACTCCCCGCTGAGGGCAGAGCCCATTGCTGGGCTGGTTTCCAGGGCTCTGCGATCATGACCTGAGCCGAAATCCAGAGTCAGATGCTTAACTGACTGAGCCACCCAGGTGCCCCTATTATATTTTTGTTTTAATCAGCATGTTTAGGTCACTATTCAAGGTAAATTTTTTTAATATGATACTATTTATGTTTTACGTTCTGAAAATACTCAATTCCAATTATATATCCTTTTACTGATAACTCAAAATACTTTTAGGGCTTCCCTTGATATAGTTATGATTACCTTTTATTTAGTTCTACCATTGTCATTTGTTGGTGTTTTTTAAATTGGTTGGAAATGGCTTTTCTAAGTAACCTCCATCTCAACCCCACCCTGTGCCTTCACTCCCCTCTGAGTACACTTATTGTCATTCTGGTGATCTTCATTTCCTCATGTCAGCCCTTTTTTCTGGGCCTCCAGATTTTCTTTGGGAACTGCAAACCACTATATAAATGTTGGCGGGGGTATTGCTCAGTGGTGACCCTGTGTGTAGTCACTTCAGCATCAGCTTTGACAGCCTCGTTTCCCTGACCTTCCGTTGTTTTTATCTGGCCCATCCCAAATCTTCAACGCACCCATCTTGTGTTTAGGTATGGGAGCACTTCTAGAGAGAATCTCAAAAGTGTCTTCAGCTCAGGTCATGATCCCAGGGTCCTTGGATCGAGTCTGCACTGGGCTCCTTGCTCAGCAGGGAGCCTACTTCTCCCTCTGCCTGACGCTCCCCCTGCTTGTACTCTCTCTCTCTCTCTCTCTGGCAAATAAATAAATAAAATCTTAAAAAAAACACGTGGAACTGTTCAGTGCATTTTTTTGACACATACTCATTGAGCATTGGCTGTGTTTGAGGTACCATTCTAAATGTTTGGGATATGCCCACAAAGAAAGACCACTACCACTACCCTCGTAGAGTTTGCATTCTATGGGGGAGACATACAGTAATCAGTAAACAAACTAAGTAAGTAAATTAGGCATCAGTGCTGTGGAGAAAGAAAAAGTAGAGCAGAGATCAGAGGTGGGAGGGCACTTGTAATTTTAAACGGCATGGTCAGGGTAGCCTTCAATAAAAGGTAAGATTTGAACAAAGACATGATGTAGGTGAGGGGGATGGACATGCAATACCTGGAGGAAGAGCATTCAGGTGAAGAAAACAGCCACCAGGTGGCCCTAAGGCTAGGGTGTAGCTGGTATGTTCTTGGAACAGGAAGGAGGGCAATGGCTGGATTGGAGCAATAGTTGGGGAGGTGAGGGGGGATGAGGCTGGAGAGGTTAAGAGAATTCAGACCATGAGAGGCCACCCAAGGAGTGTGGATTTTACCCTGAGGGAAATGGGAGAATGGAGCACAAGCATGGCGCCTTAGAGGAGTGATTTAATCTGACCCAGGTCTTGAAAGGCCCACTCAGGTTGCTATAATGAGGAGCTTCTGCAGAGGGACAAAGGTAGAAGTTAGGCAACAATTGCAGGGCTAGTGTAGAGAGGATAGTAGGTTCAGGGTGGCAGTAGAGGAGGTAGGGAGATGCAATGAGATTCTAGATATATTTTGAAGGTACAGCCAACTGGATTGACTGCTAGACCGGATTTCAGGTCTTAGAGAAAGAGAGGGAAAAACGGATAGCTCCAAGGTTTTTGGCATGAGCAGCTGGTAGGGTAGGCTGCTGTCAACTGAGATGGGGAAGGTTATGAGAAGAGCAGGCTTTGGGGTGGAGGATTGGGGGTTTCTATTGGACATGTTGTATGTGGGATGTCTAATTAGGATTCCAGGTGGATGTGTTGAGTAGCTAGAGTCAAGCAGGTTTCAGGAGAGAGGTCTGTGCTAGAAATATAAAGTTGGGAATTTCCAGGAAATAGATGGCATTTAAAGCCATTACAGTGTATGATATCCCATGGGAGTGAGTGCAGGTAGAGAATGACCAGCTCCTCTACAAATTTCTGTGCTCTGATATCAGCCGGACTCTGTGTGCAGACTGCTAATTCCTTTGCTTTTTCCTTGACTTATTAGCCCTGGGTTTTTTCAATCTGGGTTATGACTCCTGCCAAGAGTTACAGGAAAGGTTATATGATGCTGTATACTTTGTATCTTTCTTGACTTCAAATGTGATTTAAAACTCAGAAAAAAATGTTTATATTAAAATTATATTTTAAGGGCGCCTGGGTGGCTCAGTCGTTAAGCGCCTGCCTTCGGCTCAGGTCATGATCCCAGTGTTCTGGGATCGAGCCCCGCATCGGGCTCCCCACTCGGTGGGAAGCCTGCCTCTCCCCCCCTCCACTCCCCCTGCCTGTGCTCCTCTCTCACTGTGTCTCTCTCTGTCAAATAAAAAAAAAAATAATAATAATAAAATTATATTTTATGGAGTAGCATGCAATTTTTTTTTTTTAAAGCAAACACAATCTTTTAAAGAAAGTTCATGCTTTTTCTAGGAATCCTCTCATCATTCTAATTTGGCCAAAGTGTGTAGGTGTGTGTCCCCCAGTTTAGGAGTACTGTGGTGGAAAATTTGGGATGTAACCTTACTCGTTCTGCATCACAGAAGAAAGTTCCAGGCTTACACCTTCATTCCTCATCTCACTTGGTTTTGGAACTTTTGATTGTTTCTCAGATCAGCTCTTTCTCTCTTTGTGAAGGTTTCTAAAGTATACAACATAGACTCTAAAAGAACATTCCAAGGAAAGGATAAATGTGGTTTGGTCCGGGGCAGCACCCTTATAAATGTGTGGCCTCCTATGGTGATGATTTTGTAATGATCACTACTTGTATGTGTGATTTGTTTTTTTTGATCCATTTGTTAAAAATGCAGTTTCAGGACTTTGTACTTATATTTCATACAGCTTGATTTATCTTTACAGTTCTCACAGTTGTATATGATTAAAATTCTAGCTTCTCACACAGGATACACACCAGTAAATGGGGGTGGGGGGGGAACAAGGAACCTTGGGAACAGTGACTCCAACTTGAAAGGGTAATGAAGGAAAATTCTGGATGTGGCTGGGCTCTGTTTGTTTCCACCACTGCATTTCTTTTTTTTTTCCATGAAACCAACTTTTATTATGTTATGTTAATCACCATACATCATTAGTTTTTGATGTAGTGTTCCATGATTCATTGTTTGCATATAACACCCAGAGCTCCATTCAGTACATGCCCTCTTTAATACCCATCACCAGGCTAACCCATCCTCCCACCTCCCTCCCCTCTAGAACCCTCAGTTTGTTTCTCAGAGTCCATAGTCTCTCATGGTTCGTCTCCACCACTGCATTTCTTGAGAGAGAAACAGAAAGGTGGAAGCCTCCAGAAAAGAGATATTTGGGGGAGAAAGTCTTTGATCCTTTTTTGAGACACCAGAAATACTTAAGGATTTGATAAAGACAGATAGTTGGAGAATATAAAGACAATTTAAAACTCCATGAAAAGCAGAAAGTTACATACACAGAGCCATATTATCATTGCCCTTTACTCAGCTAGATTAATCACCATCACAGAGGAAGCCTGGACTTGTTTTTAAACACAGGGCAAGACACTTTGAGAGCAAAGTACATTCTTTGGGTAAAGCAACATTTATTGAGCATCCACTGTGTGTTAGTACCTTCTTGAATATAATCACCTTTTATAAAATGCTCAACTTGCCTATGGGATAACTACTAACATTTCCATTTTTTAGTGGCAAAAACTCCAATATAGAAAAGATAAGAAACTAGCTCCAAATTGTGCAGTCACTCAGTAGCATGTTGGAATTCACATCCAACCTGCTTGCTTTGAAAGCCCAAGCTCTCTTCTACCTATGCTGCTCTTTCCCAGGGTCCAGGCAGAACAGTTGCAGAAATGATTGTCAGCCACCTAAATTCTATGGATGAAGTCAGTGTTTTAGTCATAAATACATTGTTAGCAGAAACAGAACTCCAAAATAAAGCTACCCCAAAATGAAGCACAGCATTCATCCCCAGCCAATGCATATTAAATAATAATTAGCCAATTATTCTACCATAGTAATATCGAAGGTAGCATTTATTAGAGTTCTTAAATTAGTGGTTCTCAACCAGGGGCAGTGTTTCCCCAAGGGGATATTTGGCAATGACTGGGGGAGTGCTCCTGGCATCTACTGGGTAGAGACCAGGGAGGCTGTTAAACATCCTACCAAGTACAAGACAGCTCCCACCTGCATCCAAACAAAGAATTATCCAGCCCAGAATGTCAGCAATGCTGAGTTGAGAAACCCTGCCCTAAATAAAGAATATATGCACTGAAAGGCAACAAATGTAACTGGATTAACATGTGGATTCTTTCTCCTTTATTTCTCCAAAAGATAATCAAATTTTTTGAATGAATATTTATTTTCCAACATTATTTTAGCTGTGTTTTGATATGAAGATGAAAAATACCCCTAATAGTCTGGATAAAGTGACTACTTACTGATGTCCTGTCAAGGTTCAGGTGTTTATAAAGCATGTTGGTCAGTGGAGTGTGTATCCTCCATTGTATATACATACAGGGTATTGGGGTGTGTGTGTGTGTGTGTGTGTGTGTGTGTGTGTGTGTGCGTGCACTTGCTGGTTTTGTTGGGAAGTATAAATTGGGTTTTGGAAAAGGATACCCCCCACTACCTCCAGCCGTAAGCCTTCACTTCTTCCTATTAAGATTTCCCCTGCAACTTGGCCTCTTTTAAACTCCTATCTCGTGTAGTCTCTCTTCTAATCTAATACCTCCGTGTACATATCTAAACATGATCAGTGACAGTTTTCGCTGCGGGGTGAGGCTTTCACTGACAAGGCCAGTGAGTGCTGATTTGAGACCAGCCATTGTGAGTGACTTCAGCTGTCTCTTCAAGTGACATCCAGCTATTTGAGAAAGGAGTGATGACGAAAGTTCTTTGGACAGAAAACTTTCGCTGACAAGAAGGTGACAGGTCCTTGCACAGCTGGTCTCTGATATGCCTCGGAAGGGGCCCATGGAGTGACTAATTTGAGCTTTTCAGTAGCTGCGAGGAAGCGTGGGGCCCATGCACTCTTAGGGCTTGGAGAAGTCTGTAAAACAGACTGGAAGTGGACACAGGCTGGAGGAACCCATCAATGGTGGGCGATAGGCCAGGGAACCCTGTCTGTTTAGAACATGAGAACATTGAAAATATTCATGGTGAATGTATATCTGTTGTTTTTGCCTGCCTAGAAGCCATTCTTCCTTCTCCTGGTAACAGCACCTCATTTCTCCTTTAGCAAGGCACCCCATGCCTACTCTCATTTGGTTGGAGCCAACCCTGGCCTGCTGGTTCCAGGGATTAGCCAGTCAACGCATCCATTCCCTTCACCGCAGTGATTGGTTCAGGGAAGGGTTGGTGACCCAAGACAATCCAATGGGACTTGGTTCTGTGCCTTCTGCATAATTGTTAAGAAAGAGATGCTCTTCTCCCTGCTGTCACCAAGCTGTAGATGTAAGCTTGGAATTTCTGGGGATTACGATGTGGAACAAGGTATCTCAGAGAATAGAAGAGCTGAGAAATAGAGAGAAAGAGACATTCCAGTCCTAATGAAATTATTTGAGCTCCTAATTTAGCTGTATGTGAAGGGCCTTCTATCCTAGACTTTCCATTACACAAACCAGTGAATTCCTATTTTCCCTTTAGCTGATTTAAATTGGTTTCTCCAGAGACAGAGTCTTGATCCATACAAATAGGTACCATTGTGAGTGCCTGCTATATTGTCAGCTCTGTGTGTCCCTGGGGCCATTTTTCCTCACAGTCACCTCTGGGGTGGGCATTCCTGGTCCCAGTTTAGGCATACGGAAGTCTGAGACTTGGAGAGATTAGGTGATGCCTAAGGGTGGCAACTAGTAAGGGTGGCACTGAGAAGCAAGTTCTCTGTCTTGGAAATGTGCATCTCCATTTTCTGTGTAGAGAGGGTGGAATAGTGTGGGTTTTGGAGCCAGACTGTCTGGCTTTGAGCTTTTACTTAATGCTTCTGAGAGATGTGCCATTTATAGGAAACTTAATGTTTCTTGTACCTCGATTTTCTCATCTGCACAATGGAGGTTATAAATAATTGTACCTACTTCAGGGTGGTTGCAAGGATTAAGTGAGCAGATGCTGTGAAGTCCTTAGAACAATGCCTAAAACAGGAATTGAAACGTTGAATACTCAGTGCATGTTAGCTGTCTTTATTTTCTGTGACCAGGAATGAGCTGGAGTGGCTTCTTTAGGGGCAAGACTGAGGCTGTGCTGTCTTAGAACGGATACTCCCAAGAATCCTGAACACCTAAACTGATTGATTAGAACTAAAAGTAATTATTCTATGAATAGGGGAGAAGTCATAAAAAAATGGGTGTTTAAATGGGTAATACATCATGTTTCATTTATTTGTTTGTTCCATAAGTGTTTATGGAGTAACCAGTCAGTGCCAGATGTTGGGTTGGATGCAGACACGAAGAGATCAGAGTCCTTCCCTTCAGTAAAAGAAGTTGAGGCACAAATAATATTAATAGAGTAGGGAAAGTGTTGTGTACTGTAAGAGAGAAGAAGTAAAGTGCTGTGGAGGCTTGTTTGGAGGACAGATGATGTGAAATAGGACAAAATGAAAGGACTCAGGGCCCAGATGTTAGGTAGGCAGGGTTCTGATGTATAGAGTTGGGGTGTTTCATGCGAGGGAAAAGTAAGTGCCAAGCTATAAGGAAATATGGATCATACTTCTCTATTCTCTTCTTTGAGGAAGGAGAGTATATACAGATGCCCAATGCCATCTTGTTCCCATCTTGTAACAGGGTCCTACTGATGTGTTGAAGGATTGGACAATCATTAGCGTTAGAATTGACTACATTTTATAGTCTGGTCATCAGCTCATCAACACATGGAACAAAGCCCATCCACAATGGCCCAGCCCAAAATAAAGGAGTAGGAAGCTGGCTCTATGTACCTCTCCTTCCACTGATGTTCCCTTAGCTTATCCAGAGGCTGTCACATTCTGACAACCTCTGGTGCACCCATCTGATGGTCCCACCCTTTTCTTTTCTCTTTCAGCAGAGTCAGAAAGCTGTTTTGGCATGTTCACCAATGTTGTTTCCTGGTGTTATGTACTCTTCCTAGGGCTGTCAGATTGGCTCTCTTCATTCATCCTCCATTCTTAGTACCTCCCGTTCCTACTTTTGAGGGCCCACCATTTCCTCTTCCTGGACCAGAGCATCTTTTCTTTCTCCCTAGTGAAGCCGGTAGGCTCTCTGTATTACAAGCAAAGTCTCACCAATTGGATTTTGGAGGGCTGATAGGAGGGGAAGGAGCAAGGATTGGGTGACCAGGGACTCTGTGGTGGTGAGCAGGTTTTGGCTTGTCAGGAGCTCATAGTCTAGAAGAGACACACAGGCCACAATTAAATATAACAGAGTATGAACAGCACATAAATAGTAATATATCCAAGGTCCAGGGTGGAGGAAGGAGTAATTGATCCAATTGGTAGGGGATAGGAAATAGTCAGGGAAGGTTTCCCATGGAAGATAATATTTCAGCTGGATTTTTAAGGATGGGTAGTATTTCACAAAGTTGGAAAAAAAGGATTAGGGGCATTCTGCACTGTCAGGTATAGTAGAACTAGTCACCTGAATTGAGATGTGCTCTAATTATAAAATATACTAAATTTTGAAGAATTAGTACCTCCCCCCCCAAAAAAAACCCTGTAAAGTATCTCCTTAATAACATTTTTATATTGATTGTATGTTGAAATGATCACATTTTGGATATTTTGGGTTAACTAAAATATATCATTAAAATGGATTTTCTTTGTTCATTTTAAAAAAATTGTACAGTTACTTTTATTTTTTAATGTTTTATTTTATTATTTTTTTTAGAGAGGGAGGGGGAGAGAGAGAGAGAGGGAAAGGAAAGAGAGAGGCAAAGGGAGTGAGAGGATATTAAGTAGGCTCCACACTCAGTGCAGAGCCTGACATGGGGCTCGACCTCATGACCCTGAGATCATGACTCAGGTGCCCCACAAAATTTAAAACCACATATGTGACTCTCCTTTTTGTGCCTTGTTTTAGTTATATTTCTTTTGGACAGCACTGCTCCAGGCAAAAGAAATAGCAGAGGGGCAGAGGCAGGCCGGAGTGAGGGCAGAAAACTGGCTGGCTCAGTTGGAGTATGAAGGCTTCAAATCTGAGGGGTGGGGAGAGGTGTGAAACGTGGCTGGAAAGGTAGGCCAGAGCAGACCACCTGAGGAGGCCCAAGTGATATCCTGACAACAATGGGAGCTGTTGAGGAGGTCAAATGGAGAGACTCCATAGGCAGATTTATGTTCCTCATCTTCAGGGCAGTCAGCAGGGTAAAGAGTCCTGATTTGTAGAAGACATGGAGATGGTGATTGTCCAGCTGTATTTATTTCCCGTGGCCGCTGTAATAGTATGCCACAAACTGGGTGGCTTAAAACAAAAAAGTCTGAATAAAACAGGGTAGTTGGGATGGAGATGAGATAATGTGTTTGAACAATATTTAAAGATAATTTACATTAAAGCTTAGAATGATAGAATGTCCAAGATTTACTTCACAAAGATCCACAAGAGGGGAGGAAGTGAGTGTAGTATAAACATGATTTCTCTGAGTCGATCAATTATTGAAGCTGGTAGGAATGTAAATCATTACAATATTCTCTGTACTTTTATATATGTTTGAAATTTTCCAAAATAAAAACATTTCAAGAGAAGGTAATCAAGAATATTCCATTTCCTTATGTTAATCACTTATTAATTATATTTCAGTTTTGGTGTGCCTGGCATTTGAGGAGTCCTTTGTTGATGGATTGTGGGGTAGCCACAGATTTGGTTTTTCAATGATATGACACTCTTGTATCACCTGACAAATAGGCCTAAAGATTTACTTTGTGTGCAGGCACGGGCACTTGTGACAAGATTTTGTCTCAGGACAAATGCCCTTTCGTCACAAGAGAATGGGAAATTGATGTCACCTTATCCAAACCAGGAGCAGTGAAAACCCATGACCAGTCAGGCTCTTGTTGGAAGGAAACAGTTTGTTTTTCTTAATCATCCCAATGTCACTTACAAATAGGAATGAACGACAGCGGTCCCTTTCTGACTCCATAAACTAACTATCACAGGGAAAGATGAGCCTATTTAACTGAGGGAAAATGCTGAAATAGTTTAATTGTCTTGTCTCCATAGGAGACGGTTGTTATCAGGGTGAGGGAGGGTGAAGCAAAACCCAGTGAAATATTCAATGTAGACAAGAATATGTGGGTGAGAGTGATTCTGTAGTTTAAACCACGTGCTTTCTTTTCAGATCATTTTTAGTTTTGCTGCGAAGTGTGGTATAAAAATGATGTCAGCAGAATGGTTTGCTGGGGTTATTTAAAAGCCTGCATATACCATTTACAAGGTATGTTGTTGACAGTTAAAAATGACATATCTATTATTCATGGGCCCCCCCCCGACATAGAAGAGGTTGCTTGAACTTGGCAGCTGTAAATGAGGGAAGAGGAAAGTGATGGAGTTCATGATGTAAATCCACGCTTAAACATGTCTCAGGCTATTTCAGGAGCTTGATATTGCAATTTTCCTATGAGGGATGACCAGCTCAGGGACATCCTCGTCTGATATAAACACCACTTAATGAAGTTTCCTTGTACCCTCCAGTTGTTTATTGCAATTTCTTTGCTATATTCTTCTTCTTCTTCTTCTTCTTCTTCCTCTTCCTCTTCCTCTTCCTCTTCCTCTCCTTCTCCTCCTTCTCCTCCTTCTCCTTCTTTCTTCTTCTCCTTCTCCTTCTCCTTCTCCTTCTTCTTCTTCTTCTTCTTCTTCTTCTTCTTCCTTCTTTTTTTTGGTCTGCCTTGTTCTGACTGTGGTGATTAGGAGCACACAGCCATGCCAGCTGCTAGCCTTGAAGCCCGAGTCTAGTGGCCCAGCCCTTCTAAGGACCAGGTTCCCTGTATTTAAAATGGATATGATGATTTCTAGCAGTTTCAGAAAGTTTTGAGAGAATTCAAGGGTATAATTCATGTGATGGACTTAGCACAGTGTTTGCCCTACATGAAACACTCAATCAATATTGGATACTAGAGAGTTTGAGAATGAAGAGATTTGCCAGGCCTTAAGAGCAGCAAAGAAAATGAAACCCATGTGCTGAAGTGTGACTTGTAGACTTGGGGCAGCCGCATTACTGCCGGGGAGCTAGTGAGATGTGCAGAACCTCAGGATCCACCCTGCACCTGCTGAATGAGCAGCTGCACTTTGACATGATCCCCAGGTAATTTGTATGCATGTTAAATATGAGAAGGGCTGGACACACTTCTGTTACGGATATGGTAAGGGAGGGTTTCCCTGTTGCCTTGGAGCTGGACACACAGGTGCTAAGTAACCTATCCATTCCAGAGGGCTGTCAGGAGTTGGGGCTAGGCACTCTCTTTTGGACCCTGGCTCCACCCCAGATTTCTGAATGTTTATAGAACTGGCTCTTCCACCAGTCTAAATGAGCAGAAGCCTGGGGATGGAGGTCAGTGCAGGGAATTACCAGAGTCATGAGTTGTTGGCTTAAAGTAGAAGAATTTTTGAAATTTTCTTTCTGCTCCTCACAAAGCCAAGTAAGGAAATGCCTTCAGGGACATCACTCTTGAAGCCCGGGGATGCTTTAAAGAAGTAGAAATCGGCATGTCATACCCACTGAATGGTGGCTGAATTGGGAACCTTCAGGCCCAGCCTGGTGGTACCATTTTCTCAGAGTGGAGCATGGTGAGGGCATTCTTGGGGAACATGTGTTCCCTGGAATTTGGGAGTGTATTGTATTTGGGAGTCCCTGAACACAGGGACTAAGGGGCTGATGCTTCTCCCCTAGAGATTTTTGAAGTCAGGACATGCCTGGGAAAAGAGATGAGGAAACTACCCCATTCCAGGCCCTTGTGACCCTCAGAGAGTACAGAAGGGGCTTCTGAAGTTCTTTGACTCCAGGTGAATGAGCATGGATTTAGAGAAACAGGCTTTGTGGTGCTGTCCTTCTTATATGGGGTGAGTAGGGGCATGATCATTAGTGTGGTTGAATGGGAAAAAAGTTTCCCATCTTTAGGGTCCTTGGTGATAGACAGGGTCGGGTGAAGTTGTCTACCATCCCACAAGACCATGGCTCCTCTGGGAGGAGATCACCATGCTGGCAAAGATAATTGGTAGCCAACAGGATCCTCAGACAATGACAGAGTGACCGTGTTGCTTCCCTACCACCAGGCAGGCGACCATTTTCCTCTTAGGTCTCGATTCCAGGTAGGAGATACCTTGCAACTAGCCTTTGGATTTCCCTCCCTTCAAAGTGCTAGGAAGGGAGGAGTGAAAATGAAAACACTTCCCCTCCCGGTTCCATAAGAGTTACAAGCTCAGCTGGTGATGATAAAGGGGAGGGATTTCAAAGTGGATATGAGTTTGGAGTCTCGAGGTGGGCTGGACTTGCAATAACTGAAAATTACCACGACATTTTGGAATCTAGTCAAAAGTTTACTAAGAGAATAGAGTTAGAAAATCAACAGTCCAAGGGAGTGACTGGAGAAAAAAATACAGTGTTTCTGGTTTACATCTCTCTGAGTTGTACACTATTAGCTCAAAACACAGGTTCCTTAGTCTTTCAGGTATTTCATATAGTTTTGGCCATGTCATCAATCCTTGGCTTTCGTGATTTGCAGTAACTTTCACTTTTGCCTAAGGATGAATTTGAAGCCCTTGTTCAGAGCTGAGAGCAGAGAGGGAGCATTGCCCATTCACCAGCCTACTTACCTCAACCCTCCTTTGTCATCCTTTGCTTGTTTTCCTGGACACAGCGACGCTCTGCTGTGTTGTTTACTTGTAAATACTGACACTGAAAAACCAAGTGCTAATTCAGGTAACAGCAGGGAAGTAAAACTGGAGATGTCTAAGAAAGGAATGATTCAGAGCCAGAAAGCAGAAATTTGGAAGAGTCTGGGGAGAGGGATGTCTGTTTCAATGTGGCTTAAAGCTGTGATATGAACATGTTGGCTGGAATTCCAATGCTAAGACAAGAGGAAGTGTTTAACAGGCTAGTGTGCCTTCATCTCAGGGATGAATAGACCTTCCATGCCCTAGACTCAGCCTTCAGTGGTGTGGTAATTACTTCAAATATCCAAAAGGTTGTCAGTGGGAAATGGGATTGGCATTATCTCAGGATATGGACTCAAAATCAATAGAAGAAAACTTGGGGCTTTGGAAGTTCTTTGGAACAATAAGAGCTGCCTCATGAGAGTCAGGCTTCTGTCACATGTCATGAAATATCAGTGTTTTTAGAGCCCTAAGAGATCTACATTATAATCTACATCTCCTTATCTGGTGTCCCCGATGCCACCCCTGCATGTGATAAGTCCCAGATACTGCCAGGAGCATTGAGATATAAGGGTAAATTATTCTGGAGAGTTAACTATGAAATCAATATGTCATGGACCAGAACAGAAAAGTGTAAAGTTGTTGTTGCCTTAATCACAGTAAAAATAATAGCTAAAATTACCGTGTGCCTGTTATTATGTGACAGGCACTTTGGGAAGCCTCTCGCTCATCCTTTCATCCATCTGTCTGTTCATCCATTCACCTACCCCCCCCCCCCCCCCCCCCCCCCCCCCATCATCTGTCATCTTCTCATCATTTTGTAAATCCCCAAGAGGAACCTGTGAGGTTTGTATCATTATGTAATACAGATCTGATCTGTAATCTGGTTGAAAATATTCAATATCCAAAGATGAGATGAGTCTCTAGATCTGGGGGCTAGTCACCTCTTAAAGTATGGAAAAGGAGAGACAGAGAAGCTGAGTCTCAGAGGGCAAGGACAGCCCAGGCATTATTCAGAAGGGAAGGATTCTTGTTTACGTGTCTCAGAGCTTCACTATATCCTGGTTATGCTAGCTAGCCCTTTAGTGGGGAAGGTTTTCTACTTTTGGAACTCCTCTTTGCTGTTGCTTAAGTGGGCATCAATTTGGGCCTGTAAATCCATCTTATTTGTACCTTAACTGAAAAACTGCATTAAGAAAATATAAACTGTAGTGTGTGCATAGTGAAACCGTGAACATGTGTGTGTATGTTTATATAAAATATATCATAATATATGATTATTATATCTACCTAATAATATATAATTCACACATGTACAAATTAAATACACTGATATAGAGACCATTTTAGCTCACCTGAGGCACTGAAGGGATGGGAAGGCAAAGCTTTCTCCCCATGCTGGGAACTCATTTTTGTTGAGTCCCTGCTATGGGTCGATGTTCTCCTGTGTGTGATAGAGCCAAAACTTGAACCCAACTATGACCACTTTCAAAGTTGGGGCTCCTCCAGGTGAGACTTGCTGTATTTCCTTGCCTTTTTTTGAAATACCCAGCAGTTGAGAAATCTGATCTCTAACTTAGTCTCAAGGTGACAGCCGCCCTTCAGCCACAACCAAGAATAGGACCTGGGACTCGAGCCTAATGGGGACGGGGAGCCTGGTCCACTAACTGAGGGGCACCACTCAGCCAGCCTGGCTCCTCTCATGGCTCGGTGCTGCTGTGGAGTATTGTGAGTTGAGGTGTCTGCCATCCTGAAGTGGGTTTAAATCCACAAAGATAAATCTCAGCCGTGGAGGTACAATTCTACTTCACTTAATGTTTTGTGGAGACTTTGAACAGTAACATTTGGAATATTTGCCCTTGAGGATAGTTTGAGTGCATTTCCCTGAACTGGATTTCCAGGATCAGACCAGCTGATTACTGATTTTATGAGCAAATCTTGGAATGCTCATCAATGATTATTCTGCTGCACGCTCAGTGTGAGTGGAGCTGAGCCATGCTGGGTCTCAGGTTGTGAGCACAGGATTCATGTCTTGACTTTGAGCGAGAGCGGAATCCCAGAGGCAAGAAGAGATTCTTCTGGGAAGGACTGTCAAGCATATCTTCTTGTTTTTCATTTGTCTTGGCTTTTTTGTTTGTTTTGTTTATGTGAAGGGCAATTCGTTCTTTTTTTAAGAACTGAGAACTGTGTCTTCAAAGTAGGTGGTTGGGACATTGCAATAATTAATCTTGTTTCTCTGGTAGCAGATTCACATGCCAGAATAGTTCTTTCTTTACTTGAAAACCCTTCCTATCTTGGAATGCACAATACAGTGATGAACAGTGGTTCCCAAGGGGATGGGGAAGCCACACTTAAGCCCGCCCCAGGGGAACAGCAGTGGAATTGATGTTGCCTCTGAGTTCCTCCTGCATGTATTGAAAGTTGAACTGCCCGGAAGGATGGAACATACATTTTTGTCAGCCCAAGAATGCTTCTTACTTTGGGTGGGAATTCCTTTTCTCTTCATGCATGAGGGCTTCATCCATCACTGACCTTCCTTGTCCAATTTCATTAACCTGAGCTTGTGTTCATCTTGTGGCAGCTTAATAACCTTTATTTGTGGAATCCCTCAAAGAAAGCCTTGGTTATAAATCCCACGTCACAGAAATGAAGGCATAAATGCCAATCTGTGTCACTGCATAATATTTATTATTTTAATTAAAGAAAATGGATAGTGACATTTATTAGGTCACAAGTTACTTGTTAATGGCAATGAATGACAAAAAATTACTGATTTTATGAGCAAATCTTGGAATGCTCATCAATGATTATTCTGCTGCACGCTCAGTGTGAGTGGTGCTAACAATGCATCGGGCACATTTTTGGGAGCCGATGCTTGTTCTTGGTGAGACACACTTCCTGTAACAGAAAGCATCAGCTTACTGAGAGGGAGAGTCAGAACTAACTGGTGAATTCCAAGTTGCTTTTCTCCCCCAGCTCTCTTTAGGATGTAGTGTGGTTTTCTGAGATAATTACAAATATGTTTGTGTATGTGTGTCATTTACTTCCCAAACAGATTAAACATGGTGTCAGGAGCCAGGGATTTGTATTAGAATATTGGTCTATCTCTGAAGCATTCCCACTGAGGTACCTGTTCAGACTGGGAAATAAGTAAGAAAGAGTGATACATAATAGTCCCAAGGCTGGGGACTTCTAGGGTGTTCAGACGCACATTATTTCATTTAATGCTGCTACTGCCACGAGGAGCATACTTTATATCTCCGTCTGTTTATTTATTCATTCAGTCAACATAAATGATTGGGATTGTTTTAGGGAATAGTTCATGGGTGAGAAAACAAACACACAATGGTTGAGCAACTTGTGCGTGGTCTACAGTCTGTAAATGACAGTGCTGGTGTGTGAACCCGTCGTTTGTGTGACTTCAGAACCTGTGCTCTTAGCAGGACTCCACTGTGCTCCTGTGACAGTGTCTTCTTTTTTTTTTTTTAAGATTTTATTTATTTATCTGAGAGAGAGAATGAGATAGAGAGAGCATGAGAGTGGGGAGGGTCAGGGGGAGAAGCAGACTCCCTCCTGAGCAGGGAGCCCGATGCGGGACTCAATCCTGGGACTCCAGGATCATGACCTGAGCCGAAGGCAGTCGCTTAACCAACTGAGCCACCCAGGCGCCCGTGACAGTGTCTTCTAATGATGGGGGTTTTGACCACCACAATGGAGCAGCTAAAGGAGATCTGTGGCTCTGGCGAGCTCTCTGCTGTTAAAATTAATTCTTGTTTGCCAGGATATCTAGAAATTTCTGTTTCCCGTGGCTTTGAATCCTTTGGCTTTTGTCTGGCTTCTTTCCTGAGTGAACAGGCTGAAAATCTAAGACACACTCATTTCTTTAACAAAAATTGTTATCTTGTTTACGATCATAGCTGGTTGTGGTCTTTATTTTAATGTATATTTTATTTGAGTCCTATTTATGGGAAAATATTAAAATACAAGGGCTATACTGTTTTTACTTCAGTATGCTAGAAAGTGTTTTATTCCTTTAGTCCAGCGACAACAAGAATAATTTTGTTCTAAAGACAGATACAATCTATAATCCACATTTATAAGGTGGGCTTAAAGATAAAGCCACAGGAGGGAAGAGAGAGAAATAAATACTTTTTAAATGCATATTTTGTGTTAGCCATTATACTATATGCTTTACATGCATTGTAACATTTAACCTTTTAAGATATGAATTACTATTTTCCAAGTGGGGAAATTGAGGCTCAAACTCTTTCCACTATGCAACTAAAGGCTATTAGATCAATTGCACATAGTTGGTGTACATTCCTATGAAGCCTTTGATGTTGGGGCACTCACTGCCTGACCTTTGTAAAAAATTTTGGAGGTAAGGGCGCCTGGGTGGCTCAGTTGGTTAAGCGACTGCCTTCGGCTCAGGTCATGATCCTGGAGTCCCTGGATTGAGTCCCGCATCGGGCTCCCTGCTCGGCAGGGAGTCTGCTTCTCCCTCTGACCCTCTTCCCTCTCATGCTCTCTGTCTCTCATTCTCTCTCTCTCAAATAAATAAATAAAATCTTAAAAAAAAAATTTTGGAGGTAACATGAACATGAATATATATCTTAAGTGAGTTATCTTCAATGAGTTTTGACAAATGCATGCACCTGTCTAATTGTCATCCCAATCGAGATGTAAAAATGTTAACAGCACTGCAGAAAGTTCCCTCATGCCCTTTCTAGCTAATCCCCGTCACCTACAGTCATGCACTGTCCTGATTTCTTCATCACAGATTAGTTTTTCTCTTGTTCTAGGGCTTCCTATTAATGCAGTTTTATAGTATACACTCTTAAATTTATGGCTTCTTTTATTCAGCGTATTGTTTTTTAGATTCTTCCATGGTGGCATGTGTGTCAATAGTTCATTTCTTTTTATTGCTGAGAGCATCACATTGCATTGATATGCCACCATTTTATTTATTAATTCTCTTGCTAACAGATATTCGCATTTTTTCCATTTATGGGCAATTATGGATAAAGCTGCTATGAGCATTGTTTTGCAGGTCTTTGTGCGGATGTTTATTTTCATTTTTCTTGGGTAAATAGCTAGGATTGGGATTTCTTGGTCATAAGGCAGGCGTATGTTTAACATAAGAAAGTGCCAAACTCTTAACCAAAGTGGTGGTGCCATTTTATGTTCTCACCAGCAGTATGTGAGTGTTATGGTTGCTTCATACTTGCCAAAATCTGCAGCTGTCAAGCTTTTTAATCTGAGCCATTCTAGTAGTTGTGTTCGTTTTAATTTGTATTTAGTTTTTGCTTTAATTTGTTTTTCCCTAGTGACTAATGATGTTGGGTACTTTTCCTCTGTGCTTATTGAGCATTCAAATGTCTTCCTTCATAAAGTGTCTACTCAAATCTTTTGCCAGCCTTCTGTTTTCTAAAATTGGGCTGTTTATGTGTATTTTATTTATTTGTAAGAGTTTTTTATATATTCTCGATCTAAGTCCACTGTCAGATAAATATTTTGCAAATATTTTCTTTCAGTCTGTGGCTTATCTATACATTTCCTTCCTTTTCTTGTAAACCACTTTATTGAGGTATGATTGATATATAAAATGTTGCATATATTTTTTAATGGCTTTTCATTCTGCTTAAGTCTAACTTATTCTTTTCCTTTTATAATTATAATTTTCATTGTTTGATCTACTTCAAGACTACGAAGATATTTGCCTGTGTCATCTCCTAGTAGTTTTGTAGTTTGGTTTTTACAGTTAGGTCTGTGAGTCATCTTAAATTGATTTTCATATTGGGATTGAAGTAAAGGTTGAGGTTCATTTTTTACCATATGGACATTAGGTTGTTTTAGCTCCATTTGTTGAAAAGCCTCTTTTCTCCATTGAATTGCTTTGGTAACTTTATAAAAAAAAAACCCTACTACCATACATAGGTATTTCTGGGCTTTGTTCTGTTCCATTGATCTATCTGTGCATTCAGTACCAATAATGCACAGATCTGTGTCCTTTGCATTGCCATGCAAATTTCAGAATTAGATTGTAAATTTCTAAAAAAAAAGTAACACCTCTGGGATTTTGATTGGTACTATGTTAGATCTATACGTCAGTTTGGAAGAGAATCGGTACCTCTAATTATTGAATCCTCAAATCCATGAACATGATCTATCTCCATTTATTAGGGAGTCCCTTAGTTTCTCTCAGCAGTGTTGTAGTTTTCAGGGATGAGAGTCTTCATGAGTCTCACATGTTGTCTACTTCATCCACGTTGTAGATTTACGCTTAAGTATTTTTGTTGCTGTTGTAAATGGTGTAATTTTAGAATTTAATTTTGTAATTGTTCATTGCTAGTACATTGGAATGGATTTTTATGTATTCACTTACTAGTTCTAAAACTCAAGAAGTAGATTACTTAAGATTTTCTATTACACAATTATGGTAATCTGAAAATAAAGATATTTTTATTTCTTTCTTTCAAATCTGTATACCTTTTATTATTCCTTCATTAGGAATAATAGGACTTCTCATTAAATAGAAGTAGTGAGAGCAGAAATCCTTGCCTATTCCTCACCTTAGGGGAAAATGCCACTTTTCACTATTACATATGATGTTATTTGTAAGTTTTATTTTTTTAATAGATGCTTTTTATCAAGTTGAGGGATTTTTCTTTGTTCCTAGAGTTTTTTTTTTTTTTAATTATGATTGGGCGTTGAACTTTGTCACATTCTTTTTTGAATCCATTGTGATAAATAGCCATAGCATATTTTCCTTTATACTGTGGGTATGGTCAGTTACATTCATTGACTTTCTAATATTAAACCAATCTTACGAATTAATGATAGGGACTATTTGATCATAATGTATTACCTTTTAATAAATTTCCTGATTTGCTTTGTAAATATTTTGACTAGGGTTTTTCTATCTTGTTCATGAGGTACATTGGGCTGAAATTTTCCTTTTTGCCTTTTTCAGGTTTTTGTATCAGGGTTATATTGGCCTCATAAAATGAGTTGGGAATTATCTCCCCTCCTCTATTTCCCAAAAGAGTTTGTGTAAGACTCATTCATTATTGAATTCATAAAGGCCTGGAATTTTCTTTGTGGAAATATTTTTCATTATGAATACATTTTTTTTCAATACATATAGTACTATTCAGGTTTTCTATTACTTTCTGTGAAGTTCTGGTAATTTGTGTCTTTTAAGGAATTTTTCTACTTCATCTGTGTTGTTAAATAAATTCCATATATTTGTTCGTAAGAGTCCCTTAACATCATTGTAATGTCTGTAGTTATATTCTTTCATTATTGACATCGGTAATTTATAGTTTTCTTTGTTTTTTTCTTGACCATATTTGTTAGTAAAGCTCAATTTTATTGATCTTTTAGAAGACTCAACTTTTGGCTTTGTTGATTTTTCATTATTTATTTTTATTTTCACTGATTTCCTGTCTTTATTATTTCTTCCTTTTATTTACCTGATTTAAATTTGCTCTCCTTTACTACTGTCTTTCTAGCAATGGATCATTGATCTTAGACCATTTAATTTTTTATATTTTTATTTATTTATTTATTTTTTAAAGATTTTATTTGAGAGAGAGAGAAGGAGAGACAGTGAGAGAGCACAAGCGTGGAAGACAGGGAGAAGCAGGCTCCCTGCAGAGCAAGGAGCCTGATGTGGAGCTCGATCCCAGAACCCCGGGATCATGACCTGAGCTGAAGGCAGACGCTTAGCTGACTGAGCCACCCAGGTGCCCCGATTTTATTTTTTAATATAAACTTTTAAAGCTATAAATTTCCTGCTAAACACTACTTTAGGTGCAACATGAACATTTTGATATATTGTATTTTTCATTATCATTCAGGTAGAAATATTTTCTCATTTCCCTAATACTTTTTTTCTTTGAAGTATGGATTATTTAGAAACATGTTGTATATTTTTAAAAATATTTGGGTATTTTATAGGCATTTTTTTCTTGTTTAATTTCTTGTTTAATTGTTTTGCATTGTCTTCTATCAGTGTTTTATAAGCTCATAATCTCTTTTTTTTAAAGATTTATTTATTTTAGAGAGAGACAGTGCATGAGCATGTGCACAGGGGCCTGAGGCGGGGGGGCGGGGGGCGGGGAGGGAGAGGGAGAGAGAAAATCTCAAGCAGACTCTGCTAGGCACGGAACCCAACATTGGACTCCATCCCACCACCTGGGCCAGTCATGACCTGAGCTGAAATTAAGAGTCAGACGCTTAACTGACTGAGCCACCCAGTAACCCCTAAACTAATAATCTCTTAATCCTTTTCATCATTTAACTTCTTATAATTAATTGATTGGTAAATAATGCTGCACTAAACATCTTTGTATGTGTACATGTGTATTCTTGTCCTCCTTGTTTGCTTAAGACATATTATCAGGAGTGAAATTACAGATTTAAAGGATATGCAATTTTTTTAAGTCTTTTTTTTTTTTTTCCCAAGCATTCTTTCATGTAACTGCTACTCTTGCCTCATCTTACTGATCTGGATTCAACTTTCTTTTGAAGTCATAAAATCAACTACAAACAGCAGTACTGCTATTTTCCTCAAGTTTTCCTACAGATTACTGTCTGCATGGAATACAAAGTCAATAGGGCCTACTGAAGTTGTATAATACGGCTTTTCTGAGGAATGACCCGTTTTATAAACCTTCTAGATTCCACGAGAGGTAGATAGCCTCTCCCCTTTCCTGTCTTCAAATATACTTTCATTTTCAAACTTTAGGGCTGTAGGAATAATCATCACTCAGAAATTCTGGCCAGATCCTTAGTGTTTATTTTCCTTTTTTTTTTTTGAAGGAAATATCTGTCTTTTTAAAATTTCTGATCCCCATAGAGGAGCCTTAGAGATCATTTTCTTGGCACACCTGATTTTTTGGATTTACCTAGGATTTTGGAGTAATCAAGAAGCTCACAACAGGCTCACAAGCTGTTTAACATTTCCTTTCTGAGCATCTTGCTTAGAGTGATAAACCCACTTAGGGTTCTGAAATCAGGCCTTAGAGTTGCTTTAGTACAGCTGTCTCTCAGTTGCTTTGAACAAAATCTTTCATTGTTAGTTGATTTAACATGTCAAGTCTTGCCCTGTACATACATTCAAATTTCCCTTTACTTACTTGTACCTATCTAAACAACTAACACCTTGGGGCGCCTGGGCGGTTCAGTTGGTTAAGCCACTGCCTTTGGCTCAGTTCATGATCCTGGAGTCCCAGGATCGAATCCCGTGTCAGTCTCCCTGCTCAGTGGGGAGTCTGCTTCTCCCTCTGACCCTACCCCCTCTAGTGGGGAGTCTGCTTCTCCCTCTGACCCTACCCCCTCTCGTGCACTCTCTCTCTCAAATAAATAAATAAAATCTTTAAAAAAAACTAAAAAAAATAAACAACTAGCACCAAGCTATTGTGTTTTTAGCACATAGGGAAACTTGACAGTTAACACAGTGAAAAGAGAAGAATTTTGCATGCATTTCTTTCTGCTTTCAGGATTGGTGTCATTTCCACTTTGTTGACTTCCTGTCTCTTGGCATGGAGACATCATCATCAACATCAAAATGACCTTAATGATCATTGATGGCTAATAGCTATTGAGGACTTATTCGGTGCCCAGGGGCCTTCTAAGTGCTTAGTATGTAATATTGAATTTAGTTCTTCAAAGAGTCCCAAGGGGTTGCAACTATTATTATGGGCTAAGTTACTTGCCCAGGTTCACACCTTAGATGCAAATCCTTGGTTGGAATTCAGTGGGGAAGACTGAGTAGGTCTTGGTATTTGCGTGACATCTAAAATTGCTAAACTCAGGAACTAAATGATCTCAGCAACTGTGGGAAAGAGACAAGTTAACAATTCCCTTGTATTTCTGTTATTTTTGAATCTGTAGGTACTAACCTTGTCCTTTTGACTCATATTTTATATTTTGATCCTTAAAATATATAAAATCACTCTTTATTTTTAATCTTTGCAATATTCCTTTGATTTTTACTCTATTTTCAAAGACATAGATGCTTCTATGCATGCTCCTCTGTATGTATGCTTCTAAGTGAGATACCGTAAATTGTTTATTAAACTCTAGTTCACTTTCACACCCAACTCTAAGATCTTCAACAGAAACTTGGTTTTCAGGGGCTTTCAGAATTGCGTGGGCTACATTAGAGGCATGTTTCACAGATCTATGACTTCCTTGCATGATGGGATTTTAGACTAAAAGGGCAGGTTGGGGATGAAGAGAAAAAAGAGAGGTACGGTAGACAGCAGAGCTACAGAAGAAAACTTTATTAAATAGCCTTGGTACAAAGAGAAGGAGAAGCCTAAGATAAATACTCTTTGGTTTTCGCTGAAGCCCCTATGTCCGAAAATGGGGAGAGGCTCAGACTTGAGGTGAGGTAGTGATGGAGTCTGGAATGCTAGAAAGAGAGAGGGCTAAGGTTATATGGTTAATTTGTGTCTTGAGAAATATGTCCTGGGGAATATGAGGAGAGGCTGGCTAGGTTAATAAATGTCCCATTTAAATCATCCATAGCACCTCCGGGGGACCAGGGTTGGGGGACTGAAACACGAGAAAGCAGTCCTTTGTCTCTCTCTCAACTCAGGTCTCTTCTCCATACCAGAAAACCAGCTTGCAGTCCTTGGGCATGTTCTGCTCTGTGTTTGCAGTTAAACAAATACAAAAGTGCAGGGCCAGCTAGTCCAGAAGGTTCAGAGAAAGCTTATCTCATTGAGACACAGTGTTGAAGTTCCTAACCATTAACATGTTCACACTTGCATACATTGTGGACCACTTTTTCCCAGTGATTTTTACCTTTTTAGGGGCTTAGTTTCACATTGCCATATAAAGAATAGTTTGTGGCTTGGTCAGTTACACTATGCTATTGACTGAATGTCTGTGTCCCCTCAAAATTCATAAATTGAATCTCTAACCCCTAATGTGATGGTACTTGCATATGGAAGTAGACCCTCATGATGGGATTTGTATCCTGATAAAAAGGGACACCTTTTCCTCTTTCTCTCTCTCTCCCATATGAGGATATAATGAGAAGACAGGAATTTGCAAACTATAAAGTAGACCCTCACCAGGAAACAACTAGGCTGGCATTCTTGATCTTGGACTTCCTCACCTCCAGAACTGTGAAAAATAAATGTCTGTTATCTAAGCCACCCCATTAGTGGTAATTCATTATGGCAACTCGAACTCACTAAAATATATCATCATGACTGGCAGTTTTGAAATCTTTGCAGGAAGAAAAAAGTCTTTAAAATTAATCAAGAGTCAGTTGAGAAGAGCATAGCATCATGTGAAATATTACAGACTTTAAGGTCATACAGGGTTGGGATTATATCCTACCTAGTTCTCATACAGGAATTAGGTGACGTTAGACAAATAGCCTATTTTCTTTGAATATCAGTTTCCTAATCAGAAACTATGGGGTTATTGCTTCTGAAAGATTCAGACCTATAAAATATATAAACTTCTTAAGTTTGAGTTAGTATATGATAAAGCCTCAGTAAGAAGTAGCTATTATTTATAACCATGAGAATGACCAGCATATTTTGCCCAATGACACCAAGTGCTGGGGAGGGTTTGGAGCAACTGGAACACTCATTCACCGCTGATAGGAGTGTAAATTTGCATAACCACTTTGGAAAACTGTTTGGCACTATCCTTTAAAGCTAAACATCTGCAGACCCTGTAACTAGCAATTTCATCCCAGGTATATACATCTCAGAAGTACATACATCTGTGGCCCAAAGGACATGTATAGGAATGATCACAGAAACACTATTCACGTTTGTCAAAACCTCCAAACAAATGTCTGTCGATAGTCAATCCAGCAGTGGAAAAAAAAAAAAAAAATCAACTATTGCTGTATGTAGCAGTTTGATGAGTCTCACAAAAATAACATTAAGTGATAGAAGCCAGACGTAAAAGAGTACCTATGGTGTGATTCTATTTGTGTAAAGTTCAAAGGCAAGCAAACAGAGTCTATGTGGTAGAAGTGAGAAGGAGGTGGCTGGTGACTAGGGGGTAACAAGAGGTCCCAGGGGGCTGGTCACATTCTACATGTTCTTAATCATTTCTTGATCTGGTTACAAGAGTGTAGGCACTTTATAAAAATTCTTTGAGGTACCTTTGTGATTTGTGTACTTTTCTGTGTATTTTTTGCAGTTAATAAAAATTTCATTTCTCTTTATTATTATTAGCTGTCTCTGGAGGTGTTTGCTTTTTCTCTCCTCTTTGTGCCCCCTGTTTCAGCCTGAGCCTCATGCTGTGAAGGCGAGTCCCAATGCTCTAGACTCTCTCCGTTGTCAGCTTTCTGCCCACCCCCCTGAGTAATCTCAGAGACAGCACTATAAAATCGGACTTGACTCTCCTGTACGACAAACTCTTCCCTCAGCGGGGAGGAGACAGCAGCCCTGCCCCTCAGGCGCGATGCCCTGCCAGCCCCTCAGAGCTCTTGGTTGATTAAACTCTACATCTTGCAGAGCTTGCAAAGTCCAGGATATTGTTTAGATGTAAGCCAGTGGAAGGAGGCCCTGGTGGAAATGCTTCCATTCAGAACCAAAGAATTAAAGGGGTTGTTCACTGTGCGCTTGGACACAAGTTTATCAGGAGGTCCTGGTAGAAACTAAACTGATAGCTAGAGAGAGATCCTGTTTTTAGGATCCTGTTTTAGGAGATCCTGTTTTTAGGAAGGAGATTGGTTAGCTTTAGAGAAAAAGAAAAGAAAGCCATCTGAAGCACAAAGTGAAGTTGGTAGAAATTTCTATGACTTCGATCTCCTCCATTCCTTCAGGGACCCATGTCTTCCATGTGAAAATGTTTAGGCACCTAGTATGTATCAGACTTGGTGTGATGCTTATACAAATGTCATCTCAAATAGCATTAGTCCATCTAGATATACTGGTCCATACTCCAGACAAGGAAACTGAGTCTCAGAGATCTTAAGTAAGTTTCCTATGGACACACAACTATTAAAGTAATTCAGGAATAGCTGATTTTTAGATATACTTGTGTGATGACTACAGCTGACAATCACCAAGCAAACAAGTACAATGAATTTCATATTCAAAGAACTGATGAAACTGATGCCAAAGGATTGTCTCTGCAGAAGGTCAGAGATAAATCTAGTGGCAGTGAAGAGATCTCAGCAAGCAAAAGTTGAGCAAGCCAAGAGGAGGCAGCAATGATATCTATATCATTATTTCTCTTACTTTCTGGAAGTTTCATTCTGTCATACTTTGATTTCATGACTCAGGTGCTTGTCTTGGGTTCCTGGCCAGGTGGCAAGCTTCCCAGGGTGTGTTCTTACATGGTGTCTAGGCTAGGACTGCTCATAATGATCCACCCCCCCTACCCCCAACATGAGCATTTGGCAGTCAGATCTGGTCATTACCGCATCTCAATGGCCATAGGAAAATGCCATGTACTTGGCCCTTGGTCATTCTCTATGACCTCTGATATGCCCAGTAAATGTAACTCTTTGGGACATGGTCGGTTTTCTTTTGTCAGACTGGTGGGTAACTGACATTGCCCCTCTATGTGTTCATTGTCTCAGTCACTGCTCATCAGCTAACTCATTCCTCGAAAATCTATTGATTAAAGATAAACCACAACAGTGGCCCAAGTGACTAAGTTGCAATGCCACATCTTAGGGCTCCCTGCCAACTCCTTGGGCAGTTCTGCTTGCCCAATTAAACACCTTGCATCACATTGACTACATTTGCAGAGGCTCCTCTCTCTATTCACCTCTATTGAGCATTAAAGGTGAACTCAATTTTATGCAGATAAATAGAGTTTAGTGGTAATGTGCATATGACCTTTGAAGTGACAAGATGACATTAATTTTTAGGGATTCTACCTTCTCAGGCTGTCACTGTTGAGCATGTAACTTGATGAGAAGTGGAGGTCTCTGCATTTTGAGGACGTACTTACAGTTTAACATGCTGTTTCAAATGTAAGGAGGCTCTCTCTTTAATTTTTTTTCACCAGCTTGACAGTTTTTCAAACATATTCACTGTCAGCCCTAACAACCTGTCAACAAATGCCATTATGTGAAAATTGCCAGGATCCACTTGAGGACTGTGAAAAGTGACAGACATGCCACACGGATAAGTTTCTCAAAAACCCAGGGCTGAAACTTTTGAAAGACACTCTGGCCCTTCCAAGGAAAAAATGAACAGTCAGATCTCCAGGAAAAAAACCCCATACACTTGTCATATCAGATATCTGTTTCTTTCCGGGGCAAATTGAGGTGTATATGAAAGAATAAAACTTGTAGAGGACAATAGCTGCAGAAATCCGAGGCTGGGCTGTGTCGCCGCTGTTATCTGTGAATCCAAGAAAGGAATGGAAAACCGATTTTTTTTTTTTCCTTTCCACTAGAGAATTTAAGAGGAGGCTTCCTTCATTTTTAGGTTGAGTATTTCTGGGGATAGAAGTAGGGAAGAAAGAGTGGCTTAGATAAAGCAAAGTGGAGCCAGCCACAAACCTCAGACACAGAAAGATGACAATTTGTCCTAATATTTGGACAAGACATATCTGGGCAGGAGAGTATGGGGTGGGGGATATGGTGGTGTAGTACAAAGAGCCTTGGATTTGAAATTAGGGGACCTGGATTTGAATCCCAACTCTGCTATTTAAGCATTTTCTGGCCTGCAACATTTTAATTTAATCTCTCCTGCCTCAATCTCCTCATCTCTGCACTGGGAATGATAATACCTACTCCAAAGTGTAGTCATGAGGATTAAGTGAAATAATCCATGAATGGGACTTCGCTCAAAGACTGGAGTTGAAATCTGAGATTCAAACTGATTTGGCAAGAGAATGTTTCCGACCTGAAGGGTCATAGATCTCATTTTAGATATTCACTGGGCTCTTCATTTATAACTGAGGTTTCTATTTCAAATCAAGTGAAAAGTTTTGTGTTTTGGGTGACGTTTCAAACCAAAGACGACCTGCCCATGAACACTGGTGTTGAGAGAGGGAGTCAGGTAGCAGAGGGGGAGGGAAGCTGGCCTGTATCTGCTTCTGTCTTATATCTGCCTCTCCAGAGATGAGGAATTCTCCCCTAAAGAGCAATTCATGTAGGAGACCCATAAGGGGACCAAGATGACAAAACCCCAAGTCCTCTATAAAGAGAGGGAGGGTTTGCCTTCAAGTTTTGGGTGCTTTGTCCTAAGGAAGCTTAGAAGGGAGATATTTAAACAGAATTATGTGAAGCTTTTTAGAGGCCCAGACTAAAAGGTGGAGTCTGAGGTCAGTGGGCATTTCAGTGCTGAGTGTACCTGTGTCTTTCCCAGGTTCCCCCTCTATACCACTTTCAAAGCCACCTCCCTGTTTTTAGATAAATCTGGATGCCCTTTGTAATTTCAGAATAGCTTCTGTTTCCTGTTATGATTGGTTATCTTCAAAAAGAGTTAGAACTTATTTCCTTTCCTGTGTTTGCTATTTGGACCTTATGGGTTGATGCTGTGCTCGGGGTTCAGAGGAACGTACTTGATGCTACTCAGAAAGTATTGATCCAGTCAGGGATCTCCAATGCTGATTGTCTAGTACTTGTCAAGGGCCCTCAATATCCCTTATGAAAGCCCACAGGACAAATACCCTCTGAGCGGACTGGGTGTAAAAACCACATTTGCAGGTTCATGACCCCCTTCTTATGATCTGCTCTATTATGATTGAATGTGGGAATTGTGGTGATGGTGCAGGGACAAAAGAGAGAAGGGCTGGGAAGACATGAATATGTGGTCATAGATTTGCCTCTGTAAAGGATGTGTCATTCTTACCAGAAGGATTAAGGATCTTTCTCTAGGTCACAAACCTATAAGTGGTATTAGTGGGACTCAAAGCAAAGGCATCCAAAGGCCATACCCTTGAACCTTCAAACCATACAAGATTATCATGAGGGCCAGAAAATAAATAAAATAAAACAGCTGTGCACACAAAACCCTGATGTACCCTACAAATTCTGGAATATTACATTTTTTAAATAATAAAAAAATAAACAGGGCTGTTCTATTGCAATTTTATACAACACACAGTTTTTCTGCTTGTAAAAACCTTGACCTTGACCCTTGTTTATCAGATATGACACATGATGTCCTATTTAATACAGCTCAATCTCTCTGAGGCTCAGTTTCTGCCATCTGTGAAATAGGGATTATGTCTGTGTTTCAGAACCCTAGGGGGAATGACCTGAAATCAAGTGTAAGAGGACAAAGTAATCACTCTGTGACTACCTGTGGGTCTGATGTAGGTGTAGCCATGGTGGTCCTAGCGATTTGTGATGATAATGCTCTTCAAAGCCATTTGACTGGAGAACAAATTTAGTATCTAAGATACTGTCTTTTCATGAAAGTCATAAAGTTGCTGTTAGTCGTGATGGTGGTGATAATGAAGATAGTAATGGTAGCCTTAGCTTACTTATAGAGTATTTACTTTGTACAATGTATTGTGCATGTGTAATATCATTTAGCTCCCCATATAATCTGTTGTAAACAGGTTAATTATATACCTCTGTTATGCCCTTTCTAATGATGAATAAACTGAGATCCAATTGGGATTAATACCTTTCTCAAGGTTTCACAGCTACTAAATGGAAAAGCCAGTCCCACCTTTGTCTAAGGCTGAGGCTAGAGACCAGTTCTCAGAGATAGGTGATTTTCACAAAGTCTAGTACTCAGATTCCTTGAGTCTTTATGTAGCTGTGGAGTTTTTCCAATTTAAACTTTCCCTGTTCTTCTCTTTGCCATTGTGCCCTTGGGAGCAGAGCCTTCACCTTGATTTTGGCTGTAACTTCCATTAACTCTAATGGGTGTCTAGCACATCTCCCCCAGCATGTTGAGATGAGATTATTTCCCATCCAATTGTTTTAATGTTGTGGGTGTTGAGTGAGTCTACAAACATTTAACCTTTGGTTTCATTATAAGGCTCAGATCAGACGGGTGTGAGGAGGAGATAAACCAGGACACAGATGCCAAGAGAAGATGTATTGGAGATGGCTTTATGAGAGCACAGTGTATGGAATAATAGAAAAATAATCACAAGTGCATTTGAGAAGTGGATGGATCTTTCTTTTTTAACTTTGAACGTTAGACGAATATTGCCAGAATGCAAAATAGAAGATTTTCTTCTAGGAGAAGAAAAACAGTACGTGTTGTATAAAATTGCAATAGAACAGCCCTGTTTATTTTTTTATTATTTAAAAAATGTAATATTCCAGAATTTGTAGGGTACATCAGGGTTTTGTGTGCACAGTTGTTTTATTTTATTTATTTTCTGGCCCTCATGATAATCTTGTATGGTTTGAAGGTTTGGATGCCTTTGCTTTGAGTCCCACTAATACCACTTATAGGTTTGTGACCTAGAGAAAGATTCTTAATCCTTCTGATAAGAATGACACATTCATACCTCATGAGGTTATCATAGGATATATATATATGTATATATACACGCGCATAGGATTTATATATATGTATATATATACATATATGTATATATAAAAATGTAATTTAAATATGTATGAAATATATATGTAAATATACATGAAATAAACACATATAAAATCTATATGAGAATAGTAATAATGTGAATATACGATAGCATCTATATCTGTATTTCTCTCTCTCTATGTATATCTCCATATCCTGTATAGGGCTTGACACTTATGGGTGCTCATTAGATGCTGTTGTAATAGAACCTTTATTCCTTTCATTCCACATTCTCCATTTAATAGGTGAGTAAGCAAAGGCTGAGAGAGGAGACTTGAACCACCCATGGTTATACAGCTCATTCATGGCAGGGTAGGAACATGAGGATAGGGTCTCTGGATTCCCTCAGTGTCCATTTTTATTGGTTATACAAGGGAAAGAAATAGTTTGATAAATGTGATTTTCTAAATCCACTGCTAATGTCTCCAGAACGACAGTCCCAAACCACTCTCAACTGGATCAAGCTGTTTCTAAGAACATTGCCATACAGCCCCATAAGACATCCCTCTCTCGCAGTCTCCTGGCTTATTGTGAAGGCTGCTCTTCCCGCCATTGTGTTTTGGTAGCCTCGTGCCTGTTCTGCCCACACTGGGAATCCTGCTCCTGAGGTGCCTCAGTCACTGAGTTCTGAAGCCAGGATGGCTGGCTTTCTGGGTTCTTACAGCAACCTTTGTTTGTTTGTTTGTTTCTTTCTTTCTAGAGGGGGAGACAGAGAGGTGGGGGGAGGGGCAGAGGAAGAGAGAGAATCTTAAGCAGGCTCCATGCCCAGCACAGAGCCCCATGCAGGGCTCTTTCTCACAACCCTGAGTTCATGACCTGAGCCGAAATCAAGAGCAGGCTTTCAAAGAAATGGACCCCTTTGCCAGTGCCCTTGTCATGTACCCTGTGGGGTATATCCAGTGTTTGCATGGAGCAATTTGTTCCTCGTTCTAAAATCTTTCACTAATTCTATTCATTAGACTTGCTTCTGCAATGGAATGCAAGTACTTTGAGAGTAGAAGCTATCATATATTTATATTGTATATGATATAATATATGAATATGTACATTTCTAAAAATATTTAATGTTTTACTGACATCTTGAAGTTCTCCTTAGGTTTTTAAAAAATTTTTTAATTTAAATTCAATTTGGTTAACATATAGTGTATTACTAGTTTCAGGGGTAGAATTTAGTGATTGATCAGTTGCATATAACACCCAGGGCTCATTACATCAAGTGCCCTCCTTAATGCCCATCACCCAGTTACCCCATCCTCCCACCCACTCCCTTCCAGCAACCCTAAGTTTGTTTCCTATAGTTAAGAGTCTCTTACGCTTTGCCACCCTCTCTGTTTTTTTTTTAATTAATTAATTTTTTTATTCTTATGTTAATCCCCATACATTACATCATTAGTTTTAGATGAAGTGTTCCATGATTCATTGTTTGTGCATAACACCCAGTGCTCCATGCAGAATGTGCCCTCCTCAATACCCACCACCAGGCTAACCCATCTTCCCACCCCCCTCCCCTCTAGAACCCTCAGTTTGTTTTTCAGAGTCCATCGTCTCTCATGGTTCGTCTACCCCTCCGATTTCCCCCGCTTCATTCTTCCCCTCCCGCTACCTTCTTCTTCTTCTTTTTTTTTTAACATATATTGCATTATTTGTTTCAGAGGTACAGATCTGAGATTCAACAGTCTTGCACAATTCACAGCGCTTACCAGAGCACATACCCTTCCCCAGTGTCTATCACCCAGTCACCCCATCCCTCCCACCCCACCCCCCACTCCAGCAACCCTCAGTTTGTTTCCTGCAATTAAGAATTCCTCATATCAGTGAGATCATATGATACATGTCTTTCTCTGTTTGACTTATTTCACTCAACATAATACCCTCCAGTTCCATCCACGTCGTTGCAAATGGCAAGATCTCATTCCTTTTGATGGCTGCATAATATTCCATTGTATATATATATACATCTTCTTTATCCATTCATCTGTCGATGGACATCTGGGCTCTTTCCACAGTTTGGCTATTGTGGACATTGCTGCTATAAACATCGGGGTGCACGTACCCCTTCGGATCCCTACTTTTGTATCTTTGGGGTAAATACCCAGTAGTGCAATTGCTGGATCATATGGTAGCTCTATTTTCAACTTTTTGAGGAACCTCCCTACAGTTTTCCAGAGTGGCTGCACCAGCTTGCATTCCCACCAACAGTGTAGGAGGGTTCCCCTTTCTCCGCATCCCCGCCAACATCTGTCGTTTCCTGACTTGTTAATTTTAGCCATTCTGACTGGCGTGAGGTGGTATCTCATCGAGGTTTTGATTTGGATTTCCCTGATGCCGAGCGATATTGAGCACTTTTTCATGTGTCTGTTGGCCATTTGGATGTCTTCTTTGGAAAAATGTCTGTTCATGTCTTCTGCCCATTTGTTGATTGGATTCTTTGTTCTTCGGGTGTTGAGTTTGATGAGTTCTTTATAGATTTTGGATACTAGCGCTTTATCTGATATGTCATTTGCAAATATCTTCTCCCATTCTGTCGGTTGTCTTTTGGTTTTGTTGACTGTTTCCTTTGCTTTGCAAAAGCTTTTTATCTTGATGAAGTCCCAATAGTTCATTTTTGCCCTTGCTTCCCTTGCCTTTGGCGATGTTTCTAGGAAGAAGTTGCTTCGGCTGAGGTCAAAGAGGTTGCTGCCTGTGTTCTCCTTTAGGATTTGGATGGACTCCTGTCTCACATTGAGGTCTTTCAACCATTTGGAGTCTATTTTTGTGTGTGGTGTAAGGAAATGGTCCAGTTTCATTCTTCTGCATGTGGCTATCCAATTTTCCCAACACCATTTGTTGAAGAGACTGTCTTTTTTCCATTGGACATTCTTTCCTGCTTTGTCAAAGATGAGTTGACCATAGAGTTGAGGGTCCATTTCTGGGCTCTCTATTCTGTTCCATTGATCTATGCGTCTGTTTTTGTGCCAGTACCATGCTGTCTTGATGATGACAGCTTTGTAATAGAGCTGGAAGTCTGGAATTGTGATGCCGCCGGCTTTGCTTTTCTTTTTCAACATTCCTCTGGTTATGCGGGGTCTTTTCTGGTTCCGTACAAATTTTAGGATTATTTGTTCCATTTCTTTGAAAAAAGTGGATGGTA